>NC_074690.1:34495058-34838558 GCF_029448725.1 Salvelinus fontinalis
GAATGGAAACATATTCTCATTGGTAAGAGAAGGTATACAGAGTTAGACACATGATGTTCTTTACAGATGGGACTTGGGACATAGCTTCGACAAGGATAATTTGCAAACCAGGAAAGCCAATATAGAATCATAATACTTTTATTGGTCTGAGATTGATGATCTGACGTTAATTAGTGGGTTTGCCATGTCATATGTTGTCCGTCCTTAACCACAGGCCAATTTCCTCCTTTACCCTAGTCTGTGGGAGCATGCTGGTGTGTGTGTGTGTGTGATACATGCAGGCAGTCAGCACAGAGGAAATGTATATTTAATTGGGTGATAAAGTCTCAGTGTGTGATGATTCTTGCCCATATGGAACACCGTAAGAATCTCATTATGACTAGATTGAATGCAGGTGAGACAAAATTACATCTCTTCCAGTTGTAACCAATGATTAGTACCTTGATGTTATAACCAGTGTGTAGCTACAGGATGGTAGGTAATCACCTTCATTCATTCATTCATGTTTCTACTAAGACTGCAGTGCAAACAAATACTGTACCACTACCACCCTTTACAGCTTGAGTATTGAATTTCCCTTCTGCTGGCTTTTCAGCCATTCTAATTTGAATTCCCAGAGAGCGAGAAGAAAGAAAACCTTGTAATCTTTCATTAGCAACTGTAAATAACTGTTAATAATATGACTAAACTTAGCCATTTGCAGTTACTAATGCATGGTTGAAACCAGCTACTGTTCATTTATTTTTTTACCCCCTTTTTCTCCCAAATTTCAATCTTGTCTCATCGATGCAACTCCCCAGCGGGCTCGGGAGACGAAGGTTGAGTCAGGTGTCCTCCGAAACATGACCCGACAAACTGTGCTTCTTAATACCCGCCGGCTTAACCCGGAAGCCAGCCACACCAATGTGTCGGAGGAAACACCGTTCAACTGACGACCGTGGTCAGCCTGCAGACAACCGGCCCGCCACAAGGAGTTGCTAGAGTGCGATGAGCCAAGTAAAGCCCCCCAGCGTAACCCTCTCCTAATCCGGACGACGCTAGGCCAATTCTGCGCCGCCCTATAGGACTGCCAATCATGGCTGGTTGTGATACAGCCGGGGATCGATCCCAGGTCTGTAGTGATGCCTCTAGCACTCTGATGCAGTGCCTTAGACCACTGTGCCACTCTGGAGGCCCGCAGCTACTGTTTTTTTGATAGTGGTTTGACTTCACATGCTTGGATTACACCTGGGAAGTGCTCACTCTACAGTAAGAGTAAATTAATAAATGTGTGCGTTACAAATCTATAACCTACATAACCAAGTACTTGTTGTACAGAGTCTTATTTAAAAGTACACTTTTAAAATACACTGGTTCCCTTTCTATCTGATTCTCGTGGCTCGTGTGTGTGTGTGTGTGTGTGTGTGTGTGTGTGTGTGTGTGTGTGTGTGTGTGTGTGTGTGTGTGCGTGCGTGCGTGCGTGCGTGCGTGCGTGCGTGCGACTGGGGTGTGTGTGTCTGAATGGGGTGGGTGTGTATGAATGTGTGCCGTGACTGAACATGTTTGGTGCGTCGGTCAGTTGGTGTGCTGGTACAGGGGTGCCCTGCGCTGCTCTGTACCATGGCATAGGCTAGAACAGGGGAGTCATGCGGACACTGTTGCGTTGCGCCCAATCTGTGCCAGTCACACAGTGACTACAATTGAGCCGCTGACCCTAGGAGACTTGAGTTCTCACATTGTAGTTAAACCTCTTACCAAGCTCCATGCTCCCATTCCCCTACCAACCCGTTATTAATACATTACCGACTGCTCAATGGCTAGGGTCTACAGTGCAGCCAGCACTCAGCATTGCACGTTGAACAGAGCCAACAGTTTAGATCAGGGTAGCATTTTGAACAAAAGGTTGGGAGAGAATACTCTGCTGATGTCTAGAAAAAGGTGATGTATTTAATTTGCTGGATTAAAAAGTATACAGTAGGTCAGGTTCATAATGACTCTCTGGTAGGGGGGAGTGTCCTGACTGCTGTACAATACATCCTACAGATGTAGGATCTTAATTTGAGCCAGTTTGCTACAGCAGGAAAATACTCCTGCAGCAACAGGAATTATTATGGGGATTATAATTAATGGGCATTTTTTTGTAGGAGTTGATACATTTTCCATTAGGGAAAATAAAGTCAGACATTTTAAAGTGGAAATTACAAACTTTAGAAGCCTTTTTAAAACTTGAATACATTACAAGTTTGCATTTGCTGCTGTGCAGAATAATTCTCAGCAACAAAAGAGTGATCAATAGCCTTGGCTTCTCAAATGACTGCCTCGCCTGGTTCACCAACTACTTCTCAGATAGAGTTCAGTGTGTCAAATCGGAGGGCCTGTTGTCCGGACCTCTGGAAGACTCTATGGAGGTGCCACAGGGTTCAATTCTCGGGCCGACTCTTTTCTCTGTATATATCAATGATGTCGCTTTTGCTGCTGGTGATTCTCTGATCCACCTCTACGCAGACGACACCATTCTGTATACTTCTGGCCCCTTCTTTGGACACTGTGCTAACAAACCTCCAAACGAGCTTCAACGCCATACTACACTCCTTCCGTGGCCTCCAACTGCTTTTAAATGCTAGTAAAACTAAGTGTATGCTCTTCAACCGATGCCCGACTAGCATCACTACTCTGGACGGTTCTGACCTAGAATATGTGGACAACTACAAATACCTAGGTGTCTGGTTAGACAGTAAACTCTCCTTCCAGACTCACATTAAGCATCTCCAATCCAAAATTAAATCTAGAATCGGCTTCTTCACTCATGCTGCCAAACATACCCTCGTAAACCTGACTATCCTACCGATCCTTGACTTTGGCGATGTCATTTACAAAATAGCCCCCAACACTCTACTTAACGAACTGGATGTAGTCTATCACAGTGCCATCCATTTTGTCACCAAAGCCCCATATACTACCCACCACTGCGACATGTATGCTCTCGTTGGCTGGCCCTCACTACATATCCATCGCCAAACCCACTGGCTCCAGGTCATCTATAAGTCTTTGCTAGGTAAAGCCCCGCCTTATCTCAGTTCACTGGTCACCATAGCAACACCCACCCGTAGCACGAGATCCAGCAGGTATATTGCACTGGTCATCCCCAAAGCCAACACTTTCTTTGGCCGCCTTTCCTTCCAGTTCTCTGCTGTCAATGACTGAAACAAATTGCAAAAATCTCTGAAGCTGGAGTCTTATATCTCCCTCTCTAACTAATCATCAGCTGTCAGAGCAGCTTACCGATCACTGTACCTGTACACAACCAATCTGTAAATAGCACACCCAACTACGTCATCCCCATATTATTACTTACCCTCTTGCTCTTTTTCACCCCAGTATCTCTACTTGCACATCATTATCTGCACATCTATCACTCCAGTATTAATGCTAAATTGTAATTATTTAGCCTCTATGGCCTATTAATTGCCTACATCCCTACTCTTCTACATTTGCACACACTGTACATAGATTTTTCTATTTTTCTTTTCTATTGTGTTATTGACTGTACGTTTGTTTATGTGTAACTCTGTGTTGTTGTTTTTCGCACTGCTTTGCTTTATCTTGGCCAGGTCGCAGTTGTAAATGAAAACTTGTTCTCAACTGACCTACCTGATTAAATAAAGGTGAAATAAAAAAATAAAAAAATCAAATTGTAAAATCAAATCAAAAAGAGTGCTCTATACAGATCCTACATCTGTATAGAGGGACGGGAAGGCCTGTGCAGTGCTGCGCCCTGTTGAGAATGGACATATGCAACCTTCTTTCGCCAACCTTAGTGACACGGTTTCCATTTCACATGTAATTTGGTTATTGAGAAGGTAAAGCTAAGATTAGCCATTGGTTGAGAGAGGATTGAGTGATATGGTTATAGCCTGAGATTGATACTGTACACTTACTGGACACATGACAGATCCTCTCTGTGCCAAAACAGACCAATATAACTTCACATTTCAGTAAGTCATTATCGTTTGAGTAATGCACCTTCCCGAATGAGGAAGATATGATGCATAGTCTGTTAACACTACACAATCTTGTACATAGCCTAGGCAGCAGCCTTGGTTTCAGGCTGGGCCAGAGGGAGTATACCACACTGACGTTCCTACTACCTCTGGCAGGGCCTGTGAGACACCAGATGGGACGAGGGCTTTGGGCAGGGTGGTCTGAAGTGAATCCAAAACCTTCTTTCTGAGGGGAGGAGGACACTTCTTTTCCTGCAGGGAGCATTTAGCTAGAGCATACTGTGGAGGAGGGAAGGGAAAAGCAAGCAGGGGAATGGTAGGAGGGTTGGAGGGAGGGAGGAAAAAACAGGCACACACATGGATCAGGGCAAGGTCACACCCAGCCCGGATTTTCTTTTCAAAACTCCCCCTTACATCTTTACAATAGCCTGGCTACCACCATAGGGTTTGACAACATTTACACGTTTCTGAGGTGAGCATGGTGGTTTGTCCCTAACAGTCAGGGGAGAAAGGTAAACTAACCAAGGGTTTGTATTTACAAACAGTCTTACAGGAGTGCTGATATAGGATCAGTTTGGCCTTTTTGATCATATTGAATAAGATTATATGGACAGGGGAGTGCTTAAATACGGGCAATGGTTGTGTCTGCTAGCCTTGCACACTTTCACACGTCTGTCTGGCTGGCTGCCATTGTTTTGGGTTACCTTTAGTAAGACAGCTGGGTGGTTCGCTTTGTCTGGGAGCAAACTTTGTTTTAAGCCAACAGCTGGAGGGAATGATTGGCATTTGTTTAGAGTAAATTGGCCTGTGGGGGTAGGAAGGGAGGAGGAAGGGGAGAGGTGGGGGAGGCAGCCTTGTGAGGGGGGAGGGAGGGATAGGGGATGGAGATGGGAGAGCAGAGAGGGAGGCAGAGGGAAAGAGAGAAAGGGGGAGAGGAGGGGGAGCTAGGGGGGTAGGGAAGGAAAGGGAGACAGGGAGGGAGAGAGGTGGGAGAGAGTTGACCTTAGAGACACCAGCAAGCTTGGACGGTATACCGTTTATATCGTTTACCGGGGTATTTTGAAATACAGATGGGAGTGCGTGCTACGCCACTGCTTATAGCTAGCTATAAGTTACGTATAACTATAAGAAATCAAAGATATGTCAAATAAATTAAATCCAGCTCAAGGCTCTATCTCTGCATTTGGTTTGCTAACTTGCTAACTAAGTGGCTAGATGTCAAGACCAACCTTCTTGGTTACAGCAGAAATATTTAATTCCCTCCTGGATCAAGATCCCTGTTGCCTAAGTTATTGTTCCCCTCCCCCCAAAAAAACAATTGAGAGATTGGGGCAGCAGGTAGCCTAGTGTTTAGAGTGTTGGACTAGTAACCGAAAGGTTGTAAGATCAAATCCCCGAGCTGACAAGGTGATAATCTGTCGTTCTGCCCCTGAACAAGGCAGTTAACCCACTGTTCCCAGGCTGTCATTGAAAATAAGAATTTGTTCTTAACTGACTTGCCTTGTTCATAGAAAGGTGAACAAATTTAATTTCCAAGAGTGTTCAAGGCAAAGGTTGTCTACTTCGAAGAATGTAAAATATATTTTGATTTGTTTAACACTTTTTTTGGTTACTACATGATTCAATATGTGTTATTTCATAGTTTTGATGTCTTCACTATTATTCTACAATGTAGAAAAACATACAAATAAAGAAAAACCCTTGAATGAGTAGGTGTGTCCAAACTTTTGACTGGTACTGAATATTTTTGGAAATAACACCCCTTGTGTGCACATTCTGTAATAGCGTATACCCCGGTATGGTACAGAAACGGTATGACGTATGAAAATCGGGATAACGATTCAGATTGTTTTCCCTTGATTTTGCTGATTGGGTGGGTTCAGCCAAGGTTGAATCTTGACTTTAGGTAGCAGCACATACACCCACGCCCACACAGACACACAAAATACAGACAAACGTACAAATGCTGAACACACGCGTGTGACTCACACACAAACGCAGACACGCAGTCACATGTACCTACACAGAACCTGTTGGTCAAGTGGGGTGGAGATGGTGAAAGGGTACACACTAGCTGCACATTTGTCAAACCTTCAGTAGCCCATGTTTGATATATAGAAGCCGTAGTGAACCTGACAAAAACTATGAAAATCAGTTGAGAGTTGAAGTACTAAAGACCTTTAACCTTTAACGTACAGTATATGCCCCAGTTCATTTGTGCTATTGTGCTCCTCACAAAACGAACTCCAACACACGTACATGTAGGAATGTGTTTATTGTATTGTCTGACATGTCAGCTTTGTTACAAAACCTTCAACCAATGTTGCTGACCAACCAGTGCAACCAGAATAACCATGCATGGGCAATGGAGACAATGATACTAAAGTGTAGTATGCAATGCCTTGTCCCGAATCTCTACTGGAACTCTCAAAACAACCAATGGTGTGCAGTCCAAAAAAACACTGCTCTGATTGGAGTAGGGGGGGTCAGTTATCTTTTGTTGTCTCTCAGCGTCATTGTATGCCAATCAAATCCAACACAGCCTGACACTGTTACTGAACAATCTGTGGAGATCTAAATAGCAATAGGCATTGTTGTCGTCTTACGTTCATCAGTCATCATGTAGTTCACAACAGAAAGAGCGCGTTTGTTACAGAGCGATCAGTGTGTTGCACTGCAGCTCTCCCTGTCACAGCATGTGTTTTTTTATGTGACTGCCGAATTTGCACTGAGCGGCCCTTTTTACATACAGTTGTTGTGAAGTGTGACTGACGTGCCAAAATCTCTGCAAGTGTTTGCATATTTCCGATTAATCGCATGCTTTTCTGTAGCTAATCGCAATTTTAGAATTTGCAAAAATTTGTCTCTAAAGAAAGATTTTTCCATTTAAGAAGCAGTGCACTGAGTTACAGGCATACCTTGATTGTGAGGGACGGAAACACAAAATGCACTATATTAGAAGGTTTTAATAGCGTTTTCACCATAAACGACACAAAGCCACTGTAACGTAAAGCTATTAATGCTCCCAATGTTTAAGTAGGCCTACTCCCTATTATCAATGTTCTTGAAGTTTAACACAGTCTCTCTCTCTCTCTCTCTCTCACACACACACACACACACACACACACACACACACACACACACACACACACACACACACACACACACACACACACACACACACACACACACACACACACACACACACACACACACACACACACACACACACACACAAACACACCCTGCGTAATGAGTCAATAAGATGTCAACGACAGACACGGTCTCCCTGTTTCTAGCTCCCAGTATTTTTTTGTTGGTTTGTTATTTCTTACATCATTTTTATATTATTACTTACATCCAAAAATAACTTTTTGACATTAGTTTAGCGGTCACTCACCAGAAATTCGACTTCCCTGACCTGGACCATTTTTTTAACTTGAGGCAGCTCTATTCATCCTGGGGGCTGCACAAAAACGCAGATGCCTGGGAGAATAGCGCTTCCGAGTGTATTAGTCGCTAGCGTTCAGTCCCTGGACAATAAAGTATGCGAGCTCAGGGTGAGGATCTCCTTCCAGAGAGACATCAGGAACTGTAACATACTGTGTTTTACGGAATAATGTCTCTCTCCCCATCCATTTAGCTGTGGGGTTCTCCGTCCATTGTGCAAAAGAAAGAACTCTCCAGGAAAAAGAAAGGCAGAGTTTTTTTTCTCATGATTAACAACTCATGGTGTGATTGTGGTGTGAAATGGTGTGAAACGGTGTGAAACGTTACCGAAATTCGATCAACACATCTCCTGTGTTACCCGGACACAACAAACTCTTGATCATTGCTACTCACCCTTCCAGGACAGGTACAAGGCCCTCCCCTGCCCTCCCTTCAGCAAATCAGATCATGACTCCATTCGGCTCCTCCCCAACAATAGGCAGAAACTTAAACAGTAAGCACCCGTGGTAAGGACTGTTCAACGTTGATCTGACATGTTCCAGGTCGCCTCTGAGAATAGTATCAGCGTATACACTGACTTGGTGACTGGGTTCTTCAGGAAGAGCATAGAGGATGTTGTTCCCATGGTGACGATTAGAACCTATCCAAACCAAAAACCGTGGATAGACGGCATCATTCGCACCAAACTGAAAGCGCCAACCACCGAATTTAACCATGGCAAGGTGACTGGGAACATGGACAAGTACAAACAGACCAGCTATGACCTCCGTACGGCAATCAAAGAGGCAAAACAACAGTACAGGGTCGCAATTCAAAGGCTCAAACACGAGACGTACAGTATGTGGCAGTGACTCCAGACAATCACTGATTATAAAGGGAAAGCCAGCCACGTCGCCGACACCGACGCCTCGCTCCCGGATAAACTAAACACCTTCAAGGAAAACTACATCGAGCCTCTGACGTGGGCCCCCTTCACGCTATTTCTCTGTGGCCGACGTGAGTCATATAAGCATGTTAACCCTCGCAAGGCTGCCGGCACAGACGGCATCCCAAGACGCGTCTTCAGACCATGTGCAGACCAGATGGCTGGAGTGTTTACAGACATAATACATCTCTCCATATCCCAGTCTGTTGTCACCACTTGCTTCAAGATGCCCACCATTGTTCTTGTACCCCAATATAGCGACGGTCACTGAACTAAATGACTATCACCCTGTAGTTCTCACGTCTGTCATCATGAAGTGCTTTGAGAAGCTAGTTAAAGAACATATAACTTCCACCTTACCCGGATATCTAGACCTACTACAATTTGCATACCGCCCCAACAGAACCACGGACAGCGCAATCACCATTGCACTGAACACTGCCCTATCCCACCTGAACAAGAGAAATACCTATGTAAGAATGTGATTCATCGACTACAGCTCAGCCTTCAACACCATAGTGCCCCCCAAGCTCATCTCTAAGTGACACAACAGTGGTAGGCCTGATTACCAACAATGATGAGACAGTCTACAGGGAGGAGGTGAGAGCCCTGGCTGAGTGGTGCCAGGAAAATAACCTCACCCTCAACGTCAACAAAATGCTTTGCACACTCTTGCACACTCTTTGCACACTCCACATTCTCTCAGCCGGCTTCACATGGAATGCTTTTCCAACAGTATTGAAGGAGTTCCCACATATGCTGAGCACTTGTTGGCTGCTTTTCCTTCACTCTGCGGTCCAACTCATCCCAAACCATCTCAATTGGGTTGAGGTTGGGTGATTGTAGAGGCCAGGTCATCTGATGCAGCACTCCATCACTCTCCTTCTTGGTCAAATAGCGCTTACACAGCCTGGAGGTGTATTGGGTCATTATCCTATTGAAAAACAAATTATATTCCCACTAAGCGCAAACCAGATGGGATGGCGTATCACTGCAGAATGCTGTGGTAGCCATGCTGTTTAAGTGTGCCTTGAATTCAATATAAATTACTGACAGTGTCACCAGCAAAGCACCCCCTACACATACAGAGATCATCTGTTCAGCTACTCGGCGTCTCACAAAGACACGGCAGTTGGAACCAAAAATCAAAAATGTGGTCTCATCAGACCAATGGACAGATTTCCATCGGTCTAATGTCCATTGCTCGTGTTTCTTGGCCCCGACGAACAGTTCTTATGCTGACGTTGCTTCCAGAGGTAGTTTGGAACTCGGGAGACAGTGTTGCAACCAACGACAGGCGATTTTTCAGCACTCTACGGTCCCGTTCTGTGAGCTTGCGTGGTCTACCACTTTGCGCCTGAGCTGTTGTTGCTCCTAGAAGTTTCCACTTCACAATAACAGCATTTACAGCTGACCAGGGCAGCTCTAGCAGGGCAGAAATTAGAAAGGTGGAATTCTAATGACGAGGGCAGTTGAAAGTCACTGAGCTCTTCAGTAAGGCCATTCTACATGCCACTGTTTCCCTATGGAGATTGCATGGCTGTGTGCTTGATTGAAACACCTGTCAGCAACAGGTGTGGTTGAAATAGCCAAATCCACAAATTTGAATGTGTGTACACATACTTTTGTATATAGTGTATGTGTATTTATATTCCTGACTCAGACATTGCTCGTTCTGATATTTCTTAATTTCTTGATTATGTACGTATTGTTTTGTATTGCTCGATATTATTACGAAACTGCTGGAGCATTCCGCTGCACCTGCGATAACGTCTGCAAATCTGTGTATCCGGCCAATAAACGTTTATTTGATTTGACGATTTGAGTCGTTTTCACTCTGCCATTCTGTGCATTGAAACATTTCTATAAAGTAAATGACCCGGGCAATGGAAAGTGTTGACAGGTGGAGAGAAATGCCTAAACAAACTTCACCGTTAGTTTACCCAGTGAAAGGTGCATGCAGGGAAGGAAAAGGCAAGGCAATGAGTGAGATGATTCTCGTTTGAAGTCTCGGTCGATGATGTCTGTGTGTGAGTGTGTGAGTGAGTGAGTTTAAAAAGCAAAGCTGAGCAAACAGCAGTAAGAATCCTACCTCACGTAGGATAATAGTGAACTTTATTATGTCTCTGTTGGTGTTATGTTCCATGTGTGTTGCTGTGCCAACACCTCAAACAAAAACAGCCTCCTAAAACGCTTCATGATAGAAAAACACAGGTCTACATGCTCTTACATTCTAATGTGTAAGATCTACACCTAGCAGTAGCTCCGTACACTGCAACCTATACTCCCTTTAGTTCATATGCCCTACACTGTCAACATGTACTGTACACACTACATGTAGTTTGCACATGTTTCAGGACCATAGAGATTAAGACATTGTGGATAGGCTTTCCATTATTCCTAATCAGAAGCTATGAGGTCCTGTGTCCAAAATGGATTTAAAATTCATTATTTTTGACCAAAGATGTGCACCGTACTCTCCTTTTGATTCCATCCTTTGCTCTAAGTGAGTTTAATTAGATTAGTTTGCTCTGCAGAAGCCAGCAGTGGCTCTATTGAGTGTGTGACACTGGGATCTGCTCAGCATTGACGTTGGGTTTCTTTTGGGTCACGTTATGGCGGTAAAGTGATCTTTAGGGACCCAGTACTAGCTAGCTAGTTTACCTGTATGGTTTTGTGTTCTCCTTCTTCGTCTTACACTTCGTCAAATGTGCTTTTTAGGAAATATGCAGTAGCACAATTAATCCAAGCACTATAACTACCATTGTGCATATTTAGGATTGCTTTAGGAAGTAAAATAATCATTTCCATCAGTGTTTTAAAAGCCCAAAAAGTAAAACCTTTCATATACAGCCTCCCCTCAGCTAGATATAAGAAATCCTTTAGAAGACGGGGAAACTGAAATGAAAGCACATCTGTGATATCATTTGACTATACACTGGTCTGCCACAGAGCAGAAACATGCACAAGAATGGAGCCACAGTAGCTTCTTCTCCCGAGACCTGAAGAAGTGTTTCTCCATTCTCTGAAATGTCTCCTCCTATCCACACTTTGCCCCCCAGCCTTCTTGGTAACTGGCAAAAAATATGCCTTTGTGTGGAAGTCAGTAACAGCTTGGCATGCAGAGTAGTAGTCCAAGGGATTCATGTTGTCTCTGGCCTCCCTCCAGCTTCAGAGTATCTTTTAGTCTCAGACAGACGTCACAGCACAAAGAACACTTTTGAGAAATTGAATTTATTTGACAGCATCTGTGATCTATGGAGAGGTAACACTAATGAGACTGTGATGGTGACAGTAGTGGTTGAGGAATGTAACACGTCATGGTGACAGGATTTGGAAAATTAAGACAACCTTTTTGTCCGTGGAGTTTCACCACTGTTGTTATTGATAATAATGGCACACCTATGTATATTTAGTGCAACAGGTAGTAAACATTCTAGAGTTATGCCATTAGCAACAATTGTACCTAACATAATTGAATTGTTGCGTACTATACAACACATAGACTATATATATCAGCACCCGGTTGCTATTTCTATTGCTCTTACATTCTTCAGAAGCATGATTCATACAACTGAACAATCTCTAAGAATTTTAAATCATACAAAAAAAGATATGCTTAATTTACTGTGGCTGCCAAGCTTCACAAACAATCTGTTCCACTTTACATCTCCTGGGTAACGTTGCGGATTTAATTTCTCTAGCGATATCTACATTCAGTTAAGTTTGTATATTATTGCATTTCAGGCATCAATCATAGGACTTGAGTTGATCACGCCTGGAGTTTACATTATCTTGGCTCTCCTGATGACATGTCGAAATTAATTAGCCAGGTACTCTAAATGGTGTTGCAATCAATCAAATATTGAGCCTCAGCCCACAGCAGAAATGTTGTGGAAATGTTGTCAATCACGATTACAACAGTTCGTCAATCACGATTATAACAGTTCGTCAACTGGTACAATTTGCTCTTGAGTTCCTTCTTTTTTTCCTCACGGTGTTATATACATAGTGGAAACACATAGTATCAAAATGAATAACAATTAAGACGGATAAATATAGTATTTGTATGTATGGAGTGTCTCTATACATACAGTGCAAAATGTGGCACAGTCAGACCAGAGTGTCTCTATACATACAGTACAATGTATTTTAGCTCTTTTCCTCCCTAAAGGCAGCCAGGAGAACCATTTCTGTCAAGACACAGCTTGCCAGGTTTCCATAAAAAAAATCTATAGTGGTCAGACAAGTTAGGAAAGGCAAAAAAAGAGAGACGAGCCATTTGACTAGCCTCTTCACTCTGGGAGACCTGTAATGTTACACATTGATCTTCCCTCGCTGAAGACGACATCCCGTACCCAAAAACACATTTACCATCCCTCTGGATTACCTATTCCCCAGAAACGATTCCCTTCACTGAAGACGATCTATAATCTGGAATGCCTTACCAGTCATTTCCGGCGATACAATGTGTGAAAATAACTGTTTATTTACAACACAATATCTCCCTGAAGGTACGCTGCCATCTCGGATCAGGGAAAACACTTCACAATCAGTTATTATCAGTTCTGAAAGATTTCTCTCTCTCTGTAACATGACCTCTGTGACCTCTTCAGTGAGGCCGTTTGGCTCTGAATGGTGACAGAAGACAAATTAGGTCATAAGTGAACGTGTAGCACCATTGACTTGAGAAGTACACAGACGGGAGAAGTACACAGTAACTCTCTTGAGGTACAGACAGTGAATCAATCAGCGTTCACATTCACTGCAACACGGTCTATGCCTGGGACATCTGGAAGGAAGCTCTATGGCTGTGATTTGGTTAATAGTTGTACCCAAATGACTCATGGGCTGGAAATGGAATTGAATAGGTTTCTGGTTCATTGGCAGCAGTAACACGCTAGCTAAATGCTAATAGTGTCTGACTGGCTGGCTGTTGTCTTTTTCACTCTCTCTCTCATTAGCTTGTGTCCTACTCTTGCAGACCAGGCCTGAATCCTTCCTCACTGAAAAGTAACTGTTCGGTTCATAGTTACTTATTAGACTAGCTATCACTTCCTGTTCTGGCCATGTGACTGGTGACATCTGCATGGGCCTCTCATTGAACATGGCATAATCAGAGCATTGTTTTGTGAATGAGACACAGCAGGATTCACTTAGACATGACAACTAAACTAGGATCCTCTCCTCCTCAGCTCTCCTGATAACATGCTAAAGCAGTTAGATAAAGTAAACCTCTGCTGTTTTATCAAGATTCATAGAAGGAATGTTCACTTAAGCTCAACAACATAAATGTCAACATTTTGATGGCAGAGGCCAGAGACAGGTCACCGTGTGACACTGAGCAGAGCAGTTCAGTTATATAGAGGAGAGAAGAAGAAACAACCTCCCATTGTCACCTCCAGAGTACATCCAATATGTTTATCCCTTGTTTACGGTTGTTGTCAGGACAACCTCAGATTGTTAGCAGGTGTCAATATTAGCAGGGAAATGTTGACACTTAAAA
Organism: Salvelinus fontinalis; assembly: GCF_029448725.1. NCBI lineage: Eukaryota > Metazoa > Chordata > Actinopteri > Salmoniformes > Salmonidae > Salvelinus > Salvelinus fontinalis. The sequence continues at coordinate 34,508,920 of NC_074690.1, forward strand.
GGCATCAAACTCTTTCAGTAATGGTGTTATGTGCCCGGGCCCGTTGCAGGAATGTGTTTGTGAGTTCTTCTGTAAATCCATGTATTCTTCTCTTTTACTTTAACAGTGTAAAAAGAGGCCCTGAAATTGCACATAATGAGCAACTACCCTGCCAATTCTGTCAGATGGTGTGACCAAAATGGTCACAGGCTGACAGTCATGTCCCCTGCGTGTTTTTGTGAAAGTAATGCTTCTGCTTTCCCCATCCATCGCAACCTCAGAACACTAGTTGGTCAGGGAGGGTTTTGCCAGCTATGTGGCAGACCCGGTGCTAGCTTGTGTGTTTTATACACACTTCCTTTAAATAAACTGACGAAAGGAGTGCAACTCTACCACATGTTCTCCTCCTATACCGTGTTTAGAAACTAAGCTTATACTCATTATATTTCAAATGAATTGCAGCTTTAGGGTCCTGAATACTGTGAGTTTGTATGGGGATTCTATAATGAGTGTAAAGCCTGCTGTGTGATCATGTTTACATCTATACACCGCTGGTCTCCGTGAGTGACCGTCAGTATTCTCCAGGATATGATATAAATATTAAGCAACGTATCTGTTGGTTTGGCTACTGTTTAGCATGCCTGTGATGTGACGGACAAATTGAATGTGTGGGACCATTGTTTTAAATCTGTCATATCATCTGAACGCTCTATACTGGCAAAAAAAAACGTCATTAAAATACACAGTTACAGTCACTAACACTCTAACCAGCTCTGTGTGGCAAGTAAAATGTTCAGAGTGAGGTGTTCTCATTTGTGTCTGGAATTAGCTAGGAGGCTAGCCAACTTTAGCCAGTTAGCTTGGGTGCTTGACTTCCGTTTTGAGGTCAGGACGTTCGAATCAACCCTACTCCGCCAGAGCGTCCAGTGTGCTCTGAAAACTCTGAGAGCGATACACGCTAAATTTACTAACGGACAATCTGACAACACTCTGAATTTACGAACGCCAAGAGCGCACTCTGAGCTCACTCTGACACCCTTGAGTGAATTTACAAACGCACCCTTAATGTCCTTAAACCAACCTGTGTCAATTTAGCTAGCTGTCTAGCCAGCGATGCTATGACGAGCAACCTTATTGGTAGCTACCCTAAAAGAGACAAATCAGCACAGAACGCTCTTCTGAGAATGTGCTATATACACAGCCACACCTATCCTTTTATTTTTTAAATATATTTTTTTACTTTTACCCCTTTTTCTCCTCAATTGGTAGTTTGTCTTGTCCCATCGCTGCAACTCACCTACGGACTCGGGAGAGGCAAAGGTTGAGAGCCACACGTCCTCCAAAACAAACCCAGCCAATCCGTACTGCTCGCTTAACCCAGAAGCCAGCCACACCAATGTGTCCATCCAGCTGGTGACTGGGGTCAGCTTGCAGGCACTCACCCCACCACAAGGAGTCGCTAGAGCGCAATAGGAGGAAAATCCCATCCGGCCAAACCCTCCCCTAACACGAACAACGCTGGGCCAATTGTGCGCCGCCTCATGGGTCTCCCGGTCACGGCCGTCTGTGACACAGCCTGGGACCGAATCCGGGTCTGTAGTGATGCCTCAACCACTGCAATGCAGTACCTTAGACCGTTGCGCCACTCAGGAGGCCCAGACTCACCTCACATATGGTGAATGTTGATCTCAATCTCTAGAAAGCGTTGCATACCCCTGCACATTAACCATTAAGTCGATTGCAACCTTCAAACAATTGCAGCCAAATTCCCTCGAACATTAACCAGCTCTGACTTAGACCATAAAGGTCAGCGTTCTATGTTTGGGACTTAGCATACCATTTCCTCATATTCTCAGTCCACTGTACTGACTGAGTGTTCCCATAAATGATTTTTCATCTTCCGAACCCTCCAAACAGTGTGTTACAGTACAACATCTCCCTCTCTCAACTCCAGATTGACAGGTAATGCCTGTATTAAGCCTTAGGTAAAACCGTAGGTAGACCTTTGGGTACAGCAGCAGCATCTGACAGTATCTAATGGGTGTCTATTTCTCTCCAGATTGACAGGTAATGAACCCCTGTCCATTCTACCGCTGAGCTCTCAACCTGAGGAGAACGTGGGAAGGGCCCACTACAAGCTGTGTGACCGGCTCAAACTGGAGAAGAAGCAGCGGCGGATGTGTCGACGAGACCCGGGCGTGGCCGAGACCCTCATGGAGGCAATCAGCATGAGCGCCCTGGAGTGCCAGTACCAGTTCCGCTTTGAGAGGTGGAACTGCACCTTAGAGGGGCGCTACAGAGCCAACCTTTTGAAAAGAGGTGGGGAAAGAAAAATATTCCAACTTCATATAGAAGTATAAATGTAATATGTTTTCAACTTACAGAAAACTGGTTTCTGACGTTCATGGGTGGAGGTGGAGATACATTTTTGTAATTCCATAGTAGATAGTACAGTAGAGAGAGACCATAGTAGATAGTACAGTAGAGAGGGACCATTGTAGATAGTACAGTAGAGAGAGACGATAGTAGATAGTACAGTAGAGAGAGACCATAGTAGATAGTACAGTAGAGAGAGGCCACAGTAGATAGTACAGTAGAGAGAGACGATAGTAGATAGTACAGTAGAGAGAGACCATAGTAGATAGTACAGTAGAGAGAGACCATAGTAGATAGTACAGTAGAGAGAGGCCATAGTAGATAGTACAGTAGAGAGAGACCATAGTAGATAGTACAGTAGAGAGAGGCCATAGTAGATAGTACAGTAGAGAGAGGCCATAGTAGATAGTACAGTAGAGAGAGACCATAGTAGATAGTACAGTAGAGAGAGGCCATAGTAGATAGTACAGTAGAGAGAGGCCATAGTAGATAGTACAGTAGAGAGAGACCATAGTAGATAGTACAGTAGAGAGAGGCCATAGTAGATAGTACAGTAGAGAGAGACCATAGTAGATAGTACAGCAGAGAGAGACCATAGTAGATAGTACAGTAGAGAGAGGCCATAGTAGATAGTACAGTAGAGAGAGACCATAGTAGATAGTACAGTAGAGAGAGGCCATAGTAGATAGTACAGTAGAGAGAGACCATAGTAGATAGTACAGTAGAGAGAGGCCATGGTAGATAGTACAGTAGAGAGAGGCCATGGTAGATAGTACAGTAGAGAGAGGCCATGGTAGATAGTACAGTAGAGAGAGGCCATGGTAGATAGTACAGTAGAGAGAGGCCATGGTAGATAGTACAGTAGAGAGAGGCCATAGTAGATAGTACAGTAGAGAGAGGCCATAGTAGATAGTACAGTAGAGAGAGGCCATAGTAGATAGTACAGTAGAGAGAGGCCATAGTAGATAGTACAGTAGAGAGAGGCCATGGTAGATAGTACAGTAGAGAGAGGCCATGGTAGATAGTACAGTAGAAAGCTGAAGTGTATTTTCCCAATAATGGCAACTTTCAATTGCTCATTTTGAGTGTCCATTAGGAAGCTGGTAGCTGATATCCTTCCTCTTGCTCCACATCTCACTCTAGGTTTTAAGGAGACAGCCTTCCTGTATGCCGTCTCCTCAGCAGGCCTGACTCACGCCATGGCCAAGGCGTGTAGCGCCGGGCGGATGGAGCGTTGCACCTGCGATGAAGCACCAGACCTGGAGAACCGCAAGGCCTGGCAGTGGGGCGGCTGTGGTGACAACCTCAAGTACAGCAACAAGTTTGTCAAGGACTTCCTTGGCAAACGCTCCAACAAGGACCTGCGTGCCCGCGTGGACATGCACAACACTAACGTGGGCATGAAGGTGAGTGTAGAGTGGAGCCGTGTTGAATGACGCGGTACATTTCATCTTGTTTAATTTTGGGATACAGTAATTAGTGTATCCCGCTAATAGCCCTTTTGTCACAACTTTTCCTGTACAAAAACCTATGAATCATTTTGGGTTGGCTGGTTGATTGATTGATTGACTGACTGACAGTGTAGTTTGCTATTCCTTTGCCCTGTACAGCTACTTTAAGTACGTAAGCCTATGTTGTCCTCTCTTGAGATGGTTAAGATCCGTGGGTTTATTCCAGGGTGAATATTTTCTGAATCTCCTACAGACAACTATATAATGTGGGGTTGGTAAATTATTGTTCTCTAAATTTACCTCAGTCTAAAGACACAGCAAAATGACCAGAACCAGTGAAAATGACCAGAGAGGAATTTAATGTGACCACGAGAGGAATAACAATGACAAGAGTTTTTACAGCTATATTCCCATGGTCGACAGAGAATCGTTTACCCACATGCTGTGGTTATTAAACAAATACTATAGATCCTCACGCATCCCACTTAATGGTGAGATAAAAGGCCAGCCTAAATCACTTAAATTGTCAGAGGCCACACGTTAATCAAACTTTGGTTTTCCCTCTCAAATTAGAGAGTTAATTGCCTTTGTTTGTGCCTTAGCGAGATTCGACAATTGTTTGAGGTGAGGGAGCGAGTTTTTTTTTCTTCCCCGGCTTGGACGTGATTTTAATAGTAAAATCAAAAAGAACAGAGAATGGTGTTAAAATGTCAAGCCAAAGCAAACTCAAGGTCCTGGCAGCTGCTACCTTTACTCAGATTTTCTCCTATTGTAGCCATTTTAATTTTAGTATGAATATAAATTATAGCAGAAGCACACTTCCCCAAATGTTAGCAGACACAAACCTCTCCCTGAAGACCCGTGGTGTGCTCTTCCTTTTCAGCTTGGCTCTCCAAATCCATTCTCAGGTTCTTTTATTTGTGAGAAAAGATTTACAACACTGTTTTCGTCCAGGTTTTTTCTTATTTTCAGATTTAGTGAGGTGTACCACGTCCCATATGGAGCACAAATCTTGGAATGTGCCAGCCTCTGCATCCCTAGAACATTTAAAGCTGACATTTCACATTTCCTGAACTAAACTGCAAGTGTGGCGAATAATGCAGCACTTCTTTCTTATTCCCCGATCTGTTTCCCAGTGTGTGAGAACAGAACCGGAGAGAGACTGTCTGTCCACTCCAGGCCTCCTCTGGAGAATATACGTTATGGATTTTAACACATAACTTTTGAACGTTGTGGTCGGCTGATGCTGACTGAGCTGTACACAAATGAGCCATTCCCAGCCACAGAGATTTCAAGCAATGTCGCAACGTGTACTATTCACTGGTGTGCTGTATTTGACCAAACAAGGAGCCTTAAACACACCCGTTCACACCCCCAAAAGTTAAAGTTTGTCGAACATCAATAGTTAGAGGTGTTCTCTCAAGTTCAACTGAGTCCACATTCCATGTCATCTGGTGGGTAGATCCCGTTATATGTGTTATGAGAAATGTTCAGGCCTCAACATAGTTGACGTAAATCGAAACAGTAGAGTTATGAAGTTGGCCTGGTGAAAGAGATGGACCTTGGGGGTTTTTGACTCCCACATACCTTAAAACAAACCAAGAACAGGGGCCAGGGTCTGAGTCTTCTGTCTCCTTTCCCATGGCCGAGGAACTCAATGGATCTTTTCTTCAGAAAAAGTGCCTCTCAGCGTGTCCTCCACTTACTATTAGTAATAACCATGATGACTTTAATCAAACTCTATTACCGAATGTTATCGTAGCAGTCCGTATCGACACCTTCCCACCCACAAACATTATCTTTGAAACTATTGCTTATAGTGTAGCACCTTTTTTATTAAGAGTCTTTGGTTGGGGAGTGACAACAATGTGACATTGTTGTCATGTAAATGTTGTATTATGTTAATGACAGTTTATCAGCAATAATTAGAGGCTCTAGATCGTCTAACTCTGTGGTATGTATGAGTATACACAGAAAAGATAATCATGGCCTCTGTTCTCATCACATTTTAATACACTGATGTTCTGTGTGAGTAAAGGCTTCATATTGGACACATTTCTTATGAAATTAGTACTTACTACATAGGCCCATTGTGCTGCAGAAATTACAGGGGAGTCTAGGTCATTTTCTTCTTCTTTGAAACCTTGCTGTCCGTACAAAGTACAAAATGGGTCAAAGTTAAGATTATGTCGTCTCAGGCCGTCCCTTTGATGCCCTGTGACGGCTGACTGTATGTTCCTCTTCTCTCCCACCCCCAGGTGATCAAAGCCGGGGTGGAGACGACCTGCAAATGCCATGGCGTCTCGGGCTCCTGCACCGTCCAGACGTGCTGGAGGCAGCTCTCGCCCTTCCACGAGATCGGCAAGCAGCTGAAACAGCGCTACGAGACCTCACTGAAGGTGGGCAGCTCCACCAACGAGGCCACGGGGGAGGGGGAAATCTCCCAGGCCCGGCCCCAGCAGCAGCAGCCCCCAACGGGCCCCAGCAATGACCCGATCCCACGCACCATGGACCTGCTCCACATTGAGGACTCGCCCAGCTTCTGCCGGCCCAGCAAATACTCGCCGGGCACCTCGGCCAGGAAGTGCTACAAGGACAAGAACTGCGACGCCATCTGCTGCGGCAGGGGCCACAATACCCAGAGCCGCGTGGTGACCCGGCCATGCCAGTGTCAGGTGCGCTGGTGCTGCTACGTCGAATGCAAGCAGTGTACACAGAGAGAAGAGGTCTACACCTGTAAAGGTTAGCCCAGTCTTAGCTTCCTGCTCGCCCCTTGCCTCTGACCGGACTCAGCAAGTGGAGGGTGGTTGTTGGTGGTGAAGGGGAGGGTGAATGGTGTTCTAGGACAGAGGTTTGACTCTCACTCACCCCCCTTGTGGCTGTCAGAAAGAGAGAGAGAGAGAGTTCTGCGGCAGAGGAGAGAGCAAGACGATGGAGATGGAGGACCTTTATAAGCACTTTGAGGGATTTTCTGTTCTATGGGTTTTGTTTTAATACCCTGTGGCCCCAGCCAATGGTGGTTGGGGTTGCAGGAGGAGATTGGCCTTGTCTGACAAAAGGGTCAACATGGGTCTCATGTTTTCTTGTTGCAGAGTTGGAGCTTTGGAGAAAGCCTACCTCACCTATTCAACATGCAGTCAGATGTGTCAGTGAGAAAAAGCAGCACTTGGCCGCTCTCTAGCATGCTGTTAATGAGGATCCAATAGAATGACCGTAATGGTAAAAGACTGGCTTTTGGGCCTCGCCCAATGTAGAAATGTGTGTGTGTGTTAGCGAGTGAGGGTGAAGAGGGGGGTCAAGTTACAACTCATATGGCAATCATGGTAACCATATTCAGAAACTGTTAAGAAGACAGGGTGTAAGATGTATTCTACACACACATATTTACACGCACACACCACTGTGTGTATGCATATGTATGTAAATAAATTAAATTGTATTATAATGATATTATATACACTTGCTACTTATCTGAATATGTTTCAACAAACCACTAACCACACAAATGTGTTGTTGTTTGTGTGTTCTCGCTCTCTTCTGCTTTTTATTGTGTTTTGACAAGGCCCTTTGGAAAGCAGCACGTGTGTGTCCTTTGTGTCTCTCTGTGGATCATTTATGGACCCTTTGGGACTACTCCTTCCCGAGGAGAGAAAACACGCTCATTTGTCTTTGATTCTTTTACACTAGAGTGAAATTGTTGGTGAATACATTTTGCCAGTAATTTTAGGCTACTCTTGGCCTTGAGCGAACTCAACTAATGTTCAGGGAATAACTGAAACCACTATATCTTATTTGGACTGATGGTAAAAAGAAGAAAAAAAGAAAAAGAAAAAGTGTATGTAATGAAAGTTCAGTGAGAGAATGGACTTGCTTTTCTGAGTTTAGTGTCTACTGCTGTCACCGTGACAACAGGAGACCGCCTGACCAGTGGAGAATGCATCTTCCAATCAGATGAATAGGGCTCTGACTATAACAGCTTCTTGGTACTTAGCCCTCTATTTAAAAAAAGAAAAGCAAATCTTGCTAGTAATAATACTATAAAGTTGTAAAGAAAAGAGCAAAGTGTGGGGAACAGAAGAGATGTAACCCCTATACCTATTCTCTCATATCCTTCTTTCCTCTCTCTACACCCCCCATTTAATTGAAAAGTATTAACGGTTGAGATTGAAAATGAACAGTATGGAACAATGGAAAAATGGCTTAAACATTTACACCCTCAAGCAAATTTGGTATTTTAGATATAGTCCTGCTGAAGCTCACAATAATAAGGTGACAAAATGTGTTTGCGACGACAAAGCAAATGTATGCTCTAGCTGTATGCCTATGCATTGTCTATCCATTGTTTTGGGCATGGCTACCACAACTCTACGACTGCAAAGGTACAATCTCCTTTTGTGTTGTTTTGACAGTAATTCTCTCTCAGGCAGGTTACTGTTATGTTGTACATGTCTAAAATTAAATTTTGGATGCTTGATGCTTCAAATGACTGGTGGAAAAGGCAGAGCCAACCCTCTAAAACACCTACAATAACTCATGAGATGCAAAGTCTTTAGATTTCCTTTAGATATAGAACCATTGCCTGTTTTAGGTGGGTGAGAATGAACTACTGAGTGAGGAACCCAACATTGTAAGATAGCCCCGTTCACGCACTGAAGCCTCAGAAGTCCTTTATCATTTCCCTTTAAAGTATTTAAAGATCCTGTATTTATGAGTATAAACAGTGCATAAGTTTTTATTTTCCTTTTGCTTGTTGTAAATAACAATGGTTTATTCTCCTGTGGTATAGAGACAAGAGTGAGGCACATGGTAAAATCTCACAGGCAAGTAAGAGGAAGTTGGTAGCAATAAGGAGGTTAGGACCAAGACGTTTGATGCTGGAAAGGCAAATGGTCAAATTTAAGTTGACGCATAAGGCTGCGGCTAAATCATGAATATGGAGTACATTGCTGCTGAAAACTTTTGATTGCACGTGATCATCAGTAAGTGAAAAACATTAGTAGATAGCTGTGGTCCAAGCTATTTTCGAGGGCATTGGCATGCTATGTTAGAAGCGGTGACACTCACAGGATTGATATATGATTCAACCCACCGTGACTGATCAAGGAAAAGCAGCATGCTTTGAGAAGGGAGTCTAGCCTAGCGAAGGTTGGTCGGTTCTTCCTCTAGAGCTGAATTCCAAACATGCCAAATAAAGAATGGTCAAAACCTACATAGAACTTTGCACGTTACATGGAATCCATAATGGCTATGCTAAGAGCCTGAGCATAAATGCCTGCTTCCCACAGCTTCTGGTGAGTGTAGTCTACACACGCTCCTCTGAACAAGACTGGTTCTCTACAGTGGTAATTTATTGAACGTATACAAAAGGTCAACAGAGTCATGACGAGAGGAATACAGGATGCACATTGCATGTATTTTGTATGTTTTATACTGTACACGTACACACGTTTTCTTTTTCAAGACAAAGGACGGCATGATGCAACGGTTGTTTCTCAATTTGTCATTGTCTTAGTCCTTCATATTCTATTTTTGAACTCACAGCTCTGCACTGTGTACTTGTCAGTGGATCATGTATACAAATCTATTTTGTAGGAAAAGTGAAAACAAAAGAAAGATAAATTATTTTGAGATATTTTATGAGCATGTGTTTAATGTAAATAACGTAAAGTCAAAACTGATTTTATATACCTGTATTTGTTACTCTATTTTCCTTTAGGCTTGTATCGGTGTCTACTTCTTTGGGGTGGAGGCTTCAAGAGGCAGTGTATTCTATAAAGTCCGTTTCTATAGATAACTCTAACATTTGCAGTTCCTAAGCACAAAACAAATCCTTGCAAATTTAGTAACTAAACACTTCTCTTCCCCTTTTCAACTGTTATATACGACACATACACAACACATCTGAAGGCAATTCTAAAGGCAATTAAATAGATCATAATCAGCTGGGTTCTTTTATGTGATTGACATCGCACAGTATTTTTCTAGTGTTTCCAATTTTTAGCGTGATCAGTTTGTTTGAGGCGTTGGCGAGAGGTGTATGGGTTCTGTCTGTACCCCGTAACATAACCTTCTGTGCAGATAAACATACTGACCAAACGCAGAGTGGTATTGGTGTGAACTCATTTAACTTTTGGTATACTCTGATGAGAGGGTCACATTCACTGTGTACATTTGTATTAGGATTTGTGCTGTGCTTGCCAATAAACAAAACAAACATGTATTCCTCTTTGTGATAATACTATACCAGCAAAGCTTTGTCCATGTTCACTTATTCATGTCTTATGGGAATCTAAATTATTGTCCTCTACCTCATGTGTATAGCTTGTAGGTATAAACAGATCACGAATGACTGGTAAGAATGTATTTAAGTTATTTAACATCTTTGTATAACAAAGGCAAGAAAACCTGAAATAATAAATGAATTTTTAAATTATTTGAATGTTTGGTCTCATTCATACCCAGTGGTTATATAGCCATTGCTAAGAGGAGTTTGGTCCAAGTCTAAGCAAGCAAACAGTAAAAGTTCTACACCACTAATAATCCACCTTTCCTTCTACCCATAACTCAAAGCGACTTGTTGATATAGGTTCCAATATGCTATGTGATAGCATTTCCAAGCTGTTCACAGTTCTGGAGACTTAAGGGGTTGAGAGTAGTGGAGCTAAATAGAGGGAGAGGTACACACCTCCGTCATCAAATTAAAGACAAGTATGTCCGGCTATTAGAGGCACTCTCAGTTGGAAAATGCTGTACATCCCCTGTTGTGGACTGATGTCACAGACAAGAAAGGCCCTGTCTGCGACTTGTTATGTCACGTTGAGATAAGTGTTTATTAGAATCTGATACCGACTCCTGTTGGATTACCATATACATCATGGAGACGCACCCTCTATTTGCTATGACATTTCAAATGTCTTCCTTCGACGCACAAGGGTAGCATTACATTATCAAGCCCTACAACCATAGTCTTTCATCGTACAGTACACATTTCAATCTGTCATGGTGTCTGCTTACCAGAAAGTCAAACACATTTATTTTGAAGCTCATTACTATAGGATATCAATATAAACATTTCACTCTATTTTGGATTAGACAGTACTGGACACATTTGCCAAAACTGATACAATCTCCCTGTTGAACTAGTATTATTTAAACAAACTCAATTCCCCTACCAGATGTGTAAAGAATTAAGGGAGTTTTCTTTCTCAACAAGCTACGTGGACGAAGCTTCTCATGGCTCAATGCGCACATGCCTGGAAGCCCTGACTTAATCCGAAAGAAAGAGACCTTGAGTCCCTGAATCTGCATCAGTGGAAAAAAAACTCCCATCAGATTGCGAAAACAAAACTCAATTACAGGGAGTGTATCTGTTCTAATACCTAAAACATCACTGGAAAAGCCCAAAGATATCCTCAACACGTGTAGTTGTATTACCTAGCCACTAAAGTTACAAGCAGGAGGACCCTGGTGTTAGATATGCCTCCCCAGGGTCCTACTCACCTTGCCCTGAGGAACAGTGTGGCCTGAATATTCCCCACCCGGCCCCACCCCTCACTACTTCCTGCCCAGCACCAGGCTCTAATATGAGCAACGTTTTGACAGCTGTTACCATGTAGGAAGTGGGTGCCACTAGAGCACAGACTAACAAAAATCGAGTACATGCCTCAAAAAGCAAAAATCGAATACATGCCTCAAATACACCCACCCCCCTTCTTTCTCTCTCTCGTTCTCATCCTTCTGCTCTGCTGAGGCACACAATAGGATAGGCGGATAGGCCCAAGATGGTCAAAGCTTAGTGAAGAAAGCTATGAGATAATGTTAACTGAATACCCTTGAACTGCTGAAAACGGCATAAAATTGTTAAACGCTTACATCCCATCACGCCCGCCCCCATCCCACTAGAGGATAGTGTACTTATTATAGTTTGTAGATGTTTTACTGAGGACTGTTGATTGTGGTTTAGTTGATTCCTCTGTAATTAAATGTAGTGTTGAGACCTAGGAGGTGCATGTCCGCTTAGCTGCTACTAAGTGTGCTACTGCTACTGCTGTCGAGACTGGCCAGTGACAGACTTTGAACAATTACCTGAGAGATGCAGAGTTTTACCAGTTGTACACAGCAGTACATATGACTTCAGACCGTTCCTCAGAATGCCTCAACCGTACATTTTTGCCCAAGGACGATCTCAGGATGAAACAGGGAGTGAGTTCCCTGCCCTGTAAAAACACCTTAGCTCATACAGGTCTGTGAATTTAGATTTTTTTTCTTCGTCTTTTTTAGCTCTTTGGGAAAAAGTTAGTTCCTGTCTGGAAAGTGTGATAGGAGGGGTCTGTGCTAGGCAGTAACTGCCTTAGTTCGCTCACTTCCTGCACCCTGCCCAATAACGTCCCCTGTTTACAACTGTTTTTGATTGTTGTTAAGTATCTGTCAAGGTTCCCACTTGTCCTTCATGCCTGGAAAAACATGTGAGCTCAGCATCTCTCAAAACAGGAGCAAAATAAAATGCACCAGGTGGAGGAAAAATACTTGCGCATCTGGTTGTGACTCGTGTTAAGGTATCTGCTGTGAAGACAAGGATTCCTTTGTTTAAGCTCAAATGCTGGCGTGTTATGTGATAGAATTGGAATCTTTCTGTCAGTTGACTGTCTGAGCAAACTGGTAAATACTCCGCAATTTGACGCTACTAGCAACCTACATCACTCATGGCACCTGACACCATGGTAATGAGGATCAACAGTTAGTAAACACGTACGACTAATGATGGGGGTTTGTTTTTGCCTTTACTCGTCGTATGTTGAGAGACAAACGCCCAAGGCAAGTCAACAGACAATTTACTTTAAAGATGTTTAGCAATGTTCTTTTAGCTGTGTTCAACACAGTTAGTCTCGACAGTAAGGGCTCTGTTGATTCCGCATCACGGATGTTCAGCTTTACATCATGATTGAAATTGAAAGGCAATGTTCCCGACATAGCTGAGGCTGCATTCATGGTAAACGCTGCCTACGTCGGCTCAATCGAAAATTGCCTTCAAATTTCTAGCGCGGAATCTGTAACACTTCAGCTTCACAGATTGAATACAGCCTTAAGTGTTTCCACTTGTAACTGCTCTGCCACTAGTCAGGAGGTCTGCTAGCACTTTCTTTCCAACCGTGAGGAGAACCCGCCGCAGACGTTGTCTGAGGCAAGATGAGATGGATAATGATCATAACTGGCTCAGGAGGTTTTCAACCGTTGTTCACAATCATAAAAATGTCAACTTCACATGACAAAGCCAATTGCTCAAAATCCCATCCTCTTTCACATCCTCGCTCCCACTCCTACCCAAATCCAGCAGAATAATTCATTATAGAACATAAATTCTATAATATTCAGATGGGCCTAAGTCAACATTTTCCTTCAGGAAAACTATAATCATAATAAATAAACAAATAAATCTATAAATAATAGTGGAGCATGTGTTTCTTTCATTGGCATACATACTTGGGGAGTGAGGAAAGCCCTGGAGATCCCATAGCGGGGTTTCTAGGGGGATGGGATAAACATAGAGCTGTGTAGAAGCCTGTGTGTTTGGCAGGGCTGATGTGCTCGCAATTGCACAGGGGGAATTGGTGCACTTGCCAGGAGAGGTGCAGGGTTAGCAGCATTTTATTCTGAGAGGAAGTTCCTTCTATTACTCCGTTATTCATCCCATTCTCTGAGGGGTTGGATGCCCTAAATGCTGTAGCAGAGATGAGCACGAATAAAAAAGTTTGATCCCCATGGATATCCAACCAGGAAAGTAGTGCATATTATTTGTCAGAGCTGAAGGATATGTGGGATACACACTTCCTATTGACTTCATCACTCAAGAGTTGTGCAGTGTCTTCTTCAGAGGATGTGAATGTACCAACAGCATAGAGGTATCTGGGATATGTATTGAAAAACAAGGACTATAACAAATGTTTGCTATCACGAAAGGGAAAACTCCCTTCACCGGACCTAACATATGTTGTTTGCATCAGGGAAACATGAAATATTGACTACTTGGAGATGCTGTGCTTTCTCACAAAATTCCCAGGTACTGTACAGTACATTCAGCTGTACTGTACTGAATGTACTGAGCAGCTCACAGATCATTGCACCTGTACATAGCCCATCTGTAAATAGCCCATCCAACTACCTCATCCCCATACTGTATTTATTTATTTATTTTGTTCCTTTGCACCCCAGTATCTCTACTTGCACATTCATCTTCTACACATCTATCACTCCAGTGTTTAATTGCTATATCGTAATTACCTCGCCACTATGGCCTATTTTATTGCCTTACCTCTCTTATCTTACCTCATTTGCACACACTGTATATATACTTCTTTTTTTCTACTGTATTATTGACTGTATGTTTGTTTATTCCATGTGTAACACTGTGTTGTTGTATGTGTCGAACTGCTTTGCTTTATCTTGGCCAGGTCGCAGTTGTAAATGAGAACTTGTTCTCAACTAGCCTACCTGGTTAAATAAAGGTTAAAGAAAAAATTAAATAAAAAGATTCAATGACATGACGGGCCTGGATGAATTAGGTACATAGGGTGTGGTAAGGTTCAACATGGTAAACATTAATACTGTATAACACAATTTACTGCAAACATCTAGTCAAAATAAAATACAAAAACATTGGTGAAATTCTATACCCACTTTAGCATGTAGACAATTAGTGAACATAGAATCGTGGATCTGCTCTCTACGTACATGATCATTGACTATGGGATATCAGGTTGTGTCTATATCGGGGTGTCTGCCTGCAGCCTGTTGGTCAGCCTGATGAAACAGGGGGTTCTGTGCGATGGGGATGGGGATGGGGATGGTGAGATCCTGCTAACGTTTGTCCAGTAAAGATTCCCCAGCTGTCCCAAGGATTAGGCTGTGTGCTTATGTGATTAGGCCACATGGCACCGTGGCTAGACCAGGCGCCTCTGGCCCACCCGGGGAATGTGTGATGGGACATGGGATGGGTGATGGCTTGTACCCAGTAGTGATGTTTAGAGTTGTAGTGACTTGTTTTGGAGATTTAGAGATATCTGTCTATTATTTTGAATGCCAGAAATTGAACAGAAGTATTTAAAACACTGAGTACAAAACATTAAGAACACCTCAACATGCGTCGAATACAGCAGGTGTAGACCTTACAGTGAGATGCTTACTCACCACCCCTTAACCAACAATGCAGTTTCAAGAAAAACAAGTGTTATGTAAAAAAATAGATAAGTAAAAAATAACCTTCCTAATATTGAGTTGCAAGTCATTCATTGCAAAGATACACAAGGACCTTCAGCGTTCTCTGTTACTGGGGGAGGGGTCTATTAGCTAATCACACCCTTTTAGTATGTCATACATTTGAGGATTCCATTCATAATTTGGTTTGTCTAAATCCAAAGTGTCACTTGGTGTTAGTGAATTGAAATGAAGGGAAATAACAATTGTGAGCAACATTTTTAATCATTTCACTTTGGAAAATTATTTATAAAGGATTGATGACCTTAGATTTAAGCATTTGTGGCTTCCATTTCAGAAAATCCTTATTTACCAAAAATGTGTAATTGGTGTTACCGTCATGAATGTTACCATATGGCACAATGATGGCACAATGTCATCATAATGGTAAAAATGATTTAAAGTAATTAAAATACCATATTTGTTTATTTAGAATGGGAAGAAGTACGTAAATACATTTAAATAAAATACATCTAGAAAAATGGGGTAAATTTTTTTCAAAATCAAATGTGACCGTAATTCAATCACCCAGATGAATGTGTTGATTCTAATATAGTCCAAACGACCATAAATGAGAAGTCCCCTTTGCATACAATTAAACATCTAATACATGTTCTCACTGAAGAGTAATTATTGTGAAGTTATTGATTTCTACAAAAATAACAACCGACAAAGTTCCTGATGGGAAGCATGGGAAAGTTCTAAAACATGTTAACGGGAAGAACTCCAGCTTTCCCCCTGTCTCCTCTTACCGAAATGTGTTAATGTTGGCTGAGAGCTCAATTTTGACTGACATGTGGAATGACAAACAGTGTGACAGCATGGTGCGTGCTGTGAGCGCCGCATCCCTCCAGCTCAGAGCCCTGCACAGCTGCGCACGGTGGAGGAAGTCCACACACACTACCAGACACTATGGCACAGAGTCAACAGAAACGCTGACCTCATGGGTCATAACCAGCGTTAGCTAAAGTAAGGTAGTGAAAGCATTTGAGTAGCCCGTAAAATCAGATATTCTAACACAAATATTCTCTGCTCAACCTGTGAATGTGCAGTGCCGCTAACTTTTACTTGCTCTCTCTCTCCCTCTGACTCTCTCGTTCTCTCTCTTTCTCTTTCTGTCTTCCTCCCTCTCTTTCTCTCACTCTCACTATCTTTCTCACTCTCTTGATGACAACATATTTCTGGTGGTCTATCAACAGTATTAACCGATATTAAACAGTTTTACTGTATAAGGAAAACCGTTGTAGAGCTGCAGCAGAACAGACATTTACTGTTGGGGGTGAGAGGCTGTGGGCAGACACCCTCTGTCTCACCAGCTGTGCAATTCAAACAGTCTATTTAGCTACCTACATTTATAGAGTGTCTCATGGAGCACTGTCACATTTGTACTCACTCGAGTCAACGTCAAAGTCCATGATGCCAATTCAAGCACTTTCAATTTACTGAATAAAACACTGTCTATTAATCTTCAACCAACAATGTTATAGTTAATTATGTTGTTGTGCAAATAAGGGTCCGTCCCTGTGAGTTTATTTTTCTTTCCCGAGTATTTTAACACCTTAGGACATGCCAATAGTGAATGGCATAATGAAACGTGGTAGATGTGTGACTGAGTTTGAGGAATGCACTGAGCCCTACAGCCCTCCAGCCCTAGCTACTGTTGTAATCCCAACCACAAATGCTAGATAGCTTGCCTTAGTGTGAATTCCCACCCTGACTGTTTTTTTCAGCCAGGCCCGTGTTTGCCAACCAAATTGAATCCCAGTGGATAGGGGGGTCTTGTTTAACCGAGAGGCACTTAAAGATTTGTCACAAAGAGCTCAACAAGAGTGGCTTGCTGGATTTCAATGGGAGCCTCTCATAAAGAAGGGGGAACTATTCTAGAAGAAGAAAAAACATGGAGAGGGGGGCGGATCTCCATTTTGTGTGAATTTGGTCATTTGTTGACTGAGGTCGGCCCCTTAAGATTAGTGGGGCGAAATGTGTTAATCCATTGATTTTGCAGGAGTTAACACACTGGCCCGGGTCCAAGTGAGACTTAAGTCACAATGAAGAGTGGAGGACAGATATTGAGAGGAGATGGTGGGAAAGTTGAAATGCTGCTTTTCTTTGAGAAAAAGAGGGAATTTGAAGATCAATCTGAAGAGGAAATTAGAACGATGGCCTGCGCTAGGTTTGTTTCACTCTAAAACCAACTCCATGGATACTCTTCCTCATCTCCTACACCTGATCAATGGAATTTAGTTGAAAATCATTGTTAGCGATTTAGTTAACGTACATCTTTATTGGTACACGTTTACGTGGATAAAAAGTGTATATATAAGATACGTGTCAGGGTTTGTGTGCAGAGATGTAGCGGAGTCAAGCGCAGGACACAGGTGTTGAGCAAAACAACGGCGTTCACTCAAAATACAAGCAAAAATTCCTCAATGGGAATATAACAAACACACAGGCACCAACAACAACCACTAACGAAACAAACAATCACGGACAGAACAGAAATGAATGCCCAGAGGGTTAAATAGGGAACATGATATGGGAATTGAAACCAGGTGTGTGTAATACAGACAAAACAAAACCAAACTGAAAAATGGATCGGTGGTGACTAGAAAGCCGGTGACGTCGACCGCCGAACACCACCCGAACAAGGAGAAGGGCCGACTTCGGCGGAAGTCGTTACAATATGAAGGGTAAGGTATCAGACAAGGCTGTCAGATGTCTGTAATCAAGGTTATCCTAACTATGTTGAACTAGACCAGGTATTCCCAAACTGGGGTATGCGCAATGCCATCGGTGGTACGCCAAATAAAAATGTGATTCACATAAAAAAATATGTATATACACGACCGTTCAAAAGTTTTGGGTCACTTAGAAATGTCCTTGTTTTTGAAAGAATATCAAATTTGTCGTCCATTAAAATAACATAAAATTAATTAGAAATACAGTGTAGACATTGTTAATGTTGTAAATGACAATTGTAGCTGGAAACGGCAGATTTTTTTATGGAATATCTACATAGGCGTACAGAGGCCCATTATCAGTAACCATCACTCCTGTGTTCCAATGGCACATTGTGTTAGCTCATCCAAGTTAAGCATTTTAAAAGGTTAATTGATCATTAGAAAACCCTTTTGCAATTATGTTAGCACAACTGAAAACTGTTGTTCTGATTAAAGAAGCAATAAAACTGGCCTTATTTAGACTAGTTGAGTATCTGGAGCATCAGCATTTGTGGGTTCGATTAAATGGCCAGAAACAAAGAACATTATTCTGAAACCCGTCAGTTTATTCTTGTTCTGAGAAATGACAGCTATTCCATGCGAGAAAATGCCAAGAAACTGAAGATCTCGTACAATGCTGTGTCCTACTCCCTTCACGGAACAGCGCAAACTGGCTCTAATCAGAATAGAAAGAGGAGTGGGAGGCCCAGGTGCACAACTGAGCAAGAGGACAAGTACATTAGAGTGTCTAGTTTGAGAAACAGGCGCCTCACAAGTCCTCAACTGGCAGCCTCATTGAATAGTACCCGCAAAATACCAGTCTCAACGTCAACAGTTAAGCGGCAACTCCGGGATGCTGGCCTTCTAGGCAGAGTTGCAATGAAAAGCCATATCTCAGACTGGCCAATGGACTGGCCACCCCTCATAGCCTGGTTCCTCTCTAGGTTTCTTCCTAGGTTTTGGCCTTTCTAGGGAGTTTTTCCTAGCCACCGTGCTTCTATACCTGCATTGCTTGCTGTTTGGGGTTTTAGGCTGGGTTTCTGTACAGCACTTCGAGATATTAGCTGATGTATGAAGGGCTATATAAAATAAACCTGATTTGATTTGATTTGATTTGAGATGTAGAAAAAATTAAAAGATACTGGAGGGGTGCTTGACGCCATCTGTCAAGCATGTTGGAGGCAAGGTGATGGTCTGGGGAAGCTTTGGTGGTGGTAAAGTGGGATACGTGTATAGGGTAAAAGGGATCTTGAAGAAGAAGGATATCACTCCATTTTGCAACGTCATGCCATACCCTGTGGACGGCACTTAACTTCTTATGGCTGCAGGGGCAGTATTGAGTAGCTTGGATGAAAGGTGCACAGAGGTGCCCAGAGTAAACGGCCTGCTCCTCAGTCATAGTTGCTAATATTTGCATATTATTATTAGTATTGGATAGAAATACTCTGTAGTTTCTAAAACTGTTTGAATTAACCTGAGAAGTTCCACTTCCTGTTTGGATTTTTTCTGAGGTGGCAGATTTTCAACCAAGCTCTCATTGAAATTACAGCGAGATATTGATGAGTTTTCACTTCCTACGGCTTCCACTAGATGTCAACAGTCAATAGAACTTTCTCTGATGACTCTAATGTGACGGGGGGCCGAAGGAGACAGGAATTAGTCACCACTGCCACGAGCTGACCATGCTTTGACCACGCGCGTTCACGTGATAGGCAGCTCCGTTCCATCGCTCAACTGAAGTCAATCTAAATCTCCGGTTGGAACGTTATTCAAGAAGTATATCAACAACATTCTAAAGATTGATTCAGTACATCGTTTGACATGTTTCTACTGACTGTTATGGAACTTTTGGACATTTCGTCACGTTATAGAGGACGCGCTTTGTGACTTTGGAATTGTTTACCAAACGCGCTAACCAAAGTAGCTAATTGGACATAAATAATGGACATTATCGAACAAATCAAGCATTTATTGTGGACCTGGGATTCCTAGGACTGCATTCTGATGAAGTTCATCAAAGGTGAGGGAACATTTATCATGTATTTTCTGGTTTCTGTTGACTCCAACATGGCGGCTAATTTGGCTATTGTTCTGAGCGCCGTCTCAGATTATTGCATGATTTGCTTTTTCCGTAAAGTTTTTTTGAAATCTGACACAAAACATGCATGTATTGTGTAACATGAAGTCCTATGAGTGTCATCTGATGAAGATCATCAAAGGTTAGTGATTAATTTTATCTCTATTTCTGTTTTTTGTGACTGTTATATTTCGCTGGAAAAATGGCTGTGCTTATTGTGGTTTGGTGGTGACCTAACATAATCGCTTGTAGTGCTTTCGCTGAAAAGCATATTTGAAATCGGACACTTTGGTGGGATTAACAACAAGATTACATTTAAAATGATATAAAACACATGTATGTTTGAGGAATTGTAATTATGAGATTTCTGTTGTTTGAATTTGGCGCCCTGCACTTTCACTGGCTGTTGTCATATCGATCAGGGGCCTTGCTTTGTTAAGCAAGGCCCCTGAAATCTCATGTATTTTCTGCACTATACAATGATGTGGGCAGCGACCATGTAATTTTTTTTTATTGAGAGACGAGCTTAAAGTTTTCTTTATTGACCATCATTTTCACTTGTCTGACCGCTTGCATGATGATGAGTTTTGCACACGACTGGCCTATCTGGGTGGTGTTTTTTTCTCGCCTGAAGGATCTGAATCTAGGATTACTGGGACTCTCCGCAACTATATTCAATGTGCGGGATAAAACTGAGGCTATGATTAAGAAGTTGGAGCTCTTCTCTGTCTGCATTAACAAGGACAACACACAGGTCTTTCCATCATTGTATGATTTTTTGTGTGCAAATTAACTCAAGCTTACGGACAATGTCAAATGTGATATAGGGAAACACCTGAGTGAGTTGGGTGCCCAATTACTTTCCCGAAACGGATGACACAAACAACTGGATTCGTTATCCCTTTCATGCCCTTCCTGCAGTCCACTTACCGATATCTGAACAAGAGAGCCTCATCGAAATTGAAACAAGCGGTTCTGTGAAAATTTTATCAGAAGCCACTGCCAGATTTCTGGATTGGGCTGTGTTCAGAGTATCCTGCCTTGGCATATCGTGCTGTGAAGACACTGATGCCCTTTGCAAGTTATGTTCATCCTCCTTATGTTCATCCTTATGTTCATCTCTCCTTCCGTGGCCTCCAACTGCTCTTAAATACAAGTAAAACTAAATGCATGCTCTTCAACCGATCGCTGCCTGCACCTGCCCGCCTGTCCAACATCACTACTCTGGACGGCTCTGACTTAGAATATGTGGACAACTACAAATACCTAGGTGTCTGGTTAGACTGTAAACTCTCCTTCCAGACTCACATCAAGCATCTCCAATCCAAAGTTAAATCTAGAATCGGCTTCCTATTCCGCAACAAAGCATCCTTCACTCATGCTGCCAAACATACCCTTGTAAAACTGACCATCCTACCAATCCTCGACTTGATGTCATTTACAAAATAGCCTCCAAAACCCTACTCAATAAATTGGATGCAGTCTATCACAGTGCCATCCGTTTTGTCACCAAAGCCCCATATACTACCCACCACTGCGACCTGTATGCTCTCGTTGGCTGGCCCTCGCTTCACACTCGTCGCCAAACCCACTGGCTCCAGGTCATCTACAAGACCCTGCTAGGTAAAGTCCCCCCTTATCTCAGCTCGCTGGTCACCATAGCAACGCCCACCCGTAGCACGCGCTCCAGCAGGTATATCTCTCTGGTCACCCCCAAAACCAATTCTTCCTTTGGCCGGCTCTCCTTCCAGTTCTCTGCTGCCAATGACTGGAACGAACTACAAAAATCTCTGAAACTGGAAACACTTATCTCCCTCACTAGCTTTAAGCACCAGCTGTCAGAGCAGCTCATAGATTACTGCACCTGTACATAGCCCATCTATAATTTAGCCCAAACAACTACCTCTTTACCTACTGTATTTATTTATTTTGCTCCTTTGCACCCCATTATTTCTATCTCTACTTTGCACCTTCTTCCACTGCAAACCAACCATTCCAGTGTTTTTTTACTTGCTATATTGTATTTACTTCACCACCATGGCCTTTTTATATTTTTATTTATTTATATATATATTTTGTTTGCCTTCACCTCCCTTATCTCACCTCACTTGCTCATATTGTATATAGACTTATTTTTCACTGTATTATTGACTGTATGTTTGTTTTACTCCATGTGTAACTATGTGTTGTTGTATGTGTCGAACTGCTTTGCTTTATCTTGGCCAGGTCGCAATTGTAAATGAGAACGCGTTCTCAATTTGCCTACCTGGTTAAATAAAGGTGAAATAAAATAAATAAATAAATCCTTTCAAGCACAACCTTCTCATTAACCTGTGTTGAGTTATTTACAATTTTCGATGAACAAATAAGGTTTTATATGTAAGATGGTTAAATAAAGAGCAAAATTATGTATTATTATTATTATATTATTATTTGTGCCCTGATCCTATAAGATCTCTTTGTCACTTCCCACAAGCCGGGTTGTGACAAAAACTCACACTCATTCTTAATATCTTATGTTTAATAAATGTATCGCATAGTGTGTGTGTGGCAGGCTTACAACGATGGCAAAAAACAACATTTGAGAGTGTGCTGACCCAGGTGCTAGAGGGGGCACGCAGCTGGAGGTTGAATGTTTGAAGGGGTACGGGACTATAAAACGTTCGGCAACCACTGGACTAGACGAATTGTCAAAAAGACAAATTGACTGAGGGGAAAAAAATTAAGCAATCAAACATTGCCATCTATTACAAATATTTATTGTCAAAACATACTACCCCAAAATATTTTCCATAGCGATGCTAAACATTCAAACATTGTCATCATTTGTATCAAACCCAAACATAATGACAGATAATTTCATTTGGAGAGAAGGTTGGGAACAAGGGGTGCATTGTCAAACACATTGACCCGTAGACGGATTGGGAGATTCTTGCAACGTGTTAAAACAGGAGAGCAAACATATACATAGCAGACGAGGACAAAGATACATTCCTTGTGTCAGTGGTTCTCGTTTTCCTTCACAATGTTTTCAATTACGTTAGCAGACCTGTTGAGAGAGACAGGCGAGATTACCATTAAAAATACTCACAAGCCTGACAGCTATTTATGGTTTTGCTGCAGTCACACAGGAATGGTCCTCCACCTTGACTTATTGAATTATGGAAACTCTGTTGACAGGTTGAGCAACTGTCTGTCTCGCTGTGTGTTCCTATGTATTCACTTTACTCATCACTATTCCACAGCTGTCAGTGCTTTCTCTCTCTGTGCTCTCCATTCCTCAGGCTGTAACTATTTGGGACCGGGACCGGGACCGGGACCGGGGGAGTTAGCTGGGTGCACCTTGCATTCTCTGATCACAATGACAGCGGGTCATGATTTGGGTCGACTCCCCACAACACTAGTCAAATTATCTGGCTGACGAATGAGCTCTTGTGGAGCCGTTTTGTCATTTTTTTTGGTTTGGAATGAAGTGTTCAAATCAAATCAAATTGTATTAGTCACATGCGCCGAATACAACAGGTGTAGACCTTACAGTGAAAGGCTTACTTACGAGCCCCTAACCAAAAGTGCAGTTTCAAAAAATATGGATAAGAATAAGATATAAAAGTAACAAGTAATTAAAGAGCAGCAGTGAACATAAAATAACAATATATACAGGGGGTGCCAGTACAGAGTCAATGTGTGGGAGCACTGGTTAGGTGAGGTAGTATGGACATGTAGGTAGAGTTCACTAAAGGGACTATGCATAGATGACAACAGAGAGTGGCAGTGGTGTGGAGAGGGGGGGGGGGGGGGAAATGCGAATAGTCTGGGTAGCCATTTGACTAGATGTTCAGGAGTCTTATGGCTTGTGGGTAGAAGCTGTTAAGAAGCCTCTTGGACCTGCTTGCCATGTGGTAGCACAGAAAACAGTCTATGACTAGTGTGCCTGGAGTTGTTGACAATTTTTAGGGCCTTCCTCTGACACCGCCTGGTATAGAGGTCCTGGATGGCAGGAACCTTGGCCCCGGTGATGTACTGGGCCGTTCGCACTACCCTCTGTAGTGCCTTGCGGTCGGAGGCCGAGCAGTTGCCATACCTGGCAGTGATGCAACCAGTCAGGATGCTCTTGATGGTGCTGCTGTAGAACCTTTTGAGGATCTGAGGACCAATGCCAAATATTTTCAGTCTCCTGAGGGGGAATAGGTTGTGTTGTGCCCTCTTCACGACTGTCATGGTGTGCTTGGACCATGTTAGTTTGTTGGTGATGTGGACACCAAGGAACTTGAAGCTCTCAACCTGCTCCACTATAGCCCCGTCGATGAGAATGGGGACGTGCCCGGTCCTCAATTTTCCTGTAGTCCACAATCATCTCCTTTGTCTAGATCATGTTGAGGGAGAGATTGATGTCCTAGCACCACACGGCCAGGTCTCTGACCTTCTCCCTATAGTCTGTCTCGTTGTTGTCGGTGATCAGGCCTACCACTGTTGTGTCATCGGCAAATGTAATGGTGTTGGAGTCGTGCCTGGCCGTGCAATCATGAGTGAACAGGGAGTACAGGAGGTGGCTGAGCACGCACCCCTGAGGGCCCCTGTGTTGAGGATCAGCATGGTGGATGTGTTGTTACCTACTCTTACCACCTAGGGGCGGCCCATTAGAAGTCTAGGATCCAGTTGCAGAGGGATGAGTTTAGTCCCAGGGTCCTGAGCCTATTGATGAGCTTTGAGGGCACTATGGTGTTGAACGCTGAGCTGTTGTCAATGAATAGCATTCTCACATAGGTGTTCCTTTTGTCCAGGTGGGAAAGGGCAGTGTGGAGTGCAATAGAGACTGCATCATCTGTGGATTTGTTGCAAATTGGAGTGGGTCTAGGGTTCTGGGATGATGGTATTGATGTGAGCCAAGACCAGCCTTTCAAAGCATTTCATGGCTACAGACGTCAGTGCCACGGGTCGGTAGTTATTTAGGCAGGTTACCTTAGTGTTCTTGGGCACAGGCACTATGGTGGTCTGCTTAAAACATGTTGGTATTACAGACTCGGACAGGAAGAGGTTGAAAATGTCAGTGAAGACACGCTCGCAGTACACGTCCTGGTAATCCGTCTGGCCCTGCGGCCTTGTGAATGTTGACCCGTCTAAAGGTCTTACTCACATCGGCTGCGGAGAGCGTGATCAAACAGTCTTCTGGTACAGCTGGTGCTCTCATGAATGTTTCAGTGTTATTTGCCTCGAAGCGAGCATAGAAGTAGTTTAGCTCGTCCGGTAGGCTTGTGTCACTGGGCAGCTCTCGGCTGTGCTTCCCTTTGTAGTCTGTAATGGTTTGCAGGCCCTGCCACATCCGATGAGCGTCAGAGCCGATGTATTACGACTCGACCTTAGTCCTGTATTGACGCTTTGCCTGTTTGATGGTTCGTCGGAGGGCATAGCGGGATTTCTTATAAGCTTCCGGGTTAGTCCCGCTCCTTGAGTCCCGCTCCTTGAAAGTGGCAGCTCTGGCATTTAGCTCAGTGAGGATGCTACCTGTAATCCATGGCTTCTGGTTGGTGTATGTACGTACGGTCACTGTAAGGACAACTTCATCGATGCACTTATTGATGAAGCCAATGACAGATGTGGTGTACTCCTCAATGCCATTGGAGGAATCCAGGAACATTTTCCAGTCTGTGCTAGCAAAGCAGTCCTGTAGCTTAGCAACTGCTTCATCTGACCACTTTTTTATTGATCACTCACTGGTGCTTCCTGCTACAATTTTAGCTTGTAAGCAGGAATCAGGAGGATGGAATTATGGTCAGATTTGCCAAATAGAGGGTGAGGGAGAGCTTTGTATGCATCTCTATGTGTGGAGTATAGGTGGTCCTGAGTTCTTTTCCCTCTGGTTGCACAATTAACATGCTGATAGAAATTTGGTAAAACGGATTTAAGTTTCCTTGCATGAAAGTCCCCGGCTACTAGGAGCGCCGCCTCTGGGTGAGCGTTTTCTTGTTTGCTTATGGCGGAATTCAATGCTATCTTAGTGCCAGTCTCTGACTGTGGTGGTATGTAAACAGCTACAAAGAATATAGATGAAAACTCTCTAGGTAGGTAGTGTGGTCTGCAGCTTATCATGAGAAACTCGACCTCAGGTGAGAAATAGCTCGAGACTTCCTTAGATATCGTGCACCAGCTGTTATTTACAAAAGTACATAGACCCCCACCCCTTGTCGCCACGGTTCTATCCTACCGGTACATCGTATAACCAGCCAGCTGTAAATTGATATTGTCGTCGTTCAGCCACGACTCCGTAAAGCATGAGATGTTACAGTTTTGATGATGCCTCAATGTAACAAACACTGTTGGAGGACTGGTTTTTAAAAGGCATCTAGGACTACATAATTAATTCTGAATCTATGCACTCTATGAACCCTGAATACAATAAGCCGATACTTTTGTATGAGGACAGATGCTGGAGACGAGAAGCAAGTACAGGGAGTGAACATTTCATGAAACACGGACAGGAACAGAATACGGACAGCGTCTAGACAGGCGTAAACAAAACGACAATAATGCTGACACGGGGAACACAACTGAGGAACAAACAGGTATAGAGGGGGTAATCAAGGACGTGAAGGAGTCCAGGTGGGTCAAATGAGCGCATATGCGTGTAATGATGGTGACAGGTGTGCGTAATGAAGGGTTAGCCTGGCAGGCATGACACTTTGAATATCTACTATAAATATTCAAAATAGGGTTTCATTATTTACCTGTTAACCTCTCTAGGGTCGTCAACAGCCAGTGAAACTGCAGGGCGCCAAATTCAAAACAACATAAATCCCATAATTTAAATTCCTCAAACATACAAGTATTTTACACCATTTTAAACCTACACTTGTTGTAAATCCAGCCAAAGTGTCCGATTTCAAAAATGTTTTACGACGAAAGCACACCAAACGATTATGTTAGGTATGAGCCAAGTCACAGAAAAAGACAGCCATTTTACCAGCTAAAGAGAGCAGTAACAAAAAGCAGAAATAGAGATAAAATTAATCACTAACCTTTAATAATCTTCATCAGATGACACTCATAGGACTTCATGTTACACAATACATGTATTTTTTGTTCGGTACCTGTAAACTTTGCCAAAGAATTTCAAACTACTTTTGTAATACAACTTTAGGTATTTTTTTACGTTAACCTGTTTGGCGTGCAAGCCCGACATCGGTACATTTATGACAACAGCCAGCTCAAAGTGCAGGGCGCGAAATTCAAAATATATATTTTTTAAATATTTAACTTTCACACATTAACAAGTCCAAAACAGCATATGAAAGGTACAGATCTTGTGAATCCAGCCAACATGTCCGATTTTAAAATGTTTTACAGGGAAGACAAAATATGTAAATCTATTAGCTAACCACGTTAGCAAAAGACACCACTTTTTTTACTATAACAGTTTATTACTCCATCAGTAGCTATCACAATTTCGACCAAATAAAGATTTAAATAGCCACTAACCAAGAAACAACTTCATCAGATGACAGTCTGATAACATATTTATTGTATAGCATATGTTTTGTTCGAAAAATTTGCATATTTCAGGTATAAATCATAGTTTACATTTCAGGTACAATCAGAAATTGCACCGAAAGCAGCGATTATATTTACAGACACCAACGTCAAATACCTAATTACTCATCATAAAACATTTCTGAAAAATACCTAGTGTACAGCAATTGAAAGACAGGCATCTTGTGATTCCAGACAATATTTCCGATGTATTAAATGTTTTACAGCGAAAACAAAATGTAGCGTTATATTAGCGTAGCCACAATAGCCAGAAACACTTGGGCGCCGACGACCAGTTCACATGCGCGACAGATATTAGAAATAGCATCATAAAATGTTTCTTACTTTGGTGATCTTCTGTCAGAATGTTGGACAAGGTGTCCTTTGTCCAGAACAGTCGTTGTTTGGATCTGGAACGGCAAATTTCACTCTTCATTTAGCATGGGCACTTGCCAAGTGGCACGGATCACTCCAACGTCAACAAAGTCAGAGAACGGAACACGGCAAAACTCCTGAAAAAATGTCAATAATCTGATTAAACTATATTGAAAAAACATACTTTACGATGATATGGTCACATGTATCAAATAAAATCTAAACCGGAGATGTTAGTCGTCCATAACGACAGCTAAACAGAAGGCAAATCCATGTCCTCTTTCGAGCGCTCCAGAAACAGGAAATGGACGGTCACGTCATACAAAGAGCTTTAATTCCACCTCAGACCAAGATGAACACAAAATGTCTTCTCTCACAGCCTTTTGACTACCAGGGGAAGGTCTATGAAGGGCACGCAGACTCTTACGTTTTATGCCCATGTATAGGCATGAAGTTGAACAGAGCATCTATTTCTGACATTCCACTTCCTGGTCAGGAGATGTGCTGCAGAATGAGTTCTGTTTCACTCAGAGAAATAATTCAAACGGTTTTAGAAACTAGAGAGTGTTTTCTATCCAATAGTAATAATAATATGCATATTGTACGAGCAAGAATTGAGTACGAGGCCGTTTGAAATGGGCATCTTTTATCTGGCTACTCAATACTGCCCCTTGCAGCCATAAGAAGTTTTAATAATCGATAAAATTGAAGACGGGATGACATGTATTCAATACAGGATTAAAACGATATGTAGCATGCCTTCTGTTTGATTGAAGCGCATGTCCAGGACACCTGGAGTGCCTCGACTTCAAGATGGCCATATTTCTTCATTACACAAAGGAATAACCTCAACCTATTTCTCAGGACTGTTGACATCTAGTGGAAGCCGTAGGAACTGCAAGCAATTCGCTTAGAAATCTGGTTTCCCAATGAAATTAATTGAAAAGACAGTGACCTCAAAAAAAAAAAAAATCTGAATGGTTTGTCCTCGGGGTTTCGCTAAATAAGTTCTGTTATACTCACAGACATGATTCAAACAGTTTTAGAAACTTCAGAGTGTTTTCTATCCAAACCACTAATAATATGCATATCTTATCTCCTGGGGATGAGTAACTGGCAGTTGAATTTGGGTATGCTTTTCATCCAAACGTGAAAATGCTGCCCCCTACCCTAGAGAAGTTAACAGGTTAAATTGGTGTTAGTTGAAAAATTCTGCCTTAAAAGAGCTCTGAAATCAAAGATGTTTCAAGTGTGATGTGTGGGTGTATTTTAGAGGGGGGGGATTTCAAAAATGTTGTACGACATTTCCACTGGCTAAGACACTAAGCACACAGAGAGCACATCTTTCCTCTAGTCAGGTGTTGACAGTTCACTAGAGTACAACCTGCTGCACAGGAGTGTCACAGTTGTTTTGGATTGCTGCATACTCCAATGATCATGACCTATCTGACTGCTAACAACGTTGTACTGTTACAGCCACTACAAGTGGCTCTCCTAATCTGCAGCTGTTTAAATCGAATAGATTTTAACCCTCCTGTTGTGTTCGATTTCTGTTAATTAATTCTGTGTTCCCGGTCCAAAATGACCGCCCCATTATAGTTGATTATAAATCCATAATAATACATATATTATAATAATAATAATAATAATATTGTGTTAGATCTTTTTATCAACTTAAGTTCTTGTGAACATTACACATTTTGAACTTCTATTTGCTATTTATGGCCTGTAGGCCTCATTGACCTGAGCTCATACTTGTTTTTGAGATGAAAAAAGCATACTGTATGGATTATTTTGACTATAAATAATACTCAGATGAAACATATTGTGCTATTTATCACAGACTACTTTGTGTCAAAGTTTAACAAGGACATTTGTTTTGAAACCATTTCAAATGTTTAAATAGTGGCAGGATTTTATGTAATCAACCCGGGATATGGTGTATCTCGTTGGGCCTGGGGTCATCCTGATAACATTTTCAGCCGACAGCCGACCTCTCCTCTCAGGTGGGGATGAAGACCAGGACAAATTCCCGTTCTTTGACCAGAATGTAACAACAACCTCAGCGGGGTCCTCTTCCTCATCACTGGATTGTTCCACATTGGGTTGTCTCTTGGTCTGGATCATATTCTGTGTTGTCTTCAACTTCTGGCACTTCCTCATCTTACATTTACATTTAAGTCATTTAGCAGACGCTCTTATCCAGAGCGACTTACAAAATGGAAAGTTCATACATATTCATCCTGGTCACCCCGTGGGAATTGAACCCACAACCCTGGCATTGCAAGTGCCATGCTCTACCAACTGAGCCACACGGGACCATCTTAACTGTCAGTTTCCTCTCTCTCTTCCTCTCTCCTCCTCACCAGTGTCATGATCAAAGATATGATCAAGAGCCTCACATACAGTATATCATTTGGTCATTGTGCTGCCACAGAATGAATTGTGAGCAAGGCCTCAAAAAAACTTTATGTACTAGAGCTGCGTGAAAAGTTCAAAATATATTATTGAAACAATGTTGCGATTGTTTGTGAGAATGCCAACAGGTGTGGTTCCCTCTAATGACCGATCATTTTTGACCGGGAACACAACAGGTGTACAAAAGTTAAGTAAAACACCCAAAATGTAATGAAAATCATCAAAATGTATCTTGTGTGTTCAGATGCCCTGTGTGGACAAAGTCATGGAACCTTATGACAATCAAATTAAATGAACTACATTTTTCAGAGAGAAAACTTGTAAATCGGTCCAATTCGAACGGAACACAGCAGGAGGGTTATAGGGTTAGACACATACGATGTGTCACTGTTAATTAAAGTATGTGAATTGTAAATTATAGAGCATGCATTGGATTCATTTATAAGTGCACTCATCATTTTCATGTTGTGCATATACAAAGAAAAAGGGAGCACCTAGACCAAGTGTGAGCCATGACTAGATCTTTCAAAATAAAAGTGCAGTGTCCCATAAACTGGGAGTAGGTCGGATGAAAATGACTACTTCCAATGGGGTGGGCTAGTGCCTGGGTCTGCTCTGGCTGTAGGAAACAATGATGTCGGTACTGCAGACTGGTGAAGAGGTGGCTGGTGAGAACCAACCCCAACCCTGCAGTGGGTGGACAACTTCCAGAACCACACTCCTTTCTTGTGTAAAGAATATGTCAGTGTTTGACTTCTGCCAACAAGTCGGCAATACACCTGCAAAGATGGCAGGCACAGGAACGTGTGAAGCATAACTGGCACCTTTTTAGATTCCCCCATGAGTACACCTCCAAGCAGCCCCAAGAAGCCCCAAACATCCCTCCTCCTGCTCGACCTAGTTGATGTGGAGGCTAAACCCATGCTGCCGGCTGGTGCTGCATGCTAACCCTTCACAGAGAAAGCTGAGGAGTATGCCACCGGCCCTGCAGGGACGGAACGGAGCTGAGGGAAAAGGTGTCGTCAATCAGATGTCCATGTTGTCATGTTATCCAGTTGTATCCAGCAGCTAAGGGCTATTAGAGATTAATGTGTAGCAGGTGCTGGGTGTCTAGACTATTACAGAGAGAAAGAGAGAAGAGTAACAGTAACACTCCCTCGCTCCCTCCCCCCTTCGCCCTCTGAGTAATTGAATGTGCAGGTGCATCTTGGGTAGTTGCCAGCACTTGGGGCTGCTGTAATGTTTTTTTGCTTCTTGACATCTCACTTTTTGGGATTCAGATAAGCTACTACATAAAGTAAGTACCTCACACCACTAGGCTAACCCTGATCGAAAGACAACGCACTAGGAGAAACGCCAGATTTACTTGTAAAAACATCTCACAGCTATTAGAAGACTTTACATTGAAAGCTATTAATGTTAGTCCTTTACATGTAAACTGTTTTTTTTTGTCTTCTTTGGCTCCTTTTGAGTGATATAAAATGACTTGGCAAGGTGTCTGGAATAGGACCCTCACCAAATTTCTCCATTTAATCATAAAAACCTGGTGGGTTTGGCTTCCTGTATTGACATGGGGGAAGTGAGCCCAGCTATTCAATCAAATGTTCCTGAAAAAGTAGTCCAGGCAGGCAAAACTAATCAGACAATGTCACCCAATATTTATTGCCATGGGGTAATGGTTTGTAGGAACAATACGATACTAATGGTGTTTTTGTTATTCATTGTTAGTGTTGTGTTGCAATGTATGGGTTACCGCTAATTGTCGTAATCCACCACAGGTGACCAGAGAAGTTATTTATGAATTCACAATAAGTGGCAACTTAACTGATGTGTGCACAACTCCCCCATTTCATATTAATATGGGAAATCCATTCAACCTGTCTGTTTCCTTT
Organism: Salvelinus fontinalis; assembly: GCF_029448725.1. Classification (NCBI taxonomy): domain Eukaryota; kingdom Metazoa; phylum Chordata; class Actinopteri; order Salmoniformes; family Salmonidae; genus Salvelinus; species Salvelinus fontinalis. Next base: position 34,540,982 of record NC_074690.1, read on the forward strand.
TTCAGTGACATCATGAATACATAGATTACCAATTTTTGGGATAATTAATATGGCACAATAATCAAATCAAGTTTATTTTATATAGCCCTTAATAATAATAATTGTATAATTGTATAATCCTTCAAAGTCTGCATTTACACAGGCAGCCCAATTCTGATCTTTTGCCCAATAATTGGCAAAAAAGCTGATCTGATTGTTCAAAAGACCAATAATCCGGCTAAAGATCAAAATTGGGCTGCCTGTGTAAACGCAGCCATAGTCGCATAAAATTGTTTGACCATTGAGTGATAATTACAGTGGTGATCACAGTAGTACACTAAATACTCTCTTAAATAATGCACAAAATTATAAAATTGACATACCATTGGTTTAAAGCCTATCCATCATTATGGGTAATATTTATTGGGCTACAGTATATGAACATGCGTTGATTGCAATTGGCCAGTAAGTGTGAATGAAAAACCTTATTTGTGACCAATTGACAGTCTCTGTGATTGTGACGCCTGCTCTATTCACCAGCATCTATGGCCGCTCCTGGCTCTAGGCCCTTGCTGGCTATCAGTCTCAGGGGCTAAGAGGATAATGTGTTAGCTGATATCTCAGTTCAGTGTGGTGCTGAAATGGGAAAAGGGGAGTCTGGAGAGGTAATGATGGACCACTTTGATTTCTCCTGAGAAAGAGGAATTCAACAGCCCCACCCTGACAGATGGGGCTCTCCATTGGACTCTGAGACCTAGGACACACAGCAGGACCAAACTGAGAGAGTTAAGGGGACACATTGGGATTGTAATGTATGTGTATATTGTATGTGTAATAAAGTTAAGTGGACAGCTGGGAAGTGTTATAGCATGTGAATACATAGCCTATGCAATACCACAGTCTGAATACTGATAATATCTTTGTATCTCACAGGTATTGTTTGTCTTTGGCTTATCGGAAAACAGACCCTGATTAATTATCTTGTATCGAATTCCAGGTAGGAGGCAGCCCATATATCCATTGTCTGCTCGATAATGAAACAAACAAACACCACACCTAACGTGACTTCACCACCACTCCCACACACTGGCTGTTGGCTTGGAGAGTGAGCTGACGGGAATGAATCAGTGCCAGGCTGGGGTCCCCTTTCTCCCTTCTGACTGAGACTGAGGCTCCCCAGTCATGGATCACAGAGCTGTAGAAGAAGCTAATAGCCCTCTCTTAGCTGGCCTGTGCTAAATTCTCCCTCCACTAAAATTATTCCTTGGGGAATCAATGGGCCCATTCTTTTGTAAGCTGCAGTTTGCTTGATGGTCCTAACCTCGATGTGAAACAGTAGACAGTAATGGGGAAACATAAAACATAATACTTGTGTGACCAGCTTGTCATTGGCTCTTCAGGCTGGCTTGTGCTAAGAATTTTGCCCGAGATAGAAGATGCAGTGCAGGGATTACTGGGGTAACACAGCCCTCCTAACGTTGGAGATGGAATCACAGAAACCAATTAATTTGTGTTGCACTACACACGTGATGTTTGGACATGGGGTTGATGGGAAGGGGACAGAGCTTTTGATAGGCGACACCACAATTGAAATGAACACTGATGTCACCCTGTCATTTACTGCATATTTCATGTTCTTTGCAAATAAAATCACGGATGGTGAAACCCTCCCAGGATTACGTTTTGACAACCCTTTTATCTTGTATTCCCCAAAACGTGAGTTTTGTTTCATGTTTTGGAGGAAACAAAACCCTTCAGGATAATTTCGTGATTTAATTCTATTTCCCTTATTTTGGACGTTGTGGTCTGCGGTAGCACCTTGAAGGAAGGGATCAAAGATTCAACCACAGGCATTCTTTCTCTTTCTGCATTCCCCTTTTTGATTGAGATCCACAAAAATGTCGCAACATTTAAAATAGACTACAGTGTTTTGGAAAAACAAACATCTCTGTTTCAACTTCTAGCCTAATGCTCATCATGTTTTCTCTAAACCCTTTTTATGGCTTCCAGTAATTGTTCCTTCAGGGCCTAACCACAGGGATAGCTACACTTCACCCAAAGAGCTTAGCCTAGCCCTTCACCACAACATCTCCGCTGTCTCGCCACCAGAACCTGGTACTGGGTCTCTCGTTTACGAAATAGACCAGTAGATTGACACTCAGACAGAAACTCTCGGCTCCTTGGCTCCTCAAATCAATTATTACAGGTCTGCCCAGACTTTCCCAACTTTCTAAGAAAGAAAGAAAGCGTTCCTCTGATGATCTCCAAAAAACACCAGACCCAATTCCAAAAGAAATCGCCATACCCCTGACACTGTCGCCAAGGCAGAGAGTTTAAAAAGCCACATAAAATCATAAACCGTCCATAAATCCCCCATTAAATATTTAAAAATCCTGATGATTATAACTTGCCAAATCAGGCATTTATATTGTCCCAGGGAGGATGTGAAGGTCGCGCGGAGTGGCACAGTACAAATTTAAGGAGATTTAGCCTTAAGTGTTCATGGCAGACCAGCAGAGTAAAGTACCCAAATCAGCTTAATATGGCTAAGCCTAAATATTTACAAAATCAGTCATAATGGGCTACACCCCTGGCAGTACCATCCTTCGGTGTCAACGCAATACATAATGTATAAGAATAGAGAGGATCCAGCAGACTTTTAATATCACAAAAACCACTGATACTGTATAGTGTTAAAGTAAGTTCTTAAGGCTGTCACACATTTCTGGCCAGCAAATCTTATAGTACAGAACTGAGTATATCTGAGAAGCAATCAATTATAATATCCACATAGGACAGCTCTTGCTCTCTCTCTCTCTCTCTCCTTTAGTGTACTGTGGCGTCTGTGTATGAATACTGTGTGAGGATGAAAAAATGAGAACACCAATTGAATTGACATAGTGTATTCTATTGTATAGACTGTGTCTGACTGCAAAATGTTCGCTCTGGGTGGCTGGATCTGCATCATTGCAACATTCACACGTCCCACAATGTCTCGGTGTCTTGGCTCTAGTGGCAGGGCTCTTGCTCAGAGCTTGTCTCTTATTTGGTTACTATTACTGAGCCTTTGTTTGGACTTCAATGGAAGCTGATATGAGTTGTAAGGGGAGCCTGATGGTACAAGAGTCTCTTGAAAAGGTCAAACACTGTGGTTTGTTTTTCTAGGATCCCTTTGGGATGCTGGGTTAATGTCTTGAAGGCCTGTTACCTGTGAGCAATAAGGAGCTATATCACCTCTGCCAGTTGGTCAATTAGAAACAAGCTGGTCTTTATCATTCTGCCAATCTGTAGAGTGTAAACAACTCATATCATTTTGAAATGAAAATCTGGAGGTGACAAGGCCCATACCTGATTTAAAAGATGGCATACCTTTATAGGAAACATGATTTATTCGTTTTACTGTACAGACAAAAAATCACATATTTCATTATGTAGACATAAAAAAATCAGGTCTGGATAATATTTAAGAATTGGCATTAACTAAGTCTTGCTGAACAGAAATGTATTTTGTCCCTTCCTCCAGGCCGAGCTGGTGTAACTGAGGTTTGTAGGCCTCCTTGCTCCCACACGCTTTTTCAGTTCTGCCAATCTGCCAACAGATTTTCTATAGGATTGAGGTCAGGACTTTGTGATGGCCATTCCAATACCTTGACTTTTTTGTCCTTAAGCCATTTTGCCACAACTTTGGAAGTATGCTTGGAGTCATTGTCCATTTGGAAAACCCATTTGCGACCAAGCTTTAACTTCCTGACTGATGTCTTGAGATGTTGATTCAATATATCCACATCATTTACCATCCTCATGATGTCATCAATTTTTTTTGTGCACCAGTCCCTTCTGCAGCAAAGCACCCCCACAACATGATGCTGCCACCCCCTTGCTTCCCAGTTGGGATGGTGTTCTTAGGCTTGCAAGCTTCTCCCTTTTTCCTCCAAACATAACGAAGGTCATAATGGCCAAACAGTTATATTTTTGTTTCATCAGACCAGAGGACATTTCTCCAAAAAGTACAATCTTTGTCCCCATGTGCAGTTGCAAACCGTAGTCTGGCTTTTTATGGCGGTTTTGGAGCAATGGTTTCTTCCTTGCTGAGCGGCTTTTCAGGTTATGTCGATATAGGACTCGTTTTACTGTGGATATAGATACTTTTGTACCTGTTTCCTCCAGCATCTTCACAAGGTTGATTTGCACTTTCGCACCAAAGTACCTTAATCTCTAGGAGACAGAACGTGTCTCCTTCCTGAGCATTATGATGGCTACATGATCCCATGGTGTTTATACATGCGTACTATTGTTTTTACAGATGAACATGGTACCTTCAGGCGTTTGGAAATTGTTCCCAAGGATGAACCAGACTTGTGGAGGTCTAAAGAAAACATTCTGAGATCTTGGCTGATTTCTTTTGATTTTCCCATGATGTCAAGCAAAGAAGCACTGAGTTTGAAGGTAGGCCTTGAAATACATCCACAGGTACACCTCCAATTGACTCAAATGATGTCAATTAGCCTATCAGAAACTTCTAAAGCCATGACATAATTTTCTGGAATTTTCCAAGCTGTTTAAAAGCACAGTCAACTTAGTTTATGTAAACTTCTGCCCCACTGGAATTGTGATACAGTGAATTATAAGTGAAATAATCTGTCTGTAAACAATTGTTGTAAAATGACTTGTGTCATGCACAAAGTAGACGTCCTAACCGACTTGCCAAAACTATAGTTCGTTAACAAGAAATGTGTGGAGTGGTTAAAAAATGAGTTTTAATGACTCCAACCTAAGTGTATGTAAACTTCCGACTTCTGTATCAATGTTATCAATATGATTTTTTTCAGGTTATTTATTTGACAAGGTTCGGAACCGCTGAGGCATATGGTCCACTCCGGGTGCTGTCACTGAAAAGGCAAGGAAGGAATATTTATCATTCCACAGACCTGAACCTCTGTCAATTGGCCCATTATTTTCAGTAGGTGTGGTTGCATGAGTGCTGCCGGGTTAAGAGTACACTGACCTCCCAGAGCGGCCCTCATTCCGATGACGTCATCCAACAAGGACCTTATCTCAGCAGTATATGATGGCAGAGGGCCAAGAGTTATGGACAGTTTGTTTTTATAACTTTTGTCTGTATGGTGTTTCAATAAGTGCACGTTACATGGGTATATCTTCTTTTTTGTCACTTCAACACACACGTGACCAGAAGTACATCAGGAATGTTAAGTGCGGTGTGTTGGAAACATCAGAGGATCTATTAAGCCATAGGGAACTAGTCAAATTAATGACCCAGTCTGACTTCAGGGCAAAACAAAGAGTTGGTGAGAATAGGCTACTGTATGAAAGGGTCACTGCACACGCTCTGTGTGTTTTATGGTCAGCTGCCTAGGAAGTGGAACAAATACTTCACCTGGTTATAATCAGGCAAATACTGTACATTTGACATTTTAGTCATTTAGCGGACGCTCTTATGCAAAGTGACGTACAATACATGCATTCATCTTAAGATAGCTGGGTGAGAAAACCACGTGTCACGGTCGTAGCAAGGACATTTTCCCTAACAAAAGTAGTTATCAGCAAGGTCAGTCTTTTTTTTGCAGATGGGCAGGGACTCTGCTGTCCTAGCTTCAGAGGGAAGCTGGTTCTACCATTGGGGTGGCAGGACAGAGAAGAGCTTGGACTGGGCTGAACGGGAACTGAACCCCTGTAGGGGTGGAACAGCCAAGAGACCAGAGGTGGCTCGGGTTGGGGTGTAGGGCTTGAGTATGTACAGAATATCCGGAACTGTGTGGTTATTTGCTTAGAATACACACAGCTGTAAAGAAATTAAATAGTGGTTAATTGACATCAATAAAAAAATACAATAAACCATGAAACATCCACAAAGAGAAGATGCCTCTGAAGAGGAGGCATCACAAAGAGGAGATGTAATCTGATGTTGCTTGCATATCCTATTTACAATCTGAAAAAATGTGTGGCTCATATGTGTTGTCAGTGATGTACAGCTGGCTGTGCATCATAATATTACAGTGGGATGGATTACACCTAAATGTATGGTCCGTGGCATGTCAGTCATTCTACACACAGAGATTAGACTTCATGTGTCATTGACTTGGCCCTAATACTGTATGGTAATAATGGTAATAATGGTACGACAAGGAAGTGGAGAAATAAGTATGCATATATGCATATTGCATGTATGGGTGTACGCTAATTTTTATATGTCAATCTACAAAAGTCACAAACTGTCGCAGCATTTCATGTGATTTTCTCCGTCCCATTAGGGTACTGGAATACCTTCAAAAGCCTGATTAGCCAGCCCCTGTTTCTAGTCTTGAGATTGGTGCATGAGTAGCAATTACTAGCTGCTGTATTATAGCTATTGTCTTTGTGGTAGTTCTTTCCAGGGAAAGGGAGTAAAAAAGAACGTGAGGTGACTAAGATAGTGTATTAGCTAACTCTTTGTTCAGTTATTATTGGTGTAATTGGTTATTAACGTTCAGGCTATTCTTATTCCGGTAAGGTATGTGTATGTACAGTAGCTACTGAAAGAGCTGTTCAATTTTCTGTCTCACCATGAATTCAGATAAGTTAATTTATTTAATGTTATACGTTTGTATCTTGTTGAATCCCCCCAGTATCATCAGAATATGACATGTAGGGGTTCTCAAAATATGTGATGAACCAGGGTATCATTCTGTCCTGTCATTAGAATAACATTGACATATACTAGACATGACAGACCATTCAAATCCAAGAGACGATTGAAGATGAACAGTACAAAGGCGTTTCTCTGGTGTCCTCCACATGTCCTCCACATCCGTCTGCCCACCTCCGGGCCAAATAGAGAGGCAAATCAAATCTGCTGCCTGGCTGCCTGGGGGAGCTGTGAGCTGCTGCGCTGCGGCTCCATTGGCGCCTGTAGAAGAGCGCAATAAATCCGGACTGCTTTGAGCAGTAATTAGTGCGGGGATCAGGGCTAGCGGGGCAGTCTCCCCGGCCTGGCTGGCGTTGAAGAGGAGACAGGTGCCACCAGTCCAGTGGCCTAAGCCCATAAGAAGCCAGCAGGAGTTGGTTGGAGCTGCCCCCTCTGAGCACGGAGCCCAGCAGAGCCGGGCCAGGCTGGAGGCTGCCTGAGAAACTAGAATGCCAGTCAGTCCTCCTGACACTAGACCACTGATCCCACTGCTGATCCGCTACTTTGTTTTACTGTTTATTCTCCTCCCTTTCTTGCGGTTTGGTCTGCTGGAGATAGACTCTAATGGGTGATGGGGCTTTGTATGAGTCTTAGAGGAGAAATAGTGGGAGGAGAGTATACATGGGTGGACTATTTGTATCTTTGGCCTACACTATGACCCTACAGACACACAACACTCATAGACCCTGAACTTCTGATAGGATGACAATGATGAAAGACACGTTCCCATAATTCATTGGGAGAACAATTGGGCTATGGTCCAATGCAAAGAGATGACGAGAGAATGAGAAAAGAGAGGAGAAGAGACTGAGGACCTTCCTAATAAAGTAACTTGGAAAATCTTGTTCCCAATACATTTAAAGCTGAGGTGTAGATGGCTACAGTACATTGATCCCGTAGATGAGGCAGTCAGAGGTCAAACTGTGGAAATGATAGGGGGAGTTTAGGTGGCCTCTCTAATGACAAATTTGTATCACATTGAATTTTAAGGAAATTAATGCAGCATCTGAACGGTTTGGACAAAGACCAACACTTAGCCACAGTTAGCTAACACAAGCTAGACCGTTTTTCAGAGGGAAAAACATTTGCAGAGGAAAGCAGTACTTGTGCGCCCTCTGTGTATAGCCCAGGGTTGTGACAAGTTATATAATCCCCAGAGCATTGGTGGGAACCAGGAGAGGTCAGAGGTCAACAAACAGTTAGATCAGTGGGGAACCTCAGGGGTGGTTATGTGATGGGGATTAGCTTGGAGAAAACTAAGAGGGGCTCCAATGGAATTTACATTCACTTTACAGTGATTTCAACATTGTGAAAACTGTCAGACGAAAGGTAATTTAAATGGTTTTAAAGTGAAGACTTTTCACAAAACATAGAATGCCCACCCCAACTCACGCCCTGACCAAACCAAAATAGAGACATAAAAAGGATCTCTAAGGTCAGGGCGTGACAGTACCCCCCCCCCCCCCCCCCCCCCCCCCAAAGGAGCGGACTCCGGCCGCAAAACCTAAACCTATAGGGGAGGGTCTGGGTGGGCATCTATCCGCGGTGGCTGCTCTGGTGCGGGACGCTCCACCTTAGGCTTGGCCCACTTAGATGGCGCCTCTGGAGCGGGGACCCTCGCCGCCGACCCCGGACTGGGGACTCTCGCAGCGGGCCCCGGACAGGACGGCGACGCTGGCAGCTCCGGACAGGAGGGCGATGCTGGCAGCTCCGGACAGGAGGGCGACGCTGGACTCACCAGGCTGGGGATACACACAGGAGACCTGGTTCTGGGAACAGGCACAGAACTCACCAGGCTGGGGAGACATACAGGAGGCCTCTTCCTTGGCCGAGGCACCGGATACACTGGGCTGTGGGGGAGCACTGGAGATCTGGTGCGTAGCCTTGGCACCACTCTTCCAGGCTGAATGCCCACTCTAGCCCGGCACCTCCAGAGCGCAGGCACAGGTCGAACCGGGCTGTAGGGGAGCACTGGAGCTCTGGTGCTTAGCACTTGCACCGCTCCTCTTGCCTGCATGCCCACCTTAGCCCGACACGTGCGGGGAGCTGGAACAGGCCGCACTGGGTTCTCCTGGCGAACTGGGGAAACCGTGCCTAGAGCCAGCGCAGGACTCACCGGGCTGTGGAAGCGCACTGGAGGTCTGGAGCGTCAAGCTGGCACAAGACGTGCAGGGCTGGGGAGGTGCACAGGAGGCCTGGTGCGTGGGGCTGGCACAGTCTTCACCAGACGTCTAGCACGCACCTCAGGACAAGTATGGAGAGCTGACTCAGGTGACATCAACTCGAGGACACGCTCCGTAGGGCGAATGTCGTGCCTCATGCACCAACACAGCAGCTCTCTCATAGCTCTCTCCTCCAATCTCCCCATCAACTCCTTCACTGTCTCTGCTTCGCTCCCCTCGCTCATCTCCAATTTCACCCCGACTGGCTCTGGTTCCATCCTCGGCTCTGCCGACCGTCCCGTGTTCCCCCCAAAAAAATGTATTAGGGCTGTGTCTCCTGGACACGCTGCTTGGTCGTTTGGTGGTGGGTAGTTCTGTAACGGACATCGTTGCATGAAGAAGTTGACCAAAGTGCAGCGTGGTAAGGGTTCATGATTTATTCATAAAACTGAACACTGAATAACAAAAACTACAAAGAGAACGAACGAAACTGAAACAGTTCTGTCTGGTGCAGACACAAAACAGAAAACAACTACCCACAAACACAGGTGGGAAAAGGCTACCTAAGTATGGTTCTCAATCAGAGACAGTGATAGACAGCTGCCTCTGATTGAGAACCACACCCGGCATAACACACAGAAATAGAAAACATAGAACACAAAACATAGAATGCCCACCCCAACTCACGCTCTGACCAAACCACAATAGAGACAAAAAGGATCTCTAAGGTCAGGGTGTGACAGGTAGTCTTCCTGGGGTCAGACAAAAAACGTTAAAAACATTTTTTTAAACCATACATTTAAAAAACATTAAGAAATACATACATTTAAAATACCGAAAGATAACATTTAACATTCGAAAAACATCAGGGATCAGTATCTGTCCAGTTATATGGTTAATTTTATTAGATGTACTTTTAATGTTTTATTGAATCTGAATTCACTTTTCACTTGGGAAATATGAGTTGGTAAGGAGTTCCATTCAGCGATGGCGATGTACTGTATATAACTGTTGATTTGAGGAGTTTTTTTCTAGGTCTGGGGGATATCCGATGCCCCAAATTAGCCTGTCTCGCCTGTTTGTTGATTATGTCTCTTGCCGGTATACACCAATTGGCTTGAGATATAATGTTTTTTTAAACAGGATAGCATTTCTGAGAAAAATCTAAAACTGGATAGTAATTTACTTTCAACAGAAGGCCATGAGAGGTTATTGTGTATTCGGTTGATATCTGCAGAGCAGTGAAGAGCTAGTCTGGCAGCTCTGTTTTGAGCTTGCTGAAGTTTTTGAACCATACTGTATGACTGGATACTACTCTAGGTGTGAGAGCACCAAAGATTGAATCACCTTACAAAGAGCAGAGAACGTTAAATACTCTGAGCATTTTATTGTCAGAGCTATACTTTTCCCCATTTTAATAACAATGCAGAAGCAATTCTCCATCCAGTATTGATCAAATCAAATGTATTTATAAAGCCCTTCTTACATCAGCTGATATCACAAAGTGCTGTACAGAAACCCAGCCTAAACCCCCAAACAGAAAGCAATGCAGGTGTAGAAGCACGGTGGCTAGGAAAAACTCCCTAGAAAGGCCAGAACATAGGAAGAAACCTAGAGAGTAACCAGGCTATGAGGGGTGGCCAGTCCTATTCTGGCTGTGCCGGGTGGAGATTATAACAGAACATGGCCAAGATGTTCAAATGTTCATAGATGACCAGCAGGGTCTAATAATAATAATAATCACAGTGGTTGTCAAGGGTGCAACAGGTCAGCAACCCAGGAGTAAATGTCAGTTGGTTTTTCATAACCGATCATTCAGAGTATCTCTACCGCTCCTGCTGTCTCTAGAGAGTTGAAAACAGCAGGTCTGGGACAGGTAGCACGTCCGGTGAACAGGTCAGGGTTCCATAGCCGCAGGCAGAACAGTTGAAACTGGAGCAGCAGCATGGCCAGGTAGTCCTGAGTTATGGTTCGAGGGCTCAGGTCCTCCGAGAGAGAGAAAGAGAGAAAGAAAGAGAATTAGAGAGAGCACACTTAAATTCACACAGGACAACGGATAAGACAGGAGAAATACTCCAGATATAACAGACTGACCCTAGCCCCCAGACACATAAACTACTGCAGCATAAATACTGGAGGCTGAGACAGGAGAGGTCGGGAGACACTGTGGCCCCATCTGACGATACCCCCGGACAGGGCCAAACAGGCAGGATATAACCCCACCCACTTTGCCAAGGCAGAGCCCCCACACCACTAGAGGGATAACTTCAACCACCAACTTACCATCCTGAGACAAGGCCGAGTATAGCCCACAAAGATCTCCGCCACGGCACAACCCAAGGTGGGGCGCCAACCCAGACAGGAAGATCACGTCAGTGACTCAACCCACTCAAGTGACGCACCCTTCCTAGGGACTGTATGGAAGAGCACCAGTAAGCCAGTGACTCAGCCCCTGTAATAGGGCTAGAGGCAGAGAATCCCAGTGGAGAGAGGGGAACCGGCCAGGCAGAGACAGCAAGGGCGGTTCGTTGCTCCAGTGCATTTCCGTTCACCTTCACACTCCTGGGCCAGACTACACTCAATCATAGGACTTAAAGGTTGAGACCGAGTCTGCGTCTCTCACATGGGTAGGCAGACCATTCCATAAAAATTGAGCTCTATGGGTGAAAGCCCTGCCTCCAGCGGTTTGCTTAGAAATTCTAGGGACAGTTAGGAGGCCTGCGTCTTGTGACCGTAGCATACGTGTAGGTATGTACGGCAGGACCAAATCGGAAAGATAAGTAGGAACAAGCCCATGTAATGCTTTGTAGGTTAGTAGTAAAACCTTGACATCAGCCCTTGCCTTAACAGGAAACCAGTGTAGAGAGGCTAGCACTGGAGTAATAAGATCAACTTTTTTGGTTCTAGTCAAGAGTCTAGCAGCCGTGTTTAGCACTAACGGAAGTTTATTTAGTGCTTTATCCGGGTAGCCTGAAAGTAGAGCATTGCAGTAGTCTAACCTAGAAGTGACAAAAGCATGGATACATTTTTCTGCATCATTTTTGGACAGAAAGTTTCAGATTTTTGCAATGTTACGTAGATGGAAAAAAGCTGTCCTTGAAATAGTCTTGATATGTTCGTCAAAAGAGAGATCAGGGTCCAGAGTAACGCCGAGGTCCTTCACAGTTTTATTTGAGACGACTGTACAACATCAAGATTAATTGTCATATTCAACAGAAGATCTCTTTGTGTTTTGGTACCTAGAACAAGCATCTCTGTTTTGTCTGAGTTTAAAAGTAGAAGATTTGCAGCCATCCACTTCCTTATGTCTGAAACACAGGCTTCCAGCGAGGGCAATTTTGGGGAATCACCATGTTTCATCGAAATGTACAGCTGTGTGTCATCCGCATGGCAGGGAAAGTTAACATTATGTTTCCGAATTACATCACCAAGAGGTAAAATACATAGTGAAAACAATAGTGGTCCTAAAACGGAACCCTGAGGAACACCAAAAGGACAAACCATCCACAGAGACAAACTGATATCTTTCCGACAGATAAGATCTAAACCAGGCCAGAACTTGTCCGTGTAGACCAATTTGAGTTTCCAATCTCTCCAAAAGAATGTGGTGATCGATGGTATCAAAAGCAGCACTAAGGTCTAGGAGCACGAGGACAGATGCAGAGCCTCGGTCTGACGAGGTCAGAAGGTCATTTATCACCTTCACAAGTGCCGTCTCAGTGCTATGATGGGGTCTAAAACTAGACTGAAGCATTTTGTATACATTGTTTGTCTTCAGGAAGGCAGTGAGTTGCTGAGCAACTGCTTTTTTTAACCTGTCTAGGATCAGCGTGGCGCTAGCGGCACACCCCCCCCCCCCCCACTGAAAAACCAGTGCCGCGAAATTCAAAAAAAATATTTTTTTAAAATATTTAACTTTCACACATTAAAGTCCAATACAGCTAATGAAAGACACAGATCTTGTGAATCCAGTCAACATTTCCGATTTTTAAAATGTTTTACAGGGAAGACACAATATGTAAAGATGTACATCTATTACCTAAAAACACATTAGCATAATCCACCATCTTTTATTTGTCCACCAACACCAGTAGCCATCACCAATTCGGCTAAAATAAGATATTTATAGCCCCTAACCAACAAAAAAACTCATTAGATGACAGTCTGATAACATATTTATGGTATGGGATAGGTTTTGTTAGAAAAAAGTGCATATTTCAGGTATATGGCATAGTTTACAATTGCACCCACCGTCACAAATGGACTAGAATAATTACAATGAGCAACGTGTTTACCTAACTACTAATCATCAAACATTTCGTAAAAATACACAGCATACACGAATCGAAAGACACAGATCCTGTGAATACAGACAATATTTCAGATTTTCTAAGTGTCTTACAGCGAAAACACAATAAATCGTTATATTAGCTTAGCACATAGCAATTAGCAGCCCAGCATTGATTCTAGCCAAAGTGAGCGATAAAAGTCAACATCGCCAAAAGATATTAATTTTTTCACTAACCTTCTCAGAATTCTTCCGATGACACTCCTGTAACATCACATTACAACATGCATATACAGTTTGATCGAAAATGTTTATATTTAGCCACCAAAATCATGGTTAGACAATGTGAAATGTAGACAAGCTGGTAAAGAAAAAGTCCTTGCGCCACTTAGACAGTGATCTACTCTTATACATAAATACTCATAAACGTGACTAAAAAATATAGGGTGGACAGGGATTGATAGACAATTTAATTCTTAATACAATTGCGTTATTACATTTTTTAATTTATCCTTACTTTTCAATACAGTTTGCGCCAAGCGAAGCTACGTCAAAAAACATGGCGTCCTAAGCCACTAAAATGTTTCGACAGAAACACGATTTATCATAATAAAAATGTCCTACCTTGAGCTGTTCTTCCATCAGTATCTTGGGCAAAGGATCCTTTCTTGGGAGAAATCGTCTTTTGGTGGAAAGCTGTCCTCTTGCCATGTGGAAATGTCAACTGCGTTCGGGATGAACTGAAAAGCGTGCCCAACTTTTCACATCGTTGCAAAAATAAATGTCCCAAAATCGCACTAAACGGATATAAATTGCTATAAAACGCTTTAAATTAACTACCTTATGATGTTTTTAACTCCTATAACGAGTGAAAAGATGACCGGAGAAATATAACAGGCTAAACTAACGCTTGGAACAGGTGCGCGCCGGTGTCCTCTAGGCTCATGACGCAGCTCCCAAAGAATGACTAGCTTCAGGGTTTTTTCATTTGTAGGGCCTGTGAACGCGCAATCGACCCCGTTGGAATCGTCATCACGTAAAGGCATCCAGGGGAAGACGTAAGAAGTGTCCGTATAGTCATAGCAACGACAGTGCCCTTTTAACTGACTTCAGAAGAGTGGCCAACATTTCTCAAATCTGACTCCATGTCAGGGAAATTGCTGTAGAATGGGCTCTGTTCCACTTAGAGACAAAATTTCAACTCCTATAGAAACTATAGACTGTTTTCTATCCAATAATAATAATAATATGCATATTGTACGATCAAGGATTTTGTGGGAAGCCGTTTAAAAAATTAGCCAAATTAGCATAAATAGTCTAAACAGCGCCCCCATCCCCAACAGGCTAAAATATTTTAGAGGAATGGGAGATTCGATATAGGCCGATAGTTTTTTATATTTTCTGGGTCATGGTTTGGCTTTTTCAAGAGAGGCTTTATTACTGCCACTTTTAGTGAGTTTGGTACACATCCGGTGGATAGAGAGCCATTTATTATGTTCAACATAAGAGGGCCAAGCACAGGAAGCAGCTTTTTCAGTAGTTTAGTTGGAATAGGGTCCAGTATGCAGCTTGAAGGTTTAGAGGCCATGATTATTTCCATCATTGTGTCAAGAGATATAGTACTAAAACACTTGAGTGTCTCCCTTGATCCTAGGTCCTGGCAGAGTTGTGCAGACTCAGGACAACTGAGCTTTGGAGGAATATGCAGATTTAAAGATGAGGCCGTAATTTGCTTTCTAATGATCATGATCTTGGCCTCAAAGAAGTTCATGAACTTATCACTGCTGAAGTGAAAGCCACCCTCTCTTGGGGAATGCTGATTTTTAGTTAGCTTTGCGATAGCATCAAACATAAATTTAGGATTGTTCTTATTTTCCTCAATTAAGTTGGAAAAATAGGATGATCGAGCAGCAGTGAGGGCTCTTCGATACTGCACGGTACTGTCTTTCCAAGCTAGTTGGAAGACTTCCAGTTTGGTGTAGCGCCATTTCCGTTCCAATTTTCTGGAAGCTTGCTTCAGAGCTCGGGTATTTTCTGTATACCAGGGAGCTGGTTTCTTATGACACATGTTTTTTGTTTTTAGGGATGCGACTGCATCTAGGGTATTGTGCAAGGTTGAGTTGAGTTCCTCAGTTAGGTGGTTAACTGATTTTTGTACTCTGATGTCCTTGGGTAGGCGGAGGGAGTCTGGAAGGGCATCTAGGAATCTTTGGGTTGTCCGAGAATTTATAGCACAACTTTTGATGATCCTTGGTTGGGGTCTGAACAGATTATTTGTTGTGATTGCAAACGTAATAAAATGGTGGTCCGATAGTCCAGGATTATGAGGAAAAACATTAAGATCCACAACAAAACTAGGTCCAGAGTATGACTGTGGCAGTGAATAGGTCCGGAGTTATGTTGGACAAAACCCACTGAGTCGATGATGGCTCCGAAAGCCTTTTGGAGTGGGTCTGTGGACTTTTCCATGTGAATATTAAAGTCACCAAAAATGTGAATATTATCTGCCATGACTACAAGGTCTGATAGGAACTCAGTGAGGAACGGTATATATGGCCCAGGAGGCCTGTAAACAGTAGCTATAAAAAGTGATTAGGCTGCATAGATTTCACGACTAGAAGCTCAAAAGACAAAAACGTATTTTTTTGTAAATTGAAATTTGCTATCATAAATGTTAGCAACACTTCCAACTTTGCGGGATGCACGGGGGATATGGTCACTAGCGTAAATCAGGAGGGGAGGCCTCATTTAACACAGTACATTCATCAGGCTTAAGCCATGTTTCAGTCAGGCCAATCAGATCAAGATTATGATCGGTGATTAGTTCATTGACTATAACTGCCTTGGAAGTGAGGGGTCTAACGTTAAGTAGCCCTGTTTTGAGATGTGAGGTATCACAATCTCTTTCAATAATGTCAGGAATGGAGGAGGTCTTTATTCCAGTGAGATTGCTAAGGCGAAAACCACCATGTTTAGTTTTGCCCAACCTAGGTCGAGGCACAGACACGGTCTCAATGGGGAAAGCTGAGCTGACTACACTGACTGTGCTAGTAGCAGACTCCACTAAGCTGGCAGGCTGGCTAACAGCCTGCTGCCTGGCCTGCACCCTATCTCATTGTGGAGCTAGGGGAGTTAGAGCCCTGTCTATGTTTGTAGATAAGATGAGAGCACCCCTCCAGCTAGGATGGAGTCCGTCACTCCTCAACAGGCCAGGCTTGGTCCTGTTTGTGGGTGAGTTCGAGAAAGAGGGCCAATTATCGACAAATTCTATCTTTTGGGAGGGGCAGAAAACTGTTTTCAACCAGCGATTGAGTTGTGAGACTGCTGTAGAGCTCATCACTCCCCCTACCTGGGAGGGAGCCAGAAACAATTACTCGATGCCGACACATATTTCTAGCTGATTTACATGCTGAAGCTGTGTTTCACTTGGTGACCTCTGACTGTTTCATCCTAACATCGTTGGTACCGACGTGGATAACAATATCCCTTTACTCTCTACACTCGCCAGTTTTAGCTTTAGCCAGCACCATCTTCAGATTAAAGCCACCAAAGCCACCACCATTGAGGACTCTGCCTTGGCAGTGCCACGCACCATACCATCTGAATACGCCCAGTACAGCAACGTCTTCAGCAAAGTCAAGGTCTCCACTCTGCCACCACATCGCCCAGGAGACTGTGCTATTGACTTACTCCCTGGAGTGTCCCCACCGAAGGGCCGTGTTTACCCCCTATCTATCCCGGAATATGAGGCAATGGAGAACTACATTGATGAATCACTCAAATGGTTTCAGTCATCCTTCTTCTTCTCCTGCTTTGTCCAGCTTCTTCTTTGTTGGAAAAAAGGATGGTGGTCTCCGTCCATGTATTGATTATCGTTCCCTGAATGACGTCACGGTCAAGAACCGTTTCCTTCTTCCTCTGATTCCAGCGACCCTTGAACAAGTGGGCCGTGCCAACATCTATACTAAACTCGAAGTGCGAAGTGCATATAACCATGTCCGTATACGTGAAGGCGATGAATGGAAGACGGCCTTTATCACCGCTCGAGGGCATTACAAATACCTGGTCATTCCCTACGGCCTTACGAACATCCCCGCCGTCTTCCAATCCTTTATGAATTAGGTTTTCTAGGATATGATCAACCACTTTCGCATCGTCTACATTGATGACATCCTGATTTACTCCTACTCCCTGAAGGAACACATACAGCATGTGCAAAAGGTTCTTCAACGGCTCCTTGACCATAACCTTTATGTGAAGACTGAAAAGAGTGCCTTCCATATAACCTCGGTAAACTTCCCCGGCTTCGTACTGACACCTGGAGGGGTCAGCATGGATGAGAACAAAGTCACTGCGGTCAGTAACTGGCCCAAACCCACCACCATTAACCTGTTTGGGCTAGGCATCTCACTAGCAGGACAAATTCGGTGAAACTGGAGGGCCCACAATTCAAATAAATAATCATAAAAATTATGGATATTAACCTGTTGGGGATGGGGGCGCTGTTTAGACTATTTATGCTAATGTGGCTAATTTTTTAAACGGCTTCCCACAAAATCCTTGATCGTACAATATGCATATTATTATTATTATTGGATAGAAAACAGTCTATAGTTTCTATAGGAGTTGAAATTTTGTCTCTAAGTGGAACAGAGCCCATTCTACAGCAATTTCCCTGACATGGAGTCAGATTTGAGAAACGTTGGCCACTTTTCTGAAGTCATTTAAACGGGCACTGTCGTTGCTATGACTATACGGACACTTCTTACGTCTTCCCCTGGATGCCTTTACGTGATGACGATTCCAACGGGCTCGATTGCTCGTTCACAGGCCCTACAAATGAAAAAAACCTTTAGCTAGCAAGTCTTTTCTTGCTGCGTAACGCGCGTGGAAGACACCGACCCTCTCCTGTTCCAAGCATTAGTTTAGCCTGTTATATTTCTCCGGTCATCTTTTCACTCGTTATAGGAGTTACAAACATCACAAAGTAGTTAATTTAAAGCGTTTTATAGCAATTTATATCCGTTTAGTGCGATTTTGGGACATTTATTTTTGCAACGATGTGAAAAGTTGGTCACGCTTTTCAGTTCATCCCGAACGTAGTTGACATTTCCACATGGCAAGAGGACAGCTTTCCACCAAAAGACGATTTCTCCCAAGAAAGGATCCTTTGCCCAAGATACTGATGGAAGAACAGCTCAAGGTAGGACATTTTTATTATGATAAATCGTGTTTCTGTCGAAACATTTTAGTGGCTTAGGACGCCATGTTTTTTGACGTAGCTTCGCTTGGCGCAAACTGTATTGAAAAGTAAGGATAAATTAAAAAATGTAATAACGCAATTGTATTAAGAATTAAATTGTCTATCAATCCCTGTCCACCCTATATTTTTTAGTCACGTTTATGAGTATTTATGTATAAGAGTAGATCACTGTCTAAGTGGCGCAAGGACGTTTTCTTTACCAGCTTGTCTACATTTCACATTGTCTAACCATGATTTTGGTGGCTAAATATAAACATTTTCGATCAAACTGTATATGCATGTTGTAATGTGATGTTACAGGAGTGTCATCGGAAGAATTCTGAGAAGGTTAGTGAAAAAATTAATATCTTTTGGCGATGTTGACTTTTATCGCTCACTTTGGCTAGAATCAATGCTGGGCTGCTAATTGCTATGTGCTAAGCTAATATAACGATTTATTGTGTTTTCGCTGTAAGACACTTAGAAAATCTGAAATATTGTCTGTATTCACAGGATCTGTGTCTTTCGATTCGTGTATGCTGTGTATTTTTACGAAATGTTTGATGATTAGTAGTTAGGTAAACACGTTGCTCATTGTAATTATTCTAGTCCATTTGTGATGGTGGGTGCAATTGTAAACTATGCCATCTACCTGAAATATGCACTTTTTTCTAACAAAACCTATCCCATACCATAAATATGTTATCAGACTGTCATCTAATGAGTTTTTTTGTTGGTTAGGGGCTATAAATATCTTAGTTTAGCCGAATTGGTGATGGCTACTGGTGTTGGTGGACAAATAAAAGATGGTGGAATATGCTAATGTGTTTTTAGGTAATAGATGTACATCTTTACATATTGTGTCTTCCCTGTAAAACATTTTAAAAATCGGAAATGTTGACTGGATTCATAAGATCTGTGTCTTTCATTAGCTGTATTGGACTTTAATGTGTGAAAGTTAAATATTTTAAAAAAATATTTTTTTTGAATTTCGCGGCACTGGTTTTTCAGTGGGGGGGGGGGGGGGAGTGCCGCTAGCGGCACGCTGATCCTAGACAGGTTAAACATTTAGGTACATACAAGTGTCTTATATCGGTTAAAAGCTTAAATTCTTGTTAATCTAACTGCACTGTCCGATTTACAGTAGCCATTACAGCAAAAGCATGCGATTGTTTGAGGAATGCGCCCCACATCTAAATATTTTTCCACCGGCACAGGTTTCATAAGTTCACAAATAGCGACTAAATATTCACTTACTTTTTGAAAAATCTTCCTCTGATTTGTCATCCAAAGTGTCCCAGCTATAACATGTAGTGTTGTTTTGTTAGATAAAATCCTTCTTTATATCCCAAAAAGTTCATTTAGTTGGCACCATCGATTTGAGTAATCCACTCGTTCAACAAGCAGAGAAAGACATCCGAAAATCTACCTCTAAACTTTGTTCCAACAAGTCAAAATGCATTTCTACTTACTCCTCAGATACCCTAAAATGTAATCAAACTATAATATTTCTTACAGAAAGAAGTATGTCCAATAGGAAACCGATTGTTAGCAGGTGCAGCTGGTCTTCATCGTCTTCACCCAAACACGAATTTCCAAGACTGTGTCCTAAACTCATATTTCTTATTCGTTTTGGAAGTTACAAGCCTGTAACCTTGAACATAGGCTGCTGACACCCTGTGGAAGCCATAGGAATTGCATCCTGGGAGCTAGAATTCAGAATGCCCCTATACTGTCCATTGTAAGAGCATGGTCTCTCAACAACAACAACAAATTCTGATTGTTTTCTCCTACCAAATCTAGCGTGTTATATTCTCCTACATTATTTTAACATTTATACAACCTTAAAAGTGTTTTCTTTCCAATGGTACCAATTATATGCATATCCTGGCTTCAGGGCCTGAGCAACAGACAGTTTACTTTGGGCATGTCAGTCAGGTAGAAATTGAGAAAAAAGGAGCCCTAAGAAGTTTTAAGGAACTACAACGTTTCATTGGGTTCTCCAACTTCTATCGCCGGTTCATTCGGAACTTCAGTTCTACTGACGCTTCCCTCACTGCCCTTACCAGCCAAAAGAGCTGGACCCTTCAATGGACTGATACCGCCCTGACTGCGTTCAACAACTTGAAACACCTCTTCACCTCAGCTCCTGTCCTTCGCCAACCTGCCTCCGAAGTAGGAGCCATACTCTCTCAGCGGGTGGGAACACGTCCTAAATCACATCCCTGGGCCTTCTTCTCCAGGAAATTATTCCCCGCTGAGAGGAATTACGATGTGGGGAACAGAGAACTCCTCGCCATCAAGGAGTGGCGCCACTGGTTGGAGGGCGCACAACATCCCTTTCATCATCGTAATCTGGGATATATCAGAGGGGCCAAGAGGTTATACTTCAGAAAAGCCCACTGCTCTCTCTTCTTCACACGCTTTAATTTTCATGTTACTTACATCCCTGGAAAGAAAAATATAACAGCTGATATTCTCTCCCACCAGTTTAACCTTCCTACCAGTAACTCAGACCCTACACCCATTCTTCCTTCCTCTTGCATTATGGGACCGGTACAGTGGGAGGTTCACTCTGCCATATAAGAAGCCCTCACCTTAAACCCGGCTCCTCCTGAGACACCAGCTGGGAGGAGTTACGTACCAGCAGCTGTTAGACCCCAACTGATGCAATGGTGTCACAAGTCCTTGGGGTCAGGACATCCGGTCATTACACGAACCACCGAACTTCTAGCCCGGAAGTTCTGGTGGTCCTCTCTGGCATCCAATGTAAGGGATTACGTACTCTCCTGTCCAGTCTGCACCCAAACCAAAAGCCCTTGTCATCTCCCTTCCAGGAAGCTTCAACCTTTGCCAATGCCTTCCAGACCCTGGTCCCACATACCGTAGCTGTTGACATCATCACAAACATTCCTGAATCCTCTGGTAACACCACCATCCTTGTCATAGTAGACCTTTTTCAAAAATGTGTCGTCTGGTTCCTCTTCCTCATCCACCTAATGGAATTGGCGGAATGTATGTTTCAGATAGTGTTCCGTCTGTATGGGATTCCTGAGGACATCGTCTCTGACCGCGGGCCCCAGTTTGTCTCCCGGGTGTGGCGAGCCTTCTGTGACCGACTGGGGGTCGCCCTCAGCCTCTCCTCCGGGTACCCAGACCAACGGGCAGACGGAACGCATGAACCAAGAAATAGGGAAGTACCTCCGCCAACAATGTTCTTCCTCTCCACACGACTGGAGTCGGTATATGGCCTGAGCCGAATACGCTCAGAACTCACTCATGCACTCATCCCTCTGCCTTACTCCGTTTCAGTGTGTCCTTGGTTACCAAACTCCCTTGTTTCTCTGTGAGGCGGAGCCTGGTACTTTCCCAGTTGTCGATGACGGGTTTCGGTGTAGTGAGCGGGTATGGGATGGGGGAGGGTACTGTAAGGTTCTGCTTTTCTTTTCTTAGTCAACCTCGTGATCTTTTTCTTTGTGTTCTGGAACGTAAACCTGTCTTTCATTTTTGTTCATTGATTTCACCTGTGTTCGTTTCTCACCTGGTCTCATCAGCTCCCTATTTAGTTCAGTTCTTTCTGTTGTATGGTTGTGAGGTATTGTTTGTTAGTGACTACCTACCTGTGTTTGACCATTACCTGCGACCACAATTCCTGCCTTCTGCGAAGTCGTAATAAACATCTGCCCGCTCTGCGCATGAATCTACACCTTTTTCTCCCTGAGTATTCATTAAAGGGTAGGCTATTACTTCAAATCCTATTGCTTCTATCTTCAATACGCTTTAAGTGCCACGATGTCACAAAAAATTTAACACACACAATTCTTAACTCTGAGAAGGGAAATAGGAGGTGATATGCACTGCATATTAAACTGACAATCTTATTGCTGTATTCCACGAGTTATTGTTTGTGTTTTGATTCTCTCTCTCGCACACGCACTTGCTGTCTAGACCTCTGAAGGCTCTGCTATGAAAAGCCAACATGCATTTACTCCTAAGGTGCTGACTGGGAGCACCCTCTATAACACATTTTTATATTATTTGACCATGCTGGTCATCTATGAATGTTTGAACAGCTTGAAAAATGGTCTAGCCTTTATGGCCATGTACTCTTATCTCCAACCAGTTCGGATTTAAGTTTTTATTTTGATCCAAAGCCATTAATGATTGAATAATCCTATAATAATTTTGTCTGGCTTGCCATTCCAAATAAAATGAAATGTTTTGCTCATATAATTTAAACAGGTCGCAAGGTGTAAATAAAAGTTCAAAACCATAATTGAACTTTTATTTAACTAGGCAAGTCAGTTAAAAACAAATTCTTATTTACAGTGATGGCCTACACCGGCCAAACCCTGACGACGCTGGGCCAATTGTGCACCGCCCCATGGGATTCCAAATCACGGCCAATTGTGATACAGCTTGAAATTTAACCAGGGTGTCTGTAGTGACACCTCAGGCACTGAGATGCAGTGCCTTAGACCGCTGCACCACTTGGGAGCCCGTAAGCAAATAGTTAAACTGTTCAAAATGCATATGTTTATTAGGCTACTGTGCAGTCTGACAAGTAAACATAGCCTACAGTACATGGTAACGTGCCTAATTCCTTACATAAGGGAATGTCCAGACTTTCTCGGTGACCTCAAGTACTTATTAACTCTGTCTTTAATGCTTTTTCGGGTTGCATCAGTCATGGACAGAAACTTCTGAGACACAGTATTAATCCTGAACACCCAGAGGTTCACTGGTAAAACTGATTTTCCTCGGGATCCATCCCAGTTGGTATTCTGCGTCCACTCTTCGGTTACACATCCTTGGAACAGCGTAACTGCCCTTGCTGTGCCTGGTGAGCAGTTTGTCAAGTTCTGTTGTCAGAAGTGGAATGGAAATGTCAGGGTGAACCGACAACTTGACGATCCCACCATGTATGTTGACTCTCCAGAGCTCACAGATGTGCCTGACTCTCCACCAATGACGAGTGACTCTCCGCCAATATCGCCTGGCTCTGGACCTATCTCTGCCCTCAGAGAATGTTTCTCTTTTTGCTGGTCTGCCTTCAATGACTCGATCTCGGTCTTCAAAGTTTGAATCTGATCCATGTGCACCTTCATCAGATAAGCAGAATGGTACCGCCCTGAGCCCCCATTGATTACAGTGGCCTATGATAGTAACGGTAATAAAAAATTATAAGTGACTGCAACACACAAATGCTGCGTACAGAAACACATTTTAAGAAACTAACCACTTTCTTTGGAACCATGCGTTTTTTCGGTGGGGCCCATGGTCCAGCCCTTTGTCCACTGATCTCCATGGATGGTTGTCGGCATGGTTTATGCTCTGCAAAAACACATTCACGTTTTTAGTACACAGTTATTGAATTTATTACACAGTATGTCTACACATTAACTTTTACTGCCTCAGAAACCCGGATCCGGGATCACCCCGCACCCCCCCCACACTGATTAGCATCGCTAGCATAGCACCACATTTAAATAGTAGCATCTAAATATCATTAAATCACAAGTCCAAGACACCAAATGAAAGATACAGATCTTGTGAATAAAGTCACCGTTTCAGATTTTTTAAATGTTTTACAGGGAAGACAAAATATGTAAATCTATTAGCTAACCATGTTAGCAAAGGACACAATTTTTCTTTGTCCACCATTTTTTCTCAACACCAGTAGCTATCACCAATTCGGCTAAACTAAGATATTGATAGCCACTAACCAAGAAAAAACCTCATCAGATGACAGTCTGATAACATATTTATGGTATAGGATAGGTTTTGTTAGAAAAATGTGCATATTTCAGGTATAAATCATAGTTTGCCATTGCAGCCACCATCACAAATCTCACCAAAGCTCCTAGAATTACTACAGAGAGCAACTTGTATTACCAATTTACTCATCATAAAACATTTCTTAAAAATACACAGCACATAGCAATGGAAAGACACAGATCCTGTGAATACAGACAATATTTCAGGTTTTCTAAGTGTCTTACAGCGAAAACACAATAAATCGTTATATTAGCATACCACATATGCAAACGTTACCAGAGCATTGATTCTAGCCAAAGAGAGCGATAACGTAAACATCGCCAAAATATATTAATTTTTTCACTAACCTTCTCAGAATTCTTCAGATGACACTCCTGTAACATCACATTACAACATACATATACAGTTTGTTCGAAAATGTGCATATTTAGCCACCAAAATCATGGTTAGACAATGACAAAAGTTGCCCAGCTGGTCAGACAATGTCGTGCGCCATATTAGACAGTGATCTAGTCGTATACATAAATACTCATAAACGTGACTAAAAAATATAGGGTGGACAGCGATTGATAGACAATTTAATTCTTAATACAATCGCTGATTTACATTTTTTTAATTATCCTTACTTTTCAATACAGTTTGCGCCAAGCGAAGCTACGTCAAACAAGATGGCGTCCTAAGCGATTAACATTTCTCGACAGAAACACGATTTATCATAATAAATTGTTCCTAGTTTGAGCTGTTCTTCCATCAGAATCTTGGGCAAAGAATCCTTTCTTGGGTCTAATCGTCTTTTGGTCGAAAGCTGTCCTCTTGCCATGTAGAAATGCCCATTGCGTTCGGCATGAACTGGAACCGTGCCCAGAGATTCACAGTGTCTCAGAAATAAATGTCCCAAAATCGCACTAAACGGAAATAAATTGCTATAAAACGGTTTAAATAACGACCTTATGATGTTTTTAACTCCTATAACGAGTAGAAACATGACCGGAGAAATATAACTGGCTTCACTAGTGCTTGGAAAAAGTGCAGGTCGGTGTCCTCCGCGCGCCTGACGCACGTGGAAAAGAGTTCCTACCTACACGTGTTTTTGTTTTATAGTGGCTGTGATTGGGCAATCGATACCATTCAAATCGTCATCACGTAAAGGCATCCAGGGGAAGACGTAAGCAGTGTCTGTATACTCATAGCAATAACAGTGGCCTTTTAACTGACTCCAGATCAGGGGCCAAAATGTGTGAAATCTGACTCCATGTCAGGGAAATTGCTGTAGAATGAGTTCTGTTCCACTCAGAGACAAAATTTCAACGGCTATAGAAACTAGAGACTGTTTTCTATCCAATAATAATAATAATATGCATATTGTACGATCAAGAATTTAGTAGGAAGCCGTTTCAAAAATTACACGATTTACATAAATAGTGACAACAGCACCCCCTAGCCTCAACAGGTTAACTTATTATGGCTTGGGGGCAGTATTTCGACGTCTGGATGAGAAGCGTGCCCAAAGTAAACTGCCTGTTACTCAGGCCCAGAAGCTAGGATATGCATATATTTGGTATATTTGGATAGAAGACACTCTAAAGTTTCCAGAACTGTTAAACTAATGTCTGTGAGTATAACATAACTGATATGGCAGGTGAAAACCTGAGGAAAATCCATCCAGGATTTACCCATTTTTTTGATGTGGGTAATGTCAATTGAATGCCTATAAAGTATCTAATGGGTTAGGACCCAGATTGCAGTTCCTATGGCTTCCACTAGATGTCAACAGTCTTTAGACATTGTTTCAAGCTTGTTTTCTGAAAAATTTAGAAAAATTAGATCTTCCTGTCAGTGGACTGTAGAATCATGCAGTGCTGGTTTGCCCGCGTGACTGAGGGCACGCCCTTCGTTGTTTTTCCCTTTCTATTGAATACACTATTGTCCGATTGAAATATTTAGACAATTGACAACCTGAGGATTAATTATAAACATCGTTTGACATGTTTCGATGAACTTTACCGGTACTATTAGGATGTATTCGTCTTCATGTTTTGACCACCTTTGAGCCAGTGGATAACTGAATAAAACGTGCCAACAAAACAGAGTTTTTGGGATATAAAGAGGGACTTTATCGAACAAAACAAACCTTTATTGTGTAGCTGGGACTCTTTTGACTGCAACCATATGAAGATCTTCAAAAGTAAGTGACTCATTTTATTGCTATTTCTGACTTTTTTAATTCCTTTATTTGGTTGTACAATGTTTGTATGCTTTTGTAAGCGGGGCACAGTCCTCAGATAATCGCATGCTATGGTTTTGCCGTAAAGCCTTTTTGAAATCTGACAAAGCAGCTGGATTAACAAGAAGTTAATCTTTAAACCGATGTAAAACACTTGTATTTTTTATGATTGTTTATTATGACTAAATCTGTATTTTGAATTTGGCGCTCTGCAATTTCACCGGATGTTGTCGAGGTGGGTCGCTAGCGGAACGCCTGCACAATAAAGGTTATACCAGATCGAACTTGTTTGGCATCAACTGAAAACATGAATCCGTAACTATACAATTCTCCCCCTACCCTCCTTCTTGGCAAGAGTCTATTGTCCTGCTAATAGCCCATAATGGGTGGATGGATGTCTTCTTTTGTATTCCAATGTATTGAATAATTGTAATATTAATAATTGTAAATCTCATTTTTAAGTCCTTGTTTAAAAAATAATGATATTTTGGATATTATTTCGTTTTCAAATAACCGAAAGTGAGCGGTTGTAATTTGAATATAGGGGAAAAGGCCATTCTTGAACATGGGGTAAGACGATAGGCCCTTTTCATTTTGTCTGGCTTGCCATTCCAAATAAAATGGAATATTTTTTGCTCATATAATTGAAACAGGTCGCTCTCCACCAGACTCTCCGCCAATGCCGCCTGGCAATCAACCAAAATCACAGCATCTACCGTGGGCTATACAATTTCCAGCGAGACGATTCAAGCCATCGACTCACTGATGGTTGAAGATGATGAGCAATCGACAAAGGCAATCTGGAATCTGCGTGCTGCAAAACCAGTTTGGATTTAAATATAACTTTTGTATGACTGACACCTTTAGTGAGAGGTTTAATGCTTAAATATTTTTATAATTTCTGCCCTCCGAATATTCATTATATAGATAGGCCCATGTGCATCTTCATCAGACGAACCGCAGCGTGTCAGCTAAAGCGATTTAATTAATGAATGCATAAAATCAACCAATGTCAGCCTTTAAATGCTTTATTATCCAAACGTTTAAAGTGCGTGTGAGCAACGGAGAGAATGCATTTGACTGTTAGCGCTTTCAGGAGGAGTGAAAATTTGCGTGTCAATTCATAAACCATGTGCCATCGAATCTCTTCCCGACTAGTTTGCAATCTATATGGCTCTCCTCCCATAATTACATTTAGAGGATTGGAGGATTCTAAATTAACATCTAAGGGGCATTTGTCGTTAGGGCAAATCTGGAAAATGACATGTGCAAGAGACAGTGGTAATATTTTTCCTGTTAGAGACTATAATACATGGCATCCAGGTCAGGATAACCAAAACATTTCTTTATGAAAGACTATCAGAAAGAATGTTGATACTTAATCTTAGCGCACGGATCCCGCTAGCGGGATCAAATTCGACAACATCCGGTGAAATAGGAGCGCGCCAAATTCAAAATACAAAATCGTAATATTAAACATTCATGAAAATTCAAGTGTCACACATGATTCTTTAGCTTAGAATCTTGGTAATCAAACCAAGTTGTCCGAAAATAAAATAAAGAAAATCCCTTGAATAAGTAGGTGTTTCCAAACTTTTGACTGGTACTATATATGTATATATATATATATAATAATAATATTATTATTATATATATATACATATATAGTACCAGTCAAAAGTTTGGAAACACCTACTTATTCAAGGGATTTTCTTTATTTTATTTTGACTATTCTCTACATTGTAGAATAATAGTGAAGACATCAAAACTATGAAATAACATATAAACTCAGCAAAAAAAGAAACGTTCTCTCACTGTCAACTGCGTTTATTTTCAGCAAACTTAACATGTGTAAATATTTGTATGAACATAACAAGATTCAACAACTGGGACATAAACTGAACAAGTTCCACAGACATGTGACTAACAGAAATTGAATAATGTGTCCCTGAACAAAAGGGGGGTTGTGGGTCAAAATCAAAAGTAACAGTCAGTATATGGTGTGGCCACCAGCTGCATTAAGTACTGCAGTGCATCTCCTCCTCATGGATGGCACCAGATTTGCCAGTTCTTGCTGTGAGATGTTACCCCACTCTTCCACCATGGAACCTTCAAGTTCCCGGACATTTCTGGGGGGAATGGCCCTAGCCCTCACCCTCCGATCCAACAGGTCCCAGACGTGCTCAATGGGATTGAGATCCGGATTTTTTGCTGACCATGGCAGAACACTGACATTCCTGTCTTGCAGGAAATCACGCACAGAACGAGCAATATGGCTGGTGGCATTGTCAAGCTGGAGGGGCATGTCAGGATGAGCCTGCAGGAAGGGTACCACATGAGAGAGGAGGATATCTTCCCTGTAACGCACAGCATTGAGATTGCCTACAATGACAACAAGCTCAGTCCGATGATGATGTGACACACCGCCCCAGACCATGACGGACCCTCCAGCTCCAAATCGATACTGCTCCAGAGTACAGGCCTCGGTGTAACTCTCATTCCTTTGACAATAAATGCGAATCCGACCATCACCCCTGGTGAGACAAAACCGCGACTCGTCAGTGAAGAGCACTTTATGCCAGTCCTGTCTGGTCAAGCGACGGTGGGTTTGTGCCCATAGGCGACGTTGTTGCCGGTGATGTCTGGTGAGGACCTGCCTTATAGCAAGCCTACAAGCCCTCAATCCAGCCTCTCTCAGCCTATTGCAAACAGTCTGAGACTGACGGATGGATTGCGTGTTCCTGGTGTAACTCGGGCAGTTGTTGTTGCCATCCTGTACGTGTCCCACAGGTGTGATGTTCGGATGTACCGATCCTGTGAAGGTGTCGTTACACGTGGTCTGCCACTACGAGGACGATCAGCTGTTGTGCTGTCTCCCTGTAGCGCTGTCTTAGGCATCTCACAGTGCAGACATTGCCATTTATTGCCCTGGCCACATCTACAGTCCTCATGCCTCCTTGCAGCATGCCTAAGGCACGTTCACGCAGATGAGCAGGGACCCTGGGAATCTTTCTTTTGGGGTTTTTCATAGTCAGTAGAAAGGCCTCTTTAGTGTCCTTCATAACTGTGACCTTAATTGCCTACCGTCTGTAAGCTGTTACTGTCTTAACGACCGTTCCACAGGTGCATGTTCATTAATTGTTTATGGTTCATTGAACAAGCATGGGAAACAGTGTTTAAACCCTTTACAATGAAGATATGTGAAGTTATTTTGTTTTTTATGAATTATCTTTGAAAGACAGGGTCCTGAAAAAGGGACGTTTTTTTTTTTGCTGAGTTTTGAATCATGTAGGAACCAGAAAAGTGCTATACAAAGATTCTTCAAAGTAGCCACCGTTTGCCTTGATGACAGCTTTGCACACCCTTGGCTTTCTCTCAACTAGCTTCACATGGAATGCTTTTCCAGCAGTCTTGAAGGAGTTCCCACATATGCTGAGCAATTGTTGGCTGCTTTTCCTTCACTCTGCGGTCCAACTCATCCCAAACCATCTCAATTGGGTTGAGGTCGGGTGATTGTGGAGGCCAGGTCATCTGATGGAGCACTCCATCACTCTCCTTCTTGGTCAAATAGCCCTTACACAGTCTGGAGGTGTTGGGTCATTGTCCTGTTGAAAAACAAATGATATTCCGAAGTCCAAACCAGATGGAATGCTGTGGTTGCCATGCTGATTAAGTGTGCCTTGAATTCTAAATAAATCACAGACAGTGTCACCAGCAAAGCACCCCCATACGATCACACCTCCTCGTACATGCGTCACGGTGGGAACCACACACGCAGAGATTATCCGTTCAGTTACTCTGCATCTCAAAAAGACACGGTGGTTGGACTCATCAGACCAAAGGACAGATTTCCACCAGTCTAATGTCCATTGCTTGGGTTTCTTGGCACAAGCAAGTCTCTTCTTCTTATTTGGGGTCCTTAGTAGTGTTGTTTTGCAGGAATTCAACCATGAAGGCCTGATTCACGCAGTCTCCTCTGAACAGTTGATGTTGCGATGTGTCTGTTATTGGAACTCTGTGAAGCCTTTATTTGGGCTGCAATTTCTGAGTTTGGTGACTCCAACTTATCCTCTGCAGCAGAGGTAACTCTGGGTCTTCATTTCCTGTGGCAGTCCTCATGAGAGCCAGTTTCAAAATAGTGCTTGATGGTTTCCATACATTTTTGTACATATACGTTGCTAAAATATGTCAATATATTATTTTATTGATTGTTGTTGATGCAGTTATGACAACACAGAGGTGAAGAAACTAGCAGACGTGAAGTATTTATGAGCATCATGCTTCAGGCAAGAACGGAGTGTTCCCTCGTCTGCTGACCTGTTGGAAATTCTCTTTTCCATCAGCCGTGCGGACTCCCTTATTGTTTGAGAACATGACACAAGGACCATCATTTTCCATCCCAGAACGTGTGGCTCCCTGGTAGCGGAGCTGTAGAGGCACAGAGATGAGGAAAAACAGGATACAGGGCAGGGGCAGGGAGGCCCTGTTCATACCAGACTCATGTGAATGGCTCTCTGCAGCCACTGGGCTAGACCTGGGCTGGGGCTCCCCTCTCAGACCTGACTCATGGTGTCTAATGTTGGAGAACTAGACAGTTGAGATGTTCCCATGTCATGTTTTCTATTGTGCTTGGCACAGGGGACCAGGAGTCACTTTCTCGTTGAAGGCGTGGGTTGTCGAGACGTTGCCACAAACTGTGCGCCAATGTAAATTGTAAATAAGAATTTGTTCTTAACTGACTTGCCTGGTAAAAAAAAGGTTAAATAAAATAACAATTTAAATAAATAAAAATGCAACATGCTGCTGTTGCCCCCATTATCTGCCTACATCAGTTAAGTTTCAGGTGCTTCAATAGTGAAGTAAATTTGATTTGTCTGAATTACCTTATCTGAATTACTTTGATTGACAACCAGATTCTAAATTAATTTATTATAATGTAATATGATTCAATATGCAAACAATTTTGCTT
This sequence comes from Salvelinus fontinalis, assembly GCF_029448725.1. NCBI lineage: Eukaryota > Metazoa > Chordata > Actinopteri > Salmoniformes > Salmonidae > Salvelinus > Salvelinus fontinalis. Next base: position 34,572,306 of record NC_074690.1, read on the forward strand.
TGTTTAACTGTGCCAACACAGTTTTCCACTTGGCAATACTATTTTGATTTGAGCAAATAACAAGCTTGTTACCTATCCCAGAAATGTCTAAACAAGTGTTGTTAAATGCATTTAAATGTTGTTTAATTTCCAAAAACCAACATGTCTGTATTGCAAATGAAAGGTCAAGAAACACTACACCTCTCTGTAGCCTCGTGAGCAGTGGGGAAAAGTTTAATTGCCAAAATAACTTGTTTGTGTAACATGGTACACTGTCTACGGCAGCTTTATTTAGCCTGTGAAGGTGACATTAGTCACAGGGATATGAAAAGTATTTCAATCCCTCATGCCAACACCACAATATTTTTGATGTGGTCGGTCGAGGGGTGACATTCTGTAGAGAGGCAGATGCCCTGGCATATCTGAGTTATGGCGAGGAATCCTGAACTTTGACACAACCACGGAACAGTGTATAAGAACAATTGGACTGATGACGTTCGTTTTTAACCCCGCATTACTCCACTTTACCTCACCGCCCAATGTTATACTCCACATAGCCTTCGGACTACAAGGTCAGTCTCTATTATAAACTCTGAAAAAAACGCACCCGACTAACACTCTGTTGCTAAAGATCATGTGAAAATATAACTGCTGCGGGTGGTCTGCGTTCCAGATTCTCTCAGTGACAGAAGAGGCACTTGGCACATCTCAGCGACGAGCCAGCCCCACGCCAAACACACTCGATAAACTATTGATGAATAGCAATACATTGTGTTTATTGAACAAATGTATCAGAATGTATTGTTTCTTGTCAACCAGGAAATGTGGACACTCGTTAAAACCTTAATTCCCCAGGCATTTATTTTAACAACAAAGACAGGTGGAAGAGAAGAAGGAGGAGAGGGAGGGGATCGCTCCCATACAAGAATGTTTTCAGGGAAGTAGGCCAAATAATTTAGGGAATTTTAGATGAGGGACGGACAACACCTTTCATGTTACAGATGCTTCACCTATGCGATCACTGTGCTAACCCTGATGAGGTGGCACAGCCATGGCCTTTGTCATGCACACTAAGAGGCAGACCTGGGTTCAAATAGCATCTGAAATCTTTCAAACACTTTAACTGAGTTTCATTGAGCTTGCCTGACGGGGGGTGCATGAAAGCAATAGAAGTGACCCAAAAGGCCAAACCCTTCCCATCTGGCACTCCAGGCAGGCTCAATCAAATGCTCCATTTTTTTTGAAAGAAACATAACCAGTTTGAACTCAGGTCTACTGAGAGGATGGGATGTGGTGTGGCCAGGCCTTTGGAATGTGGCTCAGCCTTGGCAAGATCACCTCAAACCGAAAAAGGGGATCCGGCCAATGAATTTGGATCACTGCAGGGGATACACTCGCTATGCCTCGATGGTTCTTGCTTTGGAAAAATATTTTCAAGTCTGAGAAAGTCATTTCTGACCCCATGACCCACGTTCACATGGCTTAGAGAAGGTGGCAGAGGAAACATACACTCCCCTTCATATGTATTTGGACAGTGAAGCTAACATTTTTTATGTGGCTCTATACTCCAGTATTTTGAATTTGACATCAAATGTTTCATATGATGCGACAGTACATAATGTCACTTTTTATTCAAGGATATTTTCATACAAATCTGTTTTACCATTTGGAAATGAAAGCACGTTATCTATCTAGTCCCCCCATTTGAAGAAGTAATAAGTATTTGGAACATTTAACTTAGTGTATTAAAGTAGTCAAAAGTTTAATATTTGGTCCCATATTCCTTGCACTCAATGACCACATCAAGCTTGTGACTACAAACTTGCTGGATGCATTTTCAGTTTGTTTTGGTTGTTTTTCAGATGATATTTTGTCCAATAGGAACTGAATAGTGAATTATGTATTGTGTTATTTTGGAGTCACATTTATTGTAAGTAAGAATAGAATAAAATATGTTTCTGAACACCGCATTAATGTGGATCTTACCATGATCATGGATAATCATGAACGAATCGTGAATAATGATAAGTGAGAAACCTCCCACCCCTGGTTGTAGCCTCTGAATGGCATCTCACTCATCATTATTCATGATTCATTCATGATTTTTGTTAGTTATGGCATTGTCAGTAATATTTTACAAGTGTTCAAAAACATCTTATCTACTCAATTAGAAAAAAGATAAAATGACAACAGTCATCATTCAGTTCATATTGGGCAAAACATAACAAAAAACACAACCAAAACGAACTGCATGTAGTCATTGATGTAGTCATTGCATGCTAGGAATATGGGACCAAATACTAAACTTTTGACTACTTTAATACACTAAGTGAATGTGTCCAAGTGAAATGTTCCAATACTTATTACTTCTTCAAATGGGGGGACTAGACACATAAAGTGCTTTCATTTCTAAACGGTAAAACAGTGCATTCTGAAAGTATTCAGACCCCTTCACTTTTTAAACATTTTGTTACATTATAGCCTTATTCTAAAATCGATAAATTGTATTTTTGACTTATGTAAATGTGAAATGTCTGTTTTTAATTTTAATACATTTGCAAACATTTTTTTTTTAAACGGTTCGCTTTGTCATTTTGGGGTATTGTGTGTAGATTGATGAGGAATATTTTTTATTTCATCCATTTTAGAATAAGGCTGTAACGTAACAAAATGTGGAAAAAGTGTATGAAAATACCTTCAAATGAAAGGTGAGGTTATGTACTGTTGCCGTATATGAAACATTTCATCTCAAATCCAAAATGCTGGAGTATAGAGACAAATGTATTGTAGTTTCACTGTCCAAGTACATTTCCTTCAGAAAGTATTCACACCCCTTTACTCTTTCCACATGTTGTTGTGTTACAGACTGAATTTAACATTAATTACATTTAGATTGTTGGTCACTGACCTATACACAATACCCCATAATGTCAAAGTGGAATGATGTTTATCACATTTTTTACACATTTATTAAAAATGAATAGCTGAAATGTCTTGAGTCAATAAGTATTCAACCCCTTTGTTATGGCAAGCTTGAATAAGTGCAGGAGTAAAAATGTGCTTAACAAATCACATAATAAGTTGCATGGACTCACTCTGTGTGCAATAATAGTGCTCAACATGACTTTTTTTATCACTACCTCATCTCTGTACCCCAAACATAACACTTTGTATTAAGGACAAAAGTCAATTGCTTTGAGTTATTACTTTAGTGCCTTGTTGCAAACAGGATGCACACAGGATACAATTATCTGTAAGGTCCCACAGTCGAGCAGTTAATTTTAAACACAGATTCAATCATAAAGAACAGGGAGGTTTTCCAATGCCTCACAAATAAGCTATTGGTAGATGGGTAAAACAAATCTGACATTAAATATCCATTTGAACATGGTGAAATTATTAATTACACTTTGGATGGTGTATTAATACACCAAGTCACTACAAAGATACAGGCGTCCTTCCTAACTCAGTTGCCGGAGGGTAAGGAAACCGCTCAGGGATTTCACGCTAGGACCCATTTCTCAATACTTAGGTCACTTTTTCAAAACTCTTCACACAGTCAGTACAACAGCAGTCTATGTGGGCTAAACTATGGATCATTTTTAATTGCTTTGGCACAAAATGCATTCAATGACTACATCTTTCAAATTTCATGAATTCTTTTCTCACTCAGACACAACCACCACCAAAACTCTATGTACCTACAGGCCAATTTGCACATGTTTACATACTCTTTTCAAAACTGTTAAACTTAAGTTCACAACCTAACATAACACACAATTGAATAAGACAGCAATTTGCTACATTTCTACAGTAATACCCCATATTGAAATATATTACAAATCTAAAGAAATGACTATCAAAACAATTACACCAACCACAGCTGATTCTCATTGTAGCTGAACACCTACCCATGTGTTAGTCTTTCAATTTCATTACCATCTATACAAAAGAGAATAATAGGAATAACGATGTACTGTAATGTAAACATGGACCCAGCCAGAGATAGAGAAGTGGCTGACAGAGGAAGAAGAGTGGCTGAGAGAGGGAGAGGAGTACATATGCGTGGTGGAAGAAGACTGAGAGGAAGATCAAGAGCTGTAGTCTCAGATGAGATTAGAGCTACTATAATTGATCATGTAAGAAATCATGGTCTATCAATGAGAGAGGCTGGTCTGAGAATGCAGCCAAATCTGCAACGCTCAACAGTGGCATCCATTGTTAGAAATTTCTGGAAAAACAACAGGTAAGATGTGCATTCAGCAAGGGCATCTGACTGAACTGCACCTTACAGAAGTAAATTGAGCAAAGTCTTCAAACCCACTTGTGTGTAATTGTTTTTGTATTTCTGCTTAGGACTCAACGGTTACCTCCCACAGGCGGGAGAGGTAGGATTTTCTCTGCTGTGCAGGAAACTGCAATCATTGATATGGTCATCAGAAACAATGGCATAAAACTCACAAGGATTGTTGGCTAACAACATTACATTTGGAAATATTCACAATGTAAGCATAACAACTATTTCTAGAGCCCTGAAACAACATCAAGTCAGGATGAAGCAGTTGTACACTGACCCCTTTGAGAGGAACTTTGAACGAGTCAGGCAACTCAGGAACCAATATGTCCAGGTTAGATGACTATAAAATACAGAACTGGTTTTGAACAAAACCAAACAGGGCAGAGGCACCCACTGGCATGTTTTCAGGTATAATATAAACTACCGCAATAGCCTATCTCTTATGTTGCCTTGTGGATTTATTTTAGAAAGACTTGTACAGAATGAAGCTTGTACTCTCCATATTTTCAAGCACAGTGGTGGCTGCATCATGCGTATAATCACTAAGGACTGTTGAGCTTTTCAGGATAAAATATATATGGAATGGATCGAAGCACAGGCAAAATCTTAGAGGAAAACCTGGTTCAGTCTGCTTTCCACCAGACACCCGGGAGATGAATTCACCTTTCAGCAGGACAATAATCTAAAACACTTGGCCAAATCTACACTGGAGTTGCTTACCAAGAAGCTAGTGAATGTTCCTGAATGACCGAGTTACAGTTTTAACTTAATTAAATCTACTTGAAAATCTATGGCAAGACCTGAAAATGGTTGTCTAGCAATGATCATCAACCAGCTTTAAGAAATGTTGCACAATCCAGGTGTGGAAAGCTCTTAGAGATTTACCCAGAAAGACTCCCACCTGTAATTGCTGCCAAATGAGCTTCTACAAAATGGGTGTGAATCACAGGAGGTTGGTGGCACCTTAATTGGGGAGGACGGGCTCTTGGTAATGGATGGAGCAGAATTGGTGGAATGGTATCAAACACATCAAACACATGGCTTGATGCCATTCCATTCACACTGTTCCAGCCATTGTTATGAGCCGTCCTCCCCTCAGCAGCTTCCGTTGAATACTTATGTAAATGAGATATTTCTGGAGAAAAAAACAAGAATTACAGATAATGTTGGCAAAACAATTTATACAGATTTCCATCATATTTATTTCTGGAATATAAAATATTCTTGTGAATAGAGATTTATATTAAGAGTGTTGCGCCAATAAGCATGGTTAGGCTAGTCTACCACATTTTATCAGCGAATTTTTAAAAATCTATGACTGGGAAACTTCCTCCCAAAATAGTGAAAAGGAAGCCTCAGACATATAAGAAATTCAATAAGTTAATTTTTAGAGAGAGAGCAAGAGCAGACACAGGGCACATCAAAAAAGCCACTTGGTTAATCCTTGTTTTGAATTGTTTTTTTCTCACAGCAACCACAAAGCTCTAATTTCTTATTTGTTTAAAAGGCCTTATGCTAAACGTAGTGATTGGAAATTGTATGTGTTGGAGGAAAGTCACATTTCCACAATGTGGGGAGCTGGGATATATACAGTGGCAGTTCTTCAATGGTTTCCTTTAGTGGATAAAAAAAGATAAAAAGAAAAAGGAGAAAAACATACAGAGGGAAAGGATGGGCCATTGAGTTTGTGTATCCACTGACATCAGCCAATGCTGTCAACTAGACCCCCAAACATGTACTTAAGCGAACTGCACACTCCCTTTTCCCCACATCCCATCCCAGAGCCCTTTATGTTGTCCACACAATGGAAATCCAAACACACAAGAAAGATATTTCCATGCAAATGTGAAATCCATACAGGAAAATAGAAAATATCATGCAGTTTCAAGTTTCCCCATGCACCCAAAAACAACAACACATGCTTCTGTAAAATACTCTAACTGCCAGCCCTCCAAGCTACTGCCTTTCAATTAGGTTTCCTAAAGTATATCAACTTGACAAATATGGACGGATGCAACCTCTTGATTTGTATTGAGCCCTATCACTAAATCATTGTTGCGGTGTCCTAACACTTGCAAAAAATTGCAGTGGAACAGCATTAATGACAGAAATGTCCGGCCACAGTCAGAAGTTCTAAGTAGTATTTTCTTAGCGCTCTGGAAAAACTATATGTTTCGTTTTGGCCTACAGTCACAATATAATCCACAGTTGTTAAGTTCACTAAACAGACACGATCACCAAAAAGGCAAAAGGTACAGTGAATTTCAATGTTTGCCATAAAGAGATCCAATTTGTTGAAAAACATATTGTATGACTCTTTCTCAGCTAGTCTCAGTGATTAAATGTAATTTTGAAACCAAAGGTAAGCTAATCAAACTAAAGTTTATTGGTTGTGTACACAGTTGTGCAGATGTTATCGCAGGTGCATCGAAATGCTTATGTTCTTAGCTCCAACAGTGCAGCAATATCTAGCAATACAAGAAAAAAGATAAAAAAAGACCAAGAAATGAAGACATCAGAATAAGCAATATCAGAACGAGCAATGTCAAATAAATATACACTGTATGTATGTGAATGGTGTGTATGACAGTATGGACAGTATATGAATAGAAAACGTGTGTACAGCAGTAGTAAATAGCATGAGCCATGACTACAAGACAGTATATACATATAAAGTGGGTAAAACAGTATGTAAACATTATTAAAGTGACCAGCGTTCAATGACTCTATGTACATTGAAGCAGTCTCTAAGCTGTAGGTTAGAGTACCGGGTGGTAGTCGGCCAGCGACAGTGTCTAAGGTTCATGAAAGGGTACTGGGCAGGGGCTGGCTAGTGATGACTGTTTAACAGTCTGATGGCCTGGAGATGGAAGCTGTCAATCAGTCTCTCGGGTACCAGCTTTGATGCACGTGTACTGTCTCCATCTTCTAGATGGTAGCGGGGTGAACAGGCCATGGCTCGGGTGGCTGAGGTCCTTGATGATCTTCTTGGCCTTCCTGTGACACTGGGTGCTGTAGATATCCTGGAAGGCAGGCAGTGTACCCCCGATGATGCTCTGGGCTGACCGCATCACCCTCTAGATAACTGTGCGGTTGTGGGTGGTGCAGTTGCCATACCAGGCGGTGATACAGGCCAAGAGAATGCTCTCGATGGTGCATCTGTAGAAGTTGCGAGGGTCTTACGGCCCAAGCTGAATTTCTTCAGCCTCATGAGGTTGAAGAGGCGCTGTTGCGTCTTCTTCACTACACTGTCGATGCGAAGGAACAATTTAAGGTCCTCAGCAATGTAGATGCAGGGGAACTTGAAGCTTTTGACCCACACCATTGCGACCCCGTCGATGTGGATGGGGGTGTGCTCTCTCTGTTGTCTCCTGTAGTCCACAATCAGTTCCTTCGTTTTGTTGACATTGAAGGATAGGTTTTTTTCCTGGCACCACTCCGCCAAGGCTCTCACCTCCTCCCTGTAGGCTGCCTCGTCGTTGTTGTTAATCAGGCCTACCACTGCTGTGTCGTCAGCAAACTTGATGATTGAGCTGGAGATATGCGTATGCCACACTTTCATGGGTGAACAGGGAGTACAGGAGGGGGCTGATAACGCACCCCTGTGGGGCCCCCGTGTTGAGGATTAGCGTGGCGGAGGTGTTGTTGCCTACCTTTACCACCTGGGGTCAGCCAATCAGGAAGTCTAGGACTCAGTTGCATAGGGAGGGATTCAGACCCAGTGTCCTGAGCTTAGTGATGAGCTTGGAGGGCACTATGGTGTTTGCTGAAGGCTGAGCTGTAATCGATGAAAAGCATTCTTACAGAGGTATTCCTCTTTTCCATGTGGGATAGGGCAGTGTATAGTGCAATGACTATTGAATCGTCCGTGGATCTGTTGGGGTGGTATGCAAATTGTAGTGGGTATAGGGTGTCGGGTAAGGTGGAGGTGATATGATCCTTAACTAGCCTCTCAAAGCACTTCATGATGTCATTTAGCTCAGTTACCTTTGCTTTCTTGGGTACAGGAACAATGGTGGGCATCTTGAAGCAAGTGAGGACAACATACTGGGATAGGGAGAGATTGAATACTGTATGTCGGTTAACACTCCAGCCAGCTGGTCTGCACATGCTCTGAGGACCCGGCTTGGGATACCGTCTGGGCCGGAAACCTTGTGAGGGTTAACACGCTTGAATATCTTACTCTAATTCATGATCCTAGCCACCACAGAGAATGGGACATGGGAAAGGTAGACGATCTACAATTACTTAAAATCGCTGGGTGGGTCAGTGTTTGGATTAGCTCCTCTTGTATCAGATAATGCGTCCGTACTTGTGTCATATCGCTTCAATGTGCCTTACATTGAAATCACAAAAACACATGGCATGGTGTTAATTAATATCATGTAGTTCTGGTCCCCGTAATTGACTACTTTCTACCATGGTCTGTGTGGTCTGCCATTATTTAATTTTCATGTTTTCTTCTCCCATTTTAAATATGGTCACAGATATCATCATCACTGGTGTCCCCCTGGACTGGGGACAACAGGGACAGGCCGTGGGAAAGTATATAAAAGTGGCAGTAAAATGATGATCACCCTTCTGATAGGACTGTAATTATTTGTCCCTGAACACCCCCTCCCAGTCTTCTTAGATAGACTGTCATCTGATACAGTATAATGTTGTAATTGCTTGCTGACCTATAAGGCCTACGCTGGTTGATCACAGGTTTGTAATTTTACTGTGTAAGTTAAAGTTCAGATACAAAAGGGGGTGTCCCCATCAACTGAAGGTGAAGTGTCTCTCTTTCTGCTTGATTACTGAAATACATAGGATCAGATTCTAAAGTATAACACGGTTATGCAACATTGACTACATTTATGGACATTGTAGGCTCGTCAGCTCATTTTTCACAATTAAATGTTGTGTAATAGTATGTGAATGTTGTTCCTTAGTCTAAGTGGAATACATATTCCATTCTTAGAAAATATAATAATCATGCTCCATTAACCTCCAAGGTTTCAGATTTGGCAGAATTCAAGCAGGAGCCACACTTTTCCGTGAGAGCACATTGTTAATGCAAGAGGCTAAAGGAAACAGCACAGACCTCCAAGGACAGATATAAATGTCATCAGATTTTAAGGCACTACATTTTTTAAGACTGACCCCATAAGTAAATGGTCACGTATGCGTTTTGGTGTCCCCACTGTAATGCAATATATTTGATTGGCACCTCAATAAATGTAAAAAGAATCTATTTGGCAAGGGTATCTTTGACAAATTGAGAATTGGCAGAGTTTACCCCACCATACCTAACATGTAACACTTGAGAATGAGTCACTTTACCACACTTTCCATTTGCCAAAGACATTTACGTGTTCGGCCACCATGCCAAAGACAACTCATAGATCAGAGAGGGAGAGAGAGGCTGCACATCACTGTGGAAACCCTAACATAAATTCCATTATGAATGTTTTATTTTGAAAAACATTCCTTAATGAACATAATTAATAAAATGTGTGGACTGTCGTTTGTTATGTGTTCAATGCCTGTGCGAGCTCACAGCTCCCTTCTCTTCTTTGTGTTTTAGTTGAGTGTGAGAGCAGAGAAAGACAGGTCCAGCTCCTAGACGTGTGAAGTTAAAAGATGAGCAGTGTTCATTTGCATCCATGATGATGCCACATGACCACTGGCCAACCTAATTTACAATATACAGTTACATTAAACTGAACTTAAGTTTCATTTGAATTGATAGTATAGAATATATGATGGAGAATGGTGATGCTGTAATAGGTGGTGTGATCTCTTATAGGCCTACTTATATAGACAGAGTTATGTTAGTGACATGGTGATGAAAGTAGATCAGTTTGGGTATTGACACGAGCTGACAAGTCTGTATTTTCTCGTCATGCGTGAGCATAAAGTATATTTTTGGATACTCTTTTATATAATTCTAGCATATGTTACATATTGTTTCCATTGGATGGATATTTATATAATATATAAATCTCTTTGAATATAAAAGCAGAGAGAAATTTAAGAATATGGCCTCAGTCACGAACCGAATGTGGGCAATAAACAACAAGTCACGCAAATGTACACTTTACATGCAACACAGTTGGTGCTTCACTTATCCATTAGGTTCGAGCTTGTTTTCCTCCTCTCTCCTTGCGTAACTATTACTCCCCTACTAAAACAATATACAACAGATTTTGTACTGGGACCATTAATGACTAAATAAATTAATATTGAGTCATGTACTTTGGCTGGGTCTCAAAGGGGAAAGGGCTGTAGAATAGACTTCCCACAATGGGAGACATACAGACATTAGCTGCTATAGGGGATCCCTCGACAGAAGCACCACCATGCAGTCAGTCAGTGTCTGGCTGTCACGCCCTGACCATAGAGAGCTTTTTATTCTCTATGTTGGTTAGGTCGGGGTGTGACTAGGGTGGGTTATCTAGGTGATTATAATTCTATGTTGGCCTGGTATGGTTCCCAATCAGAGGCAACTGTTTATCGTTGTCTCTGATTGGGGATCACATTTAGGCAGCCATTTCCCCATTGTGCTTTGTGGGATCTTGTCTATGTATAGTTGCCTGCGAGCACTACATGAGCTTCACGTTTCGTTTTGCACTTTGTTTTCTTTGTGTTTCACTACCTAATAAAGAGGATGGAACCATACCACGCTGCATCTTGGTCCACTCATTATAACGAGCGGGACACTGGCAGGCCTCTGTTAGCATCGGGACCTGCTTGTTTTCTTAATGGGAACCAATTATTAACCAGTTACTAAACACTCTCTTCTGCCAACCTGCCGGGGTTCAGGAAAGGGCTCCAGAGAGATAACAGTGTTACATACTGTAGGTTTGGTGGGGGAAACGGGTAAAGCCAAGGGAGTGACAGAAAAGAGAAGACGCCAAGGGATTTTGAGAGAGGTGGTGGCAGACAGAACTTGGGAGAGCCCGGTTGAAATCACACCATTGGCTTTCATTTTCCCTGATGGGAGACACCTGTACCATGCTAGTGGTAATAGGAAAGAGTGAGCATGTCCGTGTCAGAATTACAAAAATGTGGTTCAGAGGAGACCCTGCTGCTTTCTCCTTTATGTTTACTCAAAATTCAAAAGGCACTCGCACGTCTGAGCTATCTTTTTTGCAGGTGAATGGTAACAGTTGAATAAAATGAGAAAAAAAGGAACCCGCACACTGCTCTTGATAGTATCGCTGCTCTTTAATAAGCTTTACGTAAAGCTTATTAAAGAGCAGTGTGTGGGTTCCTTTTTTCTCCTTTGCGCTTCTTAAAATGCTCACGTTATTGGGAAGGATATTGTATACTGTTTCTTATTTCATGTCAGTAACAGACCAATGACTAATTGTAATGTATGTGTACATGGTGCCTTGTTAGTCAGGTTTGTGTCATTTACTAAGTGATTGAATATGATCATGGTGAAGGAGGCTCTTGGTACAACTAACAGAGGAAATTGAGCTCCGATTTTATGTATATATTATGTTTTGTCTGGCCAAAACGAAACCTAATTTACCTCATCATAAGTAGTCTTAGCAGGTCATGAAAAGTGTGATTTCTCACCCACCAGGCTTATTTACTACAGCCCTGGTGGCATGCCAGATCAACTGTGTGATTATGAGGATTGTATCTGTGGGTGGGAAGTTGTTAATAACAAACTTGGCAGTTATTTTCTCATGAATCATACAATGTAGTGAAAATTGGCCTCTAAAATGATTACATAATTTGGAAACAATGACAAAATGGATTGGAAATGTCATGGGTCGTTCCACCAAATCGGTGCCTTTTGAGATGTGTAACTTTCAATTTCAACTAATCTTAACATTCTGTCATAAAGAGCACATGTTCAACTTAATAAAACACATGTTTTCCCATTTAAAGAGGTTAAATAAAACAATTACTATAGCAAGTCCCTATTAACTGCCAAATAAAGTAACAGTACAGTAAAGTGACCGTACCAGGGTTGACCATAACAGGCTTGACCGTAACAGGGTTGACGATTTCATCTTAAATCAGCCATAAATCTCCTTGTGACAGGAGGAATGGAAGCTTGTTGTGTGCAACGTGGAGGGACAATGGAATCCAAGCTTCACAAAAAAATGTAATTGTTAAAACAATTCTAGCCTGTCTATCTACAGGTAACAAGGTTGGCGTTTTATGCTCGACCCACTCAGTTTTCCACCACAAAACACCAGAAAATTGAGTACAACCAGCTCACCTGCTTTTACGGTATGATTTCGCTTTTAGATGTTCATTGTTTATTTTGATTTTTAGATTGAAATAGCGTTAACACATCAAAACGAGAGTTCAGTTCACGTAACAGGGTTGACCTTAAAATGAGGGACTGGTTTTATTTTTTTTCCTTTAAATGAATCACTAATCACATGAAACAAATAATAATCTTCAGAAATGTCTTTGTCAAAGCAACAAAACAACTAGGGCTTTACAATAGCCACATTTCCATCCACAGTTTTTATTAGAGTATAGTCTTACCATATAGAGCCCCACAGGGGAGGTGTCATAATTGTCACGCTCGCTATCCTCAAACTCCCTGTCATAAATCGACCAGGGCACAGCGTGCATGTAATTCCACATCTTTTAATGAAAGTGAAACAACCAAAAAACAAACAGGTAAACAGCAAAGAACGTGACGCAACCGAGGTGCACACAAACACAAACGGAAAATAATTACCCACAAAACACAGGTGGGTAAAGGCTACCTAAGTATGGTTCTCAATCAGAGACACCGATAGACAGCTGCCTCTGATTGAGAACCACACCCGGCCAAACACATAGAAATAGAAAATCATAGAACATAGAACATAGACTGCCCACCCAAATCACACCCTGACCAAACCAAAATAGAGACATAAAACGCTCTCTACGGTCAGGGCGTGACAATAATACCCATATAACCTGTCAAACAGAGAAATGGTTCATTTTTCCACCATTCATTTTTCCCATAGGGGAATGTAGAAACACTTCCAATAAGGTCTGTATTTCTGGTAGGCTTACTCTGGCATGAAGTTGTGATAACCATGTACATTTCTCTCAGACAAGGTGACTTTTATCAATATATGTCACGCCCTGGCCTTAGTATTATTGGTTTTCTTTATTATTTTAGTTAGGTCAGGGTGTGACATGGGTAATGTTTATGTTTTGTTGGTTTTGGGTGTTTATTTGGTAAAGGGGTTATGGGGTGTAGTAGATGGTTTTGTGTTGAGTGTATATGTCTAGCGTTGTCTATGTTGGTTAGTTATCTAGGAGAGTCTATGGTTACCTGAATGAGTTCCCAATTAGAGACAGCTGATTTTGGTTGTCTCTGATTGGGAGCCTTATTTAGGGTAGCCATAGGCTCTCATTGGTTGTGGGTAATTGTCTATGTAAGAACGTTAGTAGCCTGTATGTTTGTGCACAACGTTTGTAGCTTCACGGTCGTTTTGTTGTTTTGTTAAAGTGTTTTTGTATAGTTTGTATTAAGTGTTCGTCTTTCATTTAAATAAATTCATTATGACTGCATACCTCGACGCGTATTGGTCCGACCCATGCTTCTCCTCTTCAGACGAAGAGGAGGAGAACGATCGTGACAATATATTCAGATTAAAAAATGCTAGCATCAATAGCATCAAAGTAGACATCATGCAAATCTACAAATCTCTAGCTGACACCTTTGCTGACAGGTATTGTGTCAATTTCAAACTTGCACAGAATACACAGAATTGTTCGTTTAAACACATTTTGCCAATTTATTCAATATTACATTTAACTAACATTAGATGGTTAATCCAGAGAGATTCTTACCTTTGCCTCGATTCGGCAGTCTCGTCTAGATCATGGCATTTGGAGTTCTTTATGATAGCCACATTAGCAGCTAATTAGCATTTCATTTTGGGGGGTAAATACAGGTGAATTTATTGATAAAAGACCTTATCCTAAAGTGATTTACACAGTCATTATTTTAAGGTTTGTAAAATCCCTTATGGTAAAAATTAATGGTGGAAAAACGATTGGAACCATTTCCCTGTTTGACCTCTAGGTTTTATGGGTACTATGACTCATACTCTGGTACTCTATAAAAACAAACTCACGACAGCTGTGATGGAAACAGGAAGTTTTGGTACAATTTTATAAGCCACTTGTTCGTTCGACATGGTGAAATCTTTTTGTGTCTAAAATTCATTATGCGAGAAATGCAAGTGGAAATGCCTTTATGCTCAAATATTGATATAATAACCATCATATCGAAGTTAACTTAGAGTCATGTGATGATATGGTGTGTGCTCCTCCCACTACAACTCAGGAAACCATGCAGTTTATTAGGCTACAGATTAAATGAATGATGATGAACTTCACAGGGTTGTGAAAGTGCACAGTATGAGCTTGATGCTCCTTTCCATTCATGTCGAGGGTCTTATTCTGGTGACATGATGATCGATGCTTGACAAGTAAAAATATTCTCGCTCTTATCCATACTAATCTCATCATGTAGACTAATGTACCAGCAGTGTCCACCCTCACTGTTTGTGCAAGCTGTTGGCTAGGGCGCATGTGCCAAGGCCAGACTAGGCACATTTCTATTTAACGCAACAGTTTTTGTGACAAAATTATTGCTAGAGTTGAAAATGCGATGGAAACACATTGAACATTAAAATGTTTATTTGGTTCATGAAAACTTTACATTTTGTATGCACTACGTAATCACCCACTGATTTTTAACCGCAACAATCAGTTTGGTGGAAACGCAGCACTGGTCTTTATTCATATTAAAACTTTATTCATATAAAAAAGTATATTATATCTATATAAGTCTATATTACAGGGTACTTCAGTGAATATAACATTCAATAATGGTGCACAATTTCTACTTGAAATATCAAAGGGATAATGTCACTCATTTTGGGAACGACCCTCATACCACTAATAGTATTGATATACCAAACTAGGCTTTGAACCAGGGTTATCTACACAACTCAAAAGTGCATTAGCCTTCTAAGCTAAAGCCTAGGCATCAGCTTCAGGAGAGTCTCATGCATGGTTACTAAAAGGGAAAATCCGTTCTACCAAACAGGGAACTGATGAAAAATGTAGTGACTACATGGGAAAAAGTAGAGACAGTCTTCCTCCAACACTCAGGCTGAGTTGACCCCTTGTGAGGGGAATAAGTATGGTGATTGTTGACATGTTATTTAAATGGATTGAAGCTTTCCCTTGCAGGAGAGCCACAGCAGCTCCGTGGAAAACGCACTTGTGAGAGAGATCATACCCAGGTGGGGTCTACCGTCAAAAATATCTTCTGACAATGGTCGACATTTGGAAAATGAGATTGTTCAACCCCTGTCTGAGGCTTTGCAGATTGATTTGAGAACTCATTGTGCCTATCATTCCCGATCTGTGGTTGCGGTGGAAAGGGGGAATCAATCTCTGAAAATTGAAGTAGTCAAACTGATTAGTGAAACAAGCCTGACATGGGTGAAAGGGCTTCCATTGGCACTGATGAGAGGCAGAACCCATACAGTTACTGGTCTCTCTCCACATGAAGTGCTGACTGGCCGTCCCATGTGGATGACAAATACGCCTTTTCCCCAGAAAAGGTTGTCCCTGCAAAAAATGGAGGAAGACATGTGTGAGTGTCGTGTCCCCCTTAACAGTGTTCTTAAGACTATTTTCCCCGGGTGAAGGCTTCTTTGCCAAATCTAGCAGGTGGAGCTGAACACTGTTTGAACCCAGGTGATTTTGTGGTGGTGAAAGACTTCAGGAGAAATAGTTGGAAGGACCCCCCTTAGAGAGTTCTTCTGACCCCCCGTACCAAGTTCTTCTGACCACCCTCACTGCAGTGAAGGTTGCTGAGAGAGATACCTGGATCCACGTGTAGCACTGCAGATGAGTTCCTGATCCAGAAGAAGATGGGTCCTCGCCAGTTCCAGTGTTGCAGTGTGGCCCTCCTCTGCATTAGCACAGGAGTGCTAATGAGAACAGTAGGTTGTCCCCTTGTGGGAAACCTGCCAGAGGGTAGAAGGAGCCCTGAGCGAAAGGGGCCAACGCAAGCCCGGAGTAGAGGCCCAGAAGTAGATGGTCATTGTTGAAAGAGCCCTGCTGGGCCCTCACAACAATGAGGACAATTTGTTCTTAGCTAGAGCAGATATGGTTGCTATTCTTACATCTGGACAAAAAAACATGTTGGGTGTGTGGTTTGGGGCCAGTTAAGGTAGGAGCAGATTTACCACTTGTGGGAGTTCCCATGGAGGTAAATTTGACTATGCAAATGAGCTTACCATTCTTAGTGGAAATGGCACGTAACCCTGACTCCATGACATTCTCTGCATTACAGTGGCTTGTGAAAGTATTCACCCCCCTTGGCATTTTTCCTATGTTGTTGCCTTACAACCTTGAATTAATATAGATTTTTTGCTTATCATTTGATTTACACAACATGCCTACTTTGAAGATGCGTAATGTTATGTTTATGACAGTGTTATGTGGGCTTCTGGCCCCCAACAGTTCAAAGAATATGTTACCTTCCCGTCTTCAAACACAGAGGAAGATGGATATTGACCTGCACTCTTGTGAGAAATCAGTCCTGCAGGTCACATGTCTTTCTGTTCATCCTCTATACCTCCAGGTGCCCAGAGATGAAGCAGATAGCCAAAACGGCACTGCAGACCTTCTAAAGGCCACCTCACTGCTCCAGCTGCAATACTATCATCTCTTTTTAGAAGCACATTTTCTCTAATGATTTCTGTACTGACAGAATGTCTGTGTATGATCATAGCATGGCTGTAGCCCAGGGATAGAGATGTGTGTTATTTCCCCCCAAATCTAGAAGGTATTTCATGGAAGTATTGTCCACTGGTTTCTGGGGTGAAACAACTCATAGTGTTATTGACAAATTCTCTCACGCACGTCAACTGTCCTGTCCAAGTCGAATCTGCGTGTGGTTCTTTACAGCCAACCCTTGTGTGAGAGTTATTGCAAAATAATTTATGTAATATTTAGAATAGTGAAACTCTCTGACTATATGTACATTTGGGTGAGTGGATATATAAAGCATGCGAGGTCAGTAGTTGACAGTAGACAGTCTAATGCATCTTTGGAGATCAAATGAGTGCCATTATGCACTGATTCTCCTCAGGCTTTTGGTGATAAAAGCTAGAACAGTGAGGCTCTCCAGACCAGTTCTGCTGTCCCTGCACAGATAAGTGACTTCCTCTTTTGAAATGTCCTATACTCCTCATTGGATGAGCAGCGTAATCAAAAAACACTTTTCTTCAAAACCCATTTCCCTCAATGCTAGGTCTGCTCTTCCAAGGAGGACAGCTTTTCTTTGCCTCCAAGGTTAGTGTGGACACAGTCCGTGCTAAACCAACATCACCTTTGAGTGCAAGGACCATTGATACGGTGTCCATATTAGGACAGTCACACATCCACAACGTACGTTAATTCTCTTTTCCACTGTCCGCCGATTATTGATTGCATTTTCAGTATCTGTTGTCATCAAAGAGACATACCCCTCCCCATCTTCACAACAACTTTGTCAATATGACTTGACCATGATAATTGACAATACAATGTTACACCTAGGAGTTTAGCTTCCTCAACTTGCTCAATGGTCACTCCCTTTATGATCAACTCCATTTGAGATTTAGTGTAACGTTCGTCGTCGGAATGAGACCAAAGCGCAGCGTGGAAAGTGTTCATGATTTAATGTTCACAAAAAAAACTCAAACAAAATTTCAAACGGAGAAAATGAAAGTGCACAGTTCTGTCAGGGAAACAACCTAAACAGAAAACTCCCCACAAAACCCAAACGGAAAATGACAACTTATATATGATCCCCAATCAGAGACAACGATAGACAGCTGCCTCTGATTGGGAACCACACACGGCAAACAACAAAGAAATAGAAAACATAGATTTTCCCACCCGAGTCACACCCTGACCTAACCAAACATAGAGAATAAATAAGGATCTCTAAGGTCAGGGAGTGACATTTAGGTCTTCGAGAATGTTTTTAATCAAATACAACGCTTTTAGTGTTAATGTATTTAAGACCAGTTTATTATTAATCACCCACTGATAATGACTGTAACTCCTTATTTAGAATTTCACTGAGCTCACAGGCTTTGGTTGCTGACATGTAGAGTGTGGAATCATCCGCATACATAGTCATTCTAGTTTCTTGTCAAACCAATGGCAAATAATTTGTAAAAAATAAATAAATACAAAAGAGTAACAGCCCAAGGCTACTGCCTTGAGGGACACCACACGGTACATATCTGATGTTAGAGAAGCTTCCATCGAAGAACACTCTCTTGGTTCTATTGGATAAATAACTCTCCAACCATGTGATGTCAGATGATGTAAAGCCATAACAAGTGAGTATTTTCAATAACAATTTATTTGATCAATAACATCAAAGCTGCAGTGAGATCTAACAATACAGCTCCAACAATCATCTTGTTATCCATTTCTTTTAACCAATCATCTGTCATCTGAATCAGTGCAGTACAAGTTGGGTGCCCTTTTCTATATGCATGCTGAAAGTCAGTAGTTAACTTGTATTTGGTCAAACACAATTCTTTCCATCAGTTTACTAAGAACAGGCAGCAAATGTGACTCACCACCTGGATTCAGTCTTATGTAGCAAAATATGAAATGGTGTTTTTTACATTGGATAAAAGTAGAGACTCGGAGCTACAAAATGGTATATCATACATTGCATTTGAGGAACAATGGGGAAATAATTCTGCTTTGAAAGTTGATCAAGGGTGGCGTATCTCCCGGGTGGGAGGGTATCTCAGGGTATCAAGGGTATCTCCCGGGTGGCGCAGTGGTCTAGAGCACTGCATCGCAGTGCTAGCTGCGCCACCAGAGTCTCTGGGTTCGCGCCCAGGCTGGGCTGGGTTCGCGCCCAGGCTCTGTCGCAGCCGGCCGCAAACGGGAGGTCCGTGGGGCGACGCACAATTGGCATAGCGTCGTCCGGGTTAGGGAGGGTTTGGCCGGTAGGGATATCCTTGTCTCAGTATGTAAAATGTAATAAAATGTATGCACTCTACTGTAAGTCGCTCTGGATAAGAGCGACTTACAGTAGAGTGCATACATTTTATTACATTTTACATACTTTTTTTATCAAAACTCCCTTTTGATAAAAAAAATCGCCTTTGAATGTTTTGGTATCTAGTGAAGATCTCTTCTTTGTCTACACCCATTCAGCATCGTTCACACCCTCTTAAGCTTTCGCCCCACCCATCTCCCGTGTGGCTCAGTTGGTAGAGCATGGCACTTGCAACGCCAGGATTGTGGGTTCAATTCCCACGGGGGACCAGGATGAATATGTATGAACTTTCCAATTTGTAAGTCGCTCTGGATAAGAGCGTCTGCTAATTGACTTAAATGTAAATCTCATTTCGCTCTCTGAGCTCACATTTGACACCCTGGACGATAATTTGTTTACCTCTGGATAACCTGAAAACAGCCTAACCTGCTCTACTGGCAACAATTTCATTATGTTTTTTTTGCAGACGTTTACTGACACCGGCCATATTCAGCGGGTGTTGTACACAAGTCACGTAATGTTAGCTAACAAGCCAGCCGGCTAACATTAGCTAGTTAACAACAATGAACAAAGTGCCAACAATCACTAACATTAGACTTTAATTAGAAAAGCAAACAGCTCTGAGAAACTAACAATAACGTCAGCTAGGGAGCCAGCCAGCTAACGTTAGCTAGCTAGCTAACAGTACACTTTAGCTTAATACATATAGCTAGCTAGTCATTAGGTATTCAAACCCTTTCTTATGTCAAGTCTATTAAATTAGTTCAGGAGTAAAAATGCGCTTAACAAGTTACATAATATGTTGCATGGACTAACATGATTTTTGAATGACTACCTTATCTCTGTACCCCACACATACAATAATTTGTAAGGTCCCTTTGTCGAGCAGTGAATTTCAAACACAGATTCAACCACAAAGACCAGGAAGGTTTTCCAGTGCCTCACAAAGAAGGGCACCTATTGGTAGGTGGGTAAAAATAGCAGACATTGAAGATCCCTTTGAGATGGTGAAGTTATTAATTACATTTTAGATGGAGTATCAATACACACAGTCACCACAAAGATACAGGCGTCCTTCCTAACTCAGTTGCCGGAGAAGAAGGAAACTGCTCAGGGATTTCACCATGATGCCAATGCCTTTAAAACAGTTACAGAGTTTAATGGCTGTGATAGGAGAAAACTAAGGATGGATCAACAACATTGTAGTTACTACCCAATACTAACCTAAATGACAGATAAAGTATTAAAAAAATCCAAAACATGCATCCTGTTTGCAATAGGGCAAGTAAAACTGCAAAAAATGTGGCAAAGAAATGTACTTTATATCATGAATACAAACCGTTATGGGGCAAATCCAACACACAAATCACTGAGGCCAGTACATCACTGAGGCCAAGCTTCCTGCCATCCAGGACCTCTATACCAGGCGGTGTCAGAGGAAGGTCATAAAAATGGCCTTCAGCCACCCTAGTCATAGACTGCTCTCTCTGCTACCGCACGGCAAGCGGTACCGGAGCGCCAAGTCTAGGTCCAAAAGGCTTCTTAACAGCTTCTACTCCCAAGCCATAAGACTCCTGAACAGCAAAGCAAATGGCTACCCAGACTTTTTGAATTGTATAATTTTTTTCATCAGTTTATTTTAGTAAATACTTTCTTATCACTTATTTTTCTTAAAACTGCATTGATGGTTCAGGGCTCAAAGGCTAGGCATCCCGCTAGCGGGACAACTTCCACTGAAACTGAAGGGTGCGCAATTCAAATAAATAATCTTAAAAATTATGGATATTAAACATTTAGGTACATACAAGTGTCTCATATCGATTGAAAGCTTAAATTCTTGTTAATCTAACTGGACTTTCCGATTTACATTAGACTTTATAGTGAAAGCATTCCATGCGATTGTTTGAGGACGGCGCCTCACATCAACATATTTTTCCACCGGCACAGGTTTCATAAAATCACAAATAGCGATTAAATATTCACTTACTTTTGAAAATGATCCTTTGATTTGTCATCCAAATGGTCCCAGCTATTACATGTAGTCTCGTTTTGTTCTGAAAAAATCCTTCTTTATATCCCAAAAAGTTAATTTATTTGGCCCCATCGATTTGAGTAATCCACTCGTTCAACATGTCAAAATACTTTTCTATCTATTCCTCAGGTACCCTAAAATGTAATTAAACTATAATATTTCATACGGAAGTAAGTATGTTCAATAGGAAAGCAATATTAGCAGGTGTGCGTGCGTGCATCCTCTTCATCGCGCGCGCAAACACAGATTTCCAAACTGGTGTCGTTGTACTGAAACTCATATTTCTTACTCGTTATTCAAGTTACAAGCCTGAAACCATGAAAAAAGACTGTTGACACCTAGTGGAAGCCATAGAAATTGGATATCCCCCTATGCTTTCCATTGTAAGACCATGGGCTCTTCATATCTATTATGTTATAGTCTCATACATTATTTTAACCTGTTGGGGATGGGGGCGCTGTTTAGACTATTTATGCTAATTTGGCTAATTTTTTAAACGGCTTCCCACAAAATCCTTGATCGTACAATATGCATATTATTATTATTATTGGATAGAAAACAGTCTATAGTTTCTATAGGAGTTGAAATTTTGTCTCTAAGTGGAACAGAGCCCATTCTACAGCAATTTCCCTGACATGGAGTCAGATTTGAGAAATGTTGGCCACTTTTCTGAAGTCAGTTAAAAGGGCACTGTCGTTGCTATGACTATACGGACACTTCTTACGTCTTCCCCTGGATGCCTTTACGTGATGACGATTCCAACGGGGTCGATTGCTCGTTCACAGGCCCTACAAATGAAAAAAACCTTTAGCTAGCAAGTCTTTTCTTGCTGCGTAACGCGCGTGGAAGACACCGACCCTCTCCTGTTCCAAGCGTTAGTTTAGCCTGTTATATTTCTCCGGTCATCTTTTCACTCGTTATAGGAGTTACAAACATCATAAAGTAGTTAATTTAAAGCGTTTTATAGCAATTTATATCCGTTTAGTGCGATTTTGGGACATTTATTTTTGCAACGATGTGAAAAGTTGGGCACGCTTTTCAGTTCATCCCGAACGCAGTTGACATTTCCACATGGCAAGAGGACAGCTTTCCACCAAAAGACGATTTCTCCCAAGAAAGGATCCTTTGCCCAAGATACTGATGGAAGAACAGCTCAAGGTAGGACATTTTTATTATGATAAATCGTGTTTCTGTCGAAACATTTTAGTGGCTTAGGACGCCATGTTTTTTGACGTAGCTTCGCTTGGCGCAAACTGTATTGAAAAGTAAGGATAAATTAAAAAATGTAATAACGCAATTGTATTAAGAATTAAATTGTCTATCAATCCCTGTCCACCCTATATTTTTTAGTCACGTTTATGAGTATTTATGTATAAGAGTAGATCACTGTCTAAGTGGCGCAAGGACAAATTCTGACCAGCTGAGTTACATTTCACATTGTCTAACCATGATTTTGGTGGCTAAATATAAACATTTTCGATCAAACTGTATATGCATGTTGTAATGTGATGTTACAGGAGTGTCATCGGAAGAATTCTGAGAAGGTTAGTGAAAAAATTAATATCTTTTGGCGATGTTGACTTTTATCGCTCACTTTGGCTAGAATCAATGCTGGGCTGCTAATTGCTATGTGCTAAGCTAATATAACGATTTATTGTGTTTTCGCTGTAAGACACTTAGAAAATCTGAAATATTGTCTGTATTCACAGGATCTGTGTCTTTCGATTCGTGTATGCTGTGTATTTTTACGAAATGTTTGATGATTAGTAGTTAGGTAAACACGTTGCTCATTGTAATTATTCTAGTCCATTTGTGATGGTGGGTGCAATTGTAAACTATGCCATCTACCTGAAATATGCACTTTTTTCTAACAAAACCTATCCCATACCATAAATATGTTATCAGACTGTCATCTAATGAGTTTTTTTGTTGGTTAGGGGCTATAAATATCTTAGTTTAGCCGAATTGGTGATGGCTACTGGTGTTGGTGGACAAATAAAAGATGGTGGATTATGCTAATGTGTTTTTAGGTAATAGATGTACATCTTTACATATTGTGTCTTCCCTGTAAAACATTTTAAAAATCGGAAATGTTGACTGGATTCACAAGATCTGTGTCTTTCATTAGCTGTATTGGACTTTAATGTGTGAAAGTTAAATATTTTAAAAAAATATTTTTTTTGAATTTCGCGGCACTGGTCTTTCAGTGGGGGGGGGGGGGGGGGGGGTGTGCCGCTAGCGCCACGCTGATCCTAGACAGGTTAACATTTCGACAAACTTCAAAGTGTTTTCTATCCAATGGTACCAATTATATGCATATCCTGGCTTCTGGGCCTGAGTAACAGGCAGTTTACTTTGGGCACGTCAGTCAGGCAGAAATTAAGAAAAAAGGACCCTAGCCCTAAGAAGTTGTAAGTAAGCATTTCACTGTATTCAGCGCATGTGACAAATATCATTTGATTTGATATTAGTACCACTCTTCATATTTTCAATAATGGTGGTGGCTACATATGGATATGCTTTTCATCGGCAAAGACAAGGGAGTTTTTTAAAAATGAAAATAAACAGCATAGAGCTAAGCACAGGCAACATCCTAGAAGAAAACCTGGTTCAGTTTTCTTTCCAACAGCCACTGGGAGACAAATTCACCTTTCAGCAGGACAATAACCTAAAACACAAGGCCAAATATACACTGGAGTTGCTTACCAAGACGACATTGAATGTTCCTGAGTGGCCAAATTACAGTTTTGACCTAAATCGGCTTGAAAATCTATGGCAAGACTTGACATTGGCTGTCTAGCAATGATCAACAACCAACTTGGTTGAAGGTTGAAGACTTTTTATAAGAAATATCTCATTTAAATAAGTATTCAGACCCTTTCCTATGAGACTCTTTGTCAGGGAGGTGACCAATAACCCGATGGTCACTTTGACAGAACTCCAGAGTTCCTCTGTGGAGATGGGAGAACCTTCCAGAAGGACATCCATCTCTGCAGCACTTTACAAATCAGGTCTTTATGGTAGGGGGGCCAGACCGAAGCCACTCCTCAGTAAAAGGCACATCCCAGCCCACCTGGAGTTTGCCAAAAGGCACCTAAAGGACTCGCAGACCATGAGAAACAAGATTCTGGTCTGATGAAACCAAGTTTGAACTCTATGGCCTGAATGCCAAGCGTCATGTCTGGAGGAAACCTGACACCATCACTACGGTGAAGCATGGTGATGGCAGCATCATGCTGTGGGGATGTTTTTCAGCGGCAGGGACTGTGAGACTAGTCAGGATCGAGGGAAAGATGAACGGATCAAAGTACAGAGAGATCCTTCATGAAAACCTGCTCCAGAGCACTCAGGACCTCAGACTGGGGCGAAGGTTCATCTTCCAACAGGACAACGACCCTAAGCACACAGCCGATCCGGTCTTTGAATGTCCTTGAGCGGCCCGGCCAGAGCCTGGACTTGAACCAGATTGAATATCTCTGGAGAGACCTGAAAATAGCTGTGCAGCGACTCTCCACATCCAACCTGACAGAGCTTGAGAGGATCTGGAGAGAAGAATGGGAGAAACTCCCCAAACACAGGTGTTCCAAGCTTGTACAAAGTTCTGAGTAAAGGGTCTGAAAACTTATGTAAATGTGCTATCAAAGTTTTGCAAAACTGTTTTTTTTGTCATTATGGGTATTGTGTATAGACTGATGAAGTAAAAAACGATTTAATCAATGTTAGAATACGGCTGTAACGTAACAAAGTGTGGAATAAGTCAAGGGGTCTGAATACTTTCAGAATGCACTGTAAATTAGATATTTCTGTATTTCATTTTCAATAAATGTTTAAACATTTCTAAAACATGTTTTCACTTCGTCATTATGGGGTATTGTGTGTAGATGGTTGAGAAAAACAATATATTTAATCCATTTTGAATTCAGGTTGTAACACAACAAAATGCAGAATAAGTCGAGGGCTGTGAATCCTTTCTGAAGGCACTGTACTTCTTTGATGAAGAAAATCAGGTTCAGATATACTGCCAATGTTCTTTTATTCCCCCGTCTAATTACAATCTTGAATCTTAAACTCTAAAACCACAAAAGATTGCTCTTAAAAGTACCACTGTTTTGTAACTAGGATAATGTTTTATGTCAAGGTTATAATGGAAATCCACAGCTGCACGTTTCACATGTTTGAAATAAATGCAATCTAGTGGAGCTTGGGATGTGCACATTTTTCAAAGACATGCAGCAGACAGAGGAAAAACGACACGGCGTCATTGAGACTGAATACAGAACTTTATAAATATCGAAAGCAGATGTTAAATGGAATGCCTAAAATTGCTAAAAGACATCAAATTCTCTCTATTCCTACTCTCACTGAACTTCTGTAATATATTGCCTTTACATCCGCTCTAAAGGTTTGTCTGTGCAAAAAAGGACCTCACAAATCAGTGAAGGCCCAGTACTTGCAAGGTATGAGACAATGAATAGGTACTTGTGGTCTTTCATCACCAATTATTATAGTATAACCCTGACACGCAATTATATTAGCAAGGGGAAATGAAAAAGAAGTGTGTGGTGGCGGGATATGCCTCTTGGCTGCTAAATGAGTATCACAGCAGTAAAATGTTAAAGACATCCTGAAATTCTAGAGCTAACAAAGCTCCTTCCCTTGACCAATAAGCAACATGTGTTTGTTAACACCAATGTTCATCTCCTCATCTCCTTCATCTCTTCATCAACCAATATTCAGCAGAGTTCATCAGACTTAAATGGTCACCCTTTCCATAGACCTATGTTATTACATAATACACTGCTCAAAAAAATAAAGGGAACACTTAAACAACACAATGTAACTCCAAGTCAATCACACTTCTGTGAAATCAAACTGTCCACTTAGGAAGCAACACCGATTGACAATAAATGTCACATGCTGTTGTGCAAATGGAATAGACAAAAGGTGGAAATTATAGGCAATTAGCAAGACACCCCCAATAAAGGAGTGGTTCTGCAGTTGGTGACCACAGACCACTTCTCAGTTCCTATGCTTCCTGACTGATGTTTTGGTCACTTTTGAATGCTGGCGGTGCTTTCACTCTAGTGGTAGCATGAGACGGAGTCTACAACCCACACAAGTGGCTCAGGTAGTGCAGCTCATCCAGGATGGCACATCAATGCGAGCTGTGGCAAGAAGGTTTGCTGTGTCTGTCAGCGTAGTGTCCAGAGCATGGAGGCGCTACCAGGAGACAGGCCAGTACATCAGGAGACGTGGAGGAGGCCGTAGGAGGGCAACAACCCAGCAGCAGGACTGCTACCTCCGCCTTTGTGCAATGAGGAGCAGGTGGAGCACTGCCAGAGCCCTGCAAAATGACCTCCAGCAGGCCACAAATGTGCATGTGCCTGCTCAAACGGTCAGAAACAGACTCCATGAGGGTGGTATGAGGGCACGACGTTCACAGGTGGGGGTTGTGCTTACAGCCCAACACCGTGCAGGACGTTTGGCATTTGCCAGAGAACACCAAGATTGGCAAATTCGCCACTGGCGCCCTGTGCTCTTCACAGATGAAAGCAGGTTCACACGCACATGTGACAGATGTGACAGAGTCTGGAGACACCGTGGAGAACGTTCTGCTGCCTGCAACATCCTCCAGCATGACCGGTTTGGCGGTGGGTTAGTCATGGTGTGGGGTGGCATTTCTTTGGGGGGCCGCACAGCCCTCCATGTGCTCGCCAGAGGTAGCCTGACTGCCATTAGGTACCGAGATGAGATCCTCAGACCCCTTTTGAGACCATATGCTGGTGCAGTTGGCCCTGGGTTCCTCCTAATGCAAGACAATGCTAGACCTCATGTGGCTGGAGTGTGTCAGCAGTTCCTGCAAGAGGAAGGCATTGATGCTATGGACTGGCCCGCCCGTTCCCCAGACCTGAATCCAATTGAGCACATCTGGGACATCATGTCTCGCTCCATCCACCAATGCCACGTTGCACCACAGACTGTCCAGGAGTTGGCGGATGCTTTAGTCCAGGTCTGGGAGGAGATCCCTCAGGAGACCATCCGCCACCTCATCAGGAGCATGCCCAGGCATTGTAGGGAGGTCATACAGGCACGTGGAGGCCACACACACTACTGAGCCTCATTTTGACTTGTTTTAAGGACATTACATCAAAGTTGGATCAGCCTCCATGGGTTGATAAACCTCCATGGGTTGATAAATTTGATTTCCATTGATAATGTTTGTGTGATTTTGTTGTCAACACATTCAACTATGTAAAGAAAAAAGTATTTAATAAGAATATTTCATTCATTCAGATCTAGGATGTGTTATTTTAGTGTTCCCTTTATTTTTTTGAGCAGTGTATGACCACAAGTAGATACAGTTTAACTACACTATGGATGCATAATATGTACAGTATTATTAATATATTGTACTTACAAATAGGTGTTTGCATCTATAGCGTTTCATTTTCTCTCTAAATTCCTGTAAAAAAATATATAATAATAAATCTCTGCCGCCTTTTCATCACTGTTGCCAATTGTTAAACGTTATTAAACACACATTCCTTTGAGATATTTAATTAAATGAGGATAAGGATTTCCCACCAAAATAAATCATCAAGTGGTGTCAAAATCACAAAGCACCAAGCATAAGCTGTCCTGCTGTTTTTAATATCGGAGTGGCTGCAGTTCCGGATTTTCTGGAACCCGACTTGCCATGACTATTGATACGGAGAGTCCTGTGCATGTGCAGGATTTTTTTAAGGTAGCTGCTGCCCATGTAGCTTCTGCTTAGTATCTGCTTCTGCTTGATATGGAGGGGGAAATCATGTTGTACACTAAAGATATGGTCTACATGCTCGAACTGTGCATTCCATGCCTCAAGCGCGATTCCATATAATCTTTTCACGTTGTAGCCTTCACAAACTACATCACCGACATGTTCGTACAAACTTAGTCTGTTATAACAGTATATTTAGGCAAGCATATCAAACACAATCAAGACACATACATGCATAATAGCATTGACTAGTTCTTTTTTCAGCAACTCTTGCTACAATATGGCAGCATAACTATGAAAATGATCACAAATAGGAGGCAGCGGCTGACAAACGTTTAAAGCAGTAGCTGACAAACGATGTAAGGAATAATGGCGCGCTCGAGCTGTCTATAACTTTCAGCTGCCCAGAGATGGAACAGCTAGGTAGCCTACTCGTGTGGTATTTGTATAATCATTGAGTGGTTTGAATGTATATCTTTTTTTTGTCGGGAATGCAAGACTCAAGTGGGGAGATACATTAAGGTAGGAGTGGTATTCAGAAGATAGCTCTATTTGGTAAAAACCAAGTCCATATTATGTCAAGAACAGCTCAAATAAGCAAAGAGAAACAACTGTTCATCATTACTTTAAGACATGAAGGTCAGTCAATCCGGGAAAATTTCAAGAACTTTGAAAGTTTCTTCAAGTGCAGTCACAAAAACCATCAAGCGCTATGATGAAACTAGCTCTCATGAGGACTGCCACAGGAAAGAAAGACCCAGAGTTACCTCTGCAGCAGAGAATACATTTATTAGAGTTAACTGCACCTCAGATTGCAGCTCAAATAAATGCTTCACAGAGTTCAAGTAACAGACATCAACTGTTTTCATAGGAAACTGCGTGAATCAGGCCTTCATGGTCGAATTGATGCAAAGAAACCACTACTAAAGGACACCAATAAGAAGTCTTGCTTGGGCCAAGAAACACGAGCAATGGACATTCGACCGGTGGATATCTGTCCTTTTGTCTGATGAGTCCAAATTTTAGATTTTTGGTTCCAACCTCCGTCTCTTTGTGAGACGCAGAATAGGTGAACGGATTATGTCAGCATGTGTGGTTCCCACCGTGAAGCATGGAGGAGGTGTGATGGTGTGGGGATGCTTTGGTGGTGACACTGTCAGTGATTTATTTAGAAATCAAAGCACACTTAACCAGCATGGCTACCACAGAATTTGGCAGTGGTACACCATCCCATCAGGACAATGACCCAAAACACACCTCCAGTGATGGAGTGCTGCATCAGATGACCTGGCCTCCACAATCACCTGACCTCAACCCAATTGAGATGGTTTGGGTTGGACCGTAAAGTGAAGGAAAAGCAGCCAACAAGTGCTCAGCATATGTGAGAACTCCTTCAAGACTGTTGGAAAAGCATTCCTCATGAAACTGGTTGAGAGAATGCCAAGAGTGTGCAAAGCTGTCAAGGCGAAGGGTGGCTACTTTGAAGAATCTCAAATATAAAATATATTTTGATTTGTTTAATACTTTTTTGATTACTACATAATTCCATATGTGCTATTTCATAGTTTTGATGTCTTCACCATTATTCTACAATGTAGGAAATTATAAGGGCACAAGGCAAGACTCATATGCAGACACAGGAGGCAGATGGTTGAGCTCCGATATTTATTATAACACAAGGTGTAGGCAAAAGGCTAGTTCATAAACCAGGTCAGAGTCCAAATAGTACAGGGCATTAGACAGTCTCGAGGTCAGGACAGGCAGGGATTCAGTAACCAGGTCCCAGTCCAAACAGTACAAGGCATAAAGGCAGGCTCGAGGTCAAGGCAGGAAGAATGGTCGGGAAGGCGGGTATGGTGTCAGGACAGACAAGGGTCAATACCAGGAGGACTAGGAAAAACAGAGACTGGGAAAAAATAGGAACTAGGAGATAAACGCTGGTTGACTTGGCAAACAAGACGAACTGGCACAGAGAGACAGAAAACACAAGGATAAATACACCGGCGATGATGAGCGACATCTGGAGGGGGTGGAGACAAGCACAAGGACAGGTGTAACAGATCAGGGCGTGACAAAAAAAAGTAAAAATAAAGAAAAACCCTTGAATTAGTAGGTGTGTCTAAACTTTTTACTGGTACTGTAGTAGGTTATATGGCCTTCAATAAATATTTTGGGCAATGTTCATTCAAATCGCAGCAGGGTTTTTAATTCAGCTGTTCAGAAATATGAGGCAGAGATGCTACATCATCATGGTTCAGTAGATGGTGAGTAAAGAGAGTGTGCGTAAATTCATAGTCACAGCCTTTAAATATACAGTTGAAGTCGGAAGTTTACATACACTTAGGTTGGAGTCATTAAAACTCGTTTTTCAACCACTCCACATATTTCTTGTCAACAAACTATAGTTTTGGCAAGTCGGTTAGGACATCTATTTTGTGCATGATACAAGTAATTTTTTCAACAATTGTTTACAGATTATTTCACTTATAACTCACTGTATCACAATTCCAGTGGGTCAGAAGTTTACATACATTATGTTGACTGACTTTAAACAGCTTTGAAAATTCGAGAAAATTATGTCATGGCTTTAGAAGCTTCTGATAGGCTAATTGACATCGTTTGAGTCAATTGGAGGTGTACCTGTGGATGTATTTCAAGGCCTACCTTCAAACAGTGCCTCTTTGCTTGCCGTCATGGGTAAATCAAAAGAAATCAGCCAAGACCTCATGAAAAGAAATGGTGGACCTCCACAAGTCTGGTTCATCCTTGGGAGAATTTTCCAAACGCCTGAAGGTACGATGTTTATCTGTACAAACAATTGTACGCATATATAAACACCATGGGACCATGCAGCCGTCATACCGCCCAGGAAGGAGACGTGTTCTGTCTCCTAGAGATTAACTTACTTTGGTGCGAAAATGCAAATCAATCCCAGAACAACAGCAAAGGACCTTGTGAAGATGCTGGAGGAAACAGGTACAAAAGTATCTATATCCACAGTATAACGAGTCCTATATCGACATAACTTGAAAGGCCACTCAGCAAGGAAGAAGCCACTTCTCCAAAACCGCCATAAAAAAGCCAGACTACGGTTTGCAACTGCACATGGGGACAAAGATCGTACTTTTTGGAGAAATGTCCTCTGGTCCGATGGAACAAAAATAGAACTGTTTGGCCATAATGACCATTGTTATGCTTGGAGGAAAAAGGGGTACGCTTGCAAGCCGGAGAACACCATCCCAACCGTGAAGCACAGGGGTGGCAGCATCATGTTGTGGGGGTGCTTTGCTGCAGGAGGGACTGGTGCACTTCACAAAATAGATGGCATCATGAGGCGGAAAATTATGTGGATATATTGAAGCAACATCTCAAGACATCAGTCAGGAAGTTAAGGCTTGGTTGCAAATGGGTCTTCCAAATGGACAATGACCCCAAGCATACTTCCAAAGTTGTGGCAAAATGGCTTAAGAACAATAACGTCAAGGTATTGGAGAGGCCATCACAAAGCCCTGACCTCAACCCTATAGAAAATTGGCAGAACTGTTGGCAGAACTGAAAAAGCGTGTGTGAGCAAGGAGGCTTACAAACCTGACTCAGTTACACCAGCTCTGTCAGGAGGAATGGGCCAAAATTCACCCAACTTGTGGGTGGAAGGCTTGTGGAAGGCTACCCGAAACGTTTGACCCAAGTTAGACAATTTAAAGGCAATGCTACCAAATACTAATGTAGTGTATGTAAACATCTGACCCACTGGGAATGTGATGAAAGAAATAAAAGCTGAAATAAATAATTCTCTCTACTTTTATTCTGACATTTCACATTCTTAAAATAAAGTGGTGATCCTATCTGACCTAAGACAGGGAATTTTTACTGCGATTAAATGTCAAGAATTGTGATAAACTGAGTTTAAATGTATTTGGCTAAGGTGTATGTAAACTTCCGACTTCAACTGTACAGTTGTCCAGAGTAGCTGAACAAATAACCACATGGTTGCATTCAAATCACTGCTGCTCGAAAAACAGACTATACTTGAGTTTTTATTTAAACTATACCTGTTTAGGTCCTGTTAAAGAGTAGGTCATATAACTGGTTTCCACACAGGCAATAATATAATGGACTTCAAATATATTTTTCTGACTATTTTTCACATCTCCTGTCATGCTATAACAGGTTATTCTCTCAATTACAGCCATTTCAGACAATAAAGCATGTCAACACATTCAAAAGAGGGTTATTCTTCATTAAAACAGCTTTATATCTGTAGCCAGTGGCACCTAGTGGCTGGCATGAGACGAGATGAGGTGAGAATTTTAAGCCTGAAGCGGAACTCTCAGGTAACAGTGTTGGTTCCGTCCCAGAGGACAGGGAACAGTGCACATTCCCTGTTCAGGCCGTTGGATTTGTTTGTAAAAGTCTATTAACCTCCGTTTCTTTCTCAATTGATGCTTTAGCCCTTACTCAAGTAAACAACATCTAAGGCATTGATTTGTGTTGCAGTGACGTTCGAAACTGTTTTAGGAGAAGTGGCTTTGACGCCGTGTTGTGGTTGTTGGGTCAGGGAAGGGTATGGCCTACCAACTTTAAAGGTATGTGCTTTAAACATTGTAATGTGAACCGAGTCTATTTGATAATGTTGTGTATTTAACTCTTTTTTTGTTGCGGGGGGTCACTTTTTGGCACTTTTGTTGTGTCATTCATTTGACAGACCTGTGTTTAACTTGTGGGACAGTTTACATATCTACATTTCAATCTTTGTAGATAAAAAGCCTGAAGTCTACTCTTTCACTCTTTACTGAGTACTTGGGGGATTGTAATAACATCCACAGGAACCTCTAATAGTGAAATCCTAAACACTTTGTACACTTGATTACCAACAGAGTTATCATGGACATCTAATGTGTAGGCACGTTGTTAATGTGTGCAGTTACTTCCATGATGACAGGTAAAGGCTCTCAGATCATGCTTACAGTATGCATAGAAAATCCCCCAACAATCAGTGATGTTGGATCTGAGGTTCGATGTCTTCGATCGGTCACCTTGCTTGAATGTTTGTCTGAGTGGGTTAAGTTCGCATGTAACATGGCTATCAAACTCACACGTTTTTGAGAGACGGGTGACAAACTTTTACTGAATCAAAGTAAGAAAAGAACTGGATGCCAATGTCACTTTTTTTTGTCACTTACTAATTGTGTCGCCAAGTTCTCACTTGGCTTGCATTAGTGGGTCATTTGAAAAATGTGTAATCAAATAGTTCATGTTCAAGACCATGTCAGCAAGAAGAGTGTGCGGAGGAATTAAACCTGTTACTTTTATCATCAATCATGGACTTAAACAGGAAATAATTATTGACATTACCATGACCATGGGCAATAATTGATGATGTCTCTCTCTTTCTCATTAAGACAAATGAAAATACAACCAAAGCTCTGAATACTTATGGACTGAATGTTGGGCAAATGTCAAATAGACTATGCTAGCCATATCACTGATGCACAATACCAGATAGATTCAAACTGCATTCAATATCCTGCAAATGTTCACAACATTGGTGTTGATGCATTTAGCCAGTTATTAAGAAGACTTAGTTTGATTAAACCAGTTGTGTGTGTTATGCTAGGAAAGTGTAGCACACCATTATTATTTCCTTTATCTCATCACTGCTGTGTGGTCTTAATCCACATGAGTTGTCTTTTGTCAGAGACTGGTGCCCTGTTGCTTGGAGGAGGCTTTGGTATTGAAAGTCACTCACTGTTTTGTCCACAACTTCTCGACTTCCGCGGGTTCCTTAGAAATTGAGAATATCTAATTCAACTCTATTGAGGAAGGGGAATGCCAGTGTTGTGTGGGGGGCCTAGGTTGCTATTGATGAGTTCCGAGGAGGCTAGTGGGAGGAGCTATAGGTGGATGAGTTCATTGTAATGGCTGGAATAGATTTAAATGGAATAGAGTTGATACTGTTCCTTTTAATCCATTTCAGCCATTAAAATGAGCCCATACCACCCTCACCTGGAGGAGTTGGTTGGTGGGTTATTTTCTGACACAGAAAATGGTATAGTCATCCTAGAAATTCCTGGATCCTCAGCAACTTGCAGAGTCATGAATACATGTTGTCTGCTGAACAATGTTACACTCCCCTATGTACTTATTTGGACAGTAAAGCTAAAACGTTTAAGATGGCTCTATACTCCAGCATTTTGGATTTGAGATCAAATGTTTTCAGTAGCGGTGCATGGGTAAACCACTGGGTAAGCCAAGCCAGGAAAAAAATGCCATATTACAACTCATGTGATAATTGCAGTGTTTGCTCTATAACCTGTTAGTTCATGTGCCTTGACACCGTGATATCTAGGCCTCAGGCCGAGACAATAAGAATAAATTCAACCACTCCTTTGTTTCATCACAAAACCGGAGAGCAACATCTGTCCGGTGAAGTCCACAAAACCTATTGCATGTAACGAACAGATTCATGACCTACAGCATGGTCAAGCAAGTTAACGTTTCTGACATTTTTGGACTACTAAACAACTATTGATTTTAGAAGAGTTACGGCAAGTCGAAAAGAATATAGGTGCTGCCTACATTATTCCAGCACCATTTCAACATCATCTAATCACCGACTGTATGCTTAGTCTAGTACAGTGACAAATAAATGGCTAATCCATGGCTAATTTAGGAAAGGGATGATTTTAGCTAGCTAGCTAGCCACCGAAGGACAACAACACAATGAGATGCAACAATTAAAGTTTTCTATTACTGACTTTTGGCTTCTAATGTGATGTGATTGGTGTGAAGCCAAATCCAAACTGACTTCTCTTGACACTTTTTTTGGGTGTGCCAGGACCATTCACAGTTGAGCTCCCTCAATTTAGCTCAATGCTGATTGGCTATTATTTTTATCAAGGGAAGTCAAATACTCACTGGCTTGCCTTGTATTCAAAGCTACAGGCAGCAACAATGTCATACAATTTTTGACCAGACAGCATAGATGGGCTACACACACAGACAGAGGGGCACTGTTTTGTTTGCTTGGATGCTTTCTCCGGTGAGATACATTCAGCTTCTTGAGAATTAAAGGAAATGTATGAAACACAGAGAGATGAAGGATACATTGGAGGAAGCATGGCTTCCCTTGGCATCCATGAATAAATGCCACTGAATGTTTCATATGAGGTGTTAGTACAGAATATCACTTTTTAATTCAGGGTATATTCATACATACAGTTGAAGTCGTAAGTTTACATACACTCAGGTTGGAGTCATTAAACCACTCCACAAATTTCTTGTTAACAAACTATAGTTTTGGCAAGTCGGTTAGAACTACTTTGTGAATGACACAAGTAATTTTTCCAACAATGGTTTACAGACAGATTATTTCACTTAAAATTATATTGTATCACATTTCCACTGGGTCAGAAGTTAACATACACTAAGTTGAGTGTGCCTTTAAACAGCTTGGAAAATTCCAGAAAAATATGTCATGGCTTTAGAAGCTTCTGGTAGGCTAATTGACATCATTTGAGTCATACCGCTCAGGAAGGACACACGTTCTGTCTCCTAGAGATGAACGTACTTTAGTGCAAAAAGTGCAAATCAATCTCAGAACAGCAGAAAAGGACCTTGTGAAGATGCTGGAGGAAACAGGTACAAAGTATCTATATCCACAGTAAAACTAGTCCTATATCAACATAACCTGAAAGGCTGCTCAGCAAGGAAGAAGCCCCTGCTCCAAAACCGCCATAAAAAAGCCAGACTACGAACTGCACATGGGGACAAAGGTTGTACTTTTTGGAGAAATGTCCTCTAGTCTCATGAAACAAAAATAGAACTGTTTGGCGATAATGACCATCTGTCACGCCCTGGCCTTAGTATTCTTTGTTTTCTTAATTATTTTAGTTAGGTCAGGGTGTGACATGGGTAATTTATGTGGGTTTTGTAGTGTCTAGGGTGGTTGTAAGGTTTAGGGGGTTTATTTAGAGTAGTTGGGTTTATGTTTAGTGTAGTTGTCTAGCTGTGTCTATGGTTGAGTGTAGGTGTTTAGGAAAGTCTATGGTTGCCTGAATTGGGTCTCAATTAGAGACAGCTGGATATTGTTGTCTCTGATTGGGAGCCATATTTAAGGTAACCATAGGCTTTAGCTGTTTGTGGGGAATTGTCTATTGTGAACGTTTGTAGGCTGTGTGTGTGCACTACGTTTATAGCTTCACGGTCGTTTGTTGTTTTGTTAGTTTGTAAGTGTTTTGTTTTCGTTTTGCCTTCTTCAAAATAAAAGAAGATGGCTTATTTTCCACATGCTGCGTTTTGGTCCGTCTCACTCCCACACGATCGTGACACCATCGTTATGTTTGGAGGAAAAAGGGGGAGGCTTGCAAGCCGAAGAACACCATCCCAACCGTGAAGCATGGGGGTGGCAGCATCATGTTGTGGGGGTGCTTTGCTGCAGGAGGGACTGGTGCACTTCACAAAATAGATGGCATCATGAAGAGGAAAATTTTATGGATATGTTGAAGCAACATTTCAAGACATCAGTCAGGAAGTTAAAGCTTGGTTGCAAATGGGTTTTCCAAATCGACAATGACCCCAAGCATACTTCCAAAGTTGTGGCAAAATGGCTTAAGGACAACAAAGTCAAGGTCTTGGAGTGGCCATCACAAAGCCCTGATCTCAACCCTATAGAAAATTTGTGGGCAGAACTGAAAAAGCGTGTGTGAGCAAGGAGGCCTACAAACCTGACTCAGTTACACCAGCTCTGTCAGGAAGAATGGGCCAACATTCACCCAACTTATTGTGGGAAGCCTGTGGAAGGCTACTCGAAATGTTTGACCTAAGTTAAACAATTTAAAGGCAACGCTACCAAATACTAATTGAGTGTATGTAAACTTCTGACCCACTGGGAATGTGACGAAAGAAATAAAGGTTGAAATAAATCATTCTCTCTACTATTATTCTGACATTTCACATTCTTAAAATAAAGTGGTGATCCTAACTGACCTAAGACAGGGAATTTTTACTGGGATTAAATGTCAGGAATTGTGAAAAACTGATTTTAAATGTATTTGGCTAAGGTGTATGTAAACTTCCGACTTTAACTGTATCTATTTTACATAAAGTGTTTTAATTTCTAAATGGTATCTAGTCCCCCCATATGAAGGTGTCTTAAGTATTTTGACAAATTCACAAATTCACATACGTGTATTAAAGGTAGACTCAGCAAATTGATGTTGCCACAAGCAGCACAAGATATATTGAGATGAGCGAGATGCAACAATTCACTCTCACACAGTCACACACAGTACAGTATCTGCGCATGAGCACAGGTTCACTTCACGTTCCTCAAGCATCTGAGTTTGACCAAATGGTTGACCTAGCTTGCAGCCATGTCCTCAGCATGTGGTCCTGTATCTTCAGACAGGAAGATAAATGCGACTGCTTCGGGTAGCATTGTTATTATTGAGAAGTGACATCATCTCGTGGTACGCTAAACAGCAATCAGGCATCTCTCTCTGCAGCTGCACAATGCAATCCAGATGTGCATTTGATTAAAGGCTTAAACGAGATTGAAGAGGGTGAGAAGTGGGGAGGTATACCATAGGTCAACCCCTGGATAATAAAACAAAGAGTTTTGTAAATGTATTTTAAAACAAAAACACATGGCTGTAAATTCTGCCTTGCAATCCCTGCTATCTGCCCCCCCCCCCCCCCCACCTCCTTTTCCTCGTCGTCCTCCTCCTCCATCTGCCACCTCTTGGTTTGCAGCACTTGATAATCTGCATGAAAATTCCTGTCTAATGGTATCCCCCATTGACTCTGATACCTTACAGGTTCGTGTAATAGCTGTGGGAAAATCAGATACTGTGGAATTATTCACGTGTTACTCTTTGGAGATTGATTGTGTATAGGCACTGTTTTATGTATGCCAAGTAAACACGGACCCTGAATTATGAATATGAATCGTTACACAGAATGATCAGCCTAATTATATCCTCAAAAGCATAGTTGGTAGAGCATGGCTCTTGCAATGACAGACTAGTTGGTTAGATTCGCAGGACCACCCATACCACCCATACCAATTATTTTTAAATATGCACGCATTACTTTTGTAAGTTGCTTTGGATAAAAGTTTTAGCTAAATG
The DNA here is from genome assembly GCF_029448725.1 of Salvelinus fontinalis. Taxonomy (NCBI): domain Eukaryota; kingdom Metazoa; phylum Chordata; class Actinopteri; order Salmoniformes; family Salmonidae; genus Salvelinus; species Salvelinus fontinalis. The sequence goes on from NC_074690.1 coordinate 34,610,562, forward strand.
GCATATATTATACTGTATTATAAAATGACAGCATTCCGACAGGTTGCCTGAATTATTTCAAAACTCAGAAGACTTAATGCAGAGGTAGGGTTACTTCAACACTTGTTCAGTCTCCACGTTTTCCAGTGTCAAATTAACACGTTGCTTAGTGTAAAGCCTTATTTGCATATTTCCCCAAATTCCTTGCCTTTCAAGTGAATTGTAGAGTTAACATCCATGACTGAGACATGGTTGTTGCATTCATCTATGTTCAGTCCTGTAGCCTTATATGTTATCATTAAATATTATTTTTTTAACAGAATACAACAACACATATAGGCCTGAAACTCATGGTTTACAGGCAACATCAGGCCTGCATGTCACATTATGCTGGCTTGAAAAGTGATGTGTAATTCCTATTGTAAGCTAGCCAGAGTTGGGATATCCAACAATTGGAATTTATATGCATTCAGAATGACTGCTGGGTTGGGAAGACTAAGATATGAGACTACCTAAAGCATCTAAACTGGAACATCCATTTCAATGTACATGCAAAAACATAGGTATTGAAACAAACAATAAAACAAATCTACCTGCAATAGAACATACTGGGAAATATGATAATGATGGGCTTGGTTTTGGTTAAAAACTTTATTAACACCAACACTGGGATTATTTTACACCAATGAGTGTTAATTTAACACTTGTATCAACACTAGAAATGTTACACTGAAAAATCAACACAAGGTAACACTGGGCATTTGCTTTACTCCTGCATGGTATGATCCGTTATCCCCTGCGGCTGCAAGATGAGCCAGACACTTAAGACCAGGCTTGGGTTCAAATAGTATTTGAAATGTTTCAAATACTTTGAGCATTTTCTCTAGCCTGCCTGTAGTGCTAGATGGATGGGTTTTGCGCTGTTGTGGCTATTCTATTGGTTCTAGCTCAATCAAGCCCAAGTAATGTTTTTTAAATTATTTCAAATATTATTTGAACCCAGATCTGGTTCGGATTGACCGCAACCTGAACTACCACATAAAATGACTCACCTAACACTGACTACATGGGCGTGACCGTCACTACCCAGGCTCAGTTTTTTCCCCAACCTTTGAGGAGAGAGGAGCCAAGGTTTGAAACCAAAGCAAAAACCCACCCAGCTCTTCAAGCAATCCCAATTGTTTGCTTTACTATACATGTTGCTGATGCACGATGGATGGATGTTAGGATGAAATATGAGAACATTATGACTCAATGTATTTTGTTACCCACAGTCTAAACTAAGCTTAATGTTTGAAAACTCTTCTAAGAGGGTGTTCTGTCAAATCCGCTCTGAGGTGATGGCTGTGACGTCATAAGAATCAGGATGTAGTACCTTTTCCCTTATGTCCATGTGACTGTAGAGAAACAACATACAGTATTTTATAGGGGTCTCCAAGCCCTTGAAGTCAACAGGGTGATCTCCCCTATGGTGTACATTTCTGACTCACCACCTGGATTTGTCTTATGTAGCAACATTTGATGATTTTTTTTTAAACTTTGGATAAAAGCAGAGACTCAGAGCTACAAAATGGTATATCATACACTGCATTTTTGAGGAACAATGGGAAAGTAATTCTGCTTTGAAAGTTGATCAACTTGTAAACTCACTTTTGAAAAAATCACCTTTGAATGTTTTGGTATCTAGTTAAGAGCCCTCTTTGTCTACACCCATTCTGCATCGTTCACACCCTCTTAAGCTTTAGCCCCACCCATCTCGTTTCGCTCTGGGAGCATTCCAATGATTTATTTACCTCTGGATAACAGGAAAACAGCCTAACCAGCCCTGCTGGCAACAATTTCGTTGCGCTTTATGCCAACGTTTACTGACACCAGCCATATTCAATGGGTGTTGTACACTTTAGCTTAAAACATGTATTTAGCTAGCTAGGTAAACAATGAACCTAGCTAGGTAAACAACATGTAAGATCACACATGTCACGTAACATTAGCTAATGAGCCAGCCAGCTAACGTTAGCTAGTTAAACAACAATGAACATAGTGCCAAATCATATCATTACTACCCTGAATCTGCTGGGAGCTAACCAACCAGGTTCAATGTTAGCTAGCTAACATTAGACTCTAACTAGCAAGGCAAACGGCTTTGGGATACGAATAATAACGTCATACACGTAACGTTAGCTAGGGAGCCAGCCAGCTAACATTAGCTAACTAGCCAGCTAACAGTACAATTCAACTTGAAATTAAACCACTTTCTGTCAAAATTAGAAACATGTAATATCTGAAAATGTAGCTAGCTAATGCTAGACTATCTTACCCGTATACATCATCATGCATGAAGGACGCGTCTCCCTGACACGGATCCTCTGGAAAGAGGAGCGCAAAACGTGCGCAGCGCCACAACACAATATTTCTTTTTAAAGCCGAGTTCGACAGGATTACCAACACAGACTGACCAGCTCAAATAGACAGAAGCCCTCTATATGGCAGACCAATCCTAACTCCTCTCTCGGCATGTCCAGCCCACTCATTATCTCAGTCAACCATGGCTAGTGGGAAGGTTACTGATTTTTTCTGTGGCTTAACCAACAAGGCTAGTAATTTAACAATTGTATTCATATTTACAGATGGCATACAAGTATGTTAAGGGACATAAAAGTTCATATGTTCCAGAAGGCATTTCTGCAAAAAAAAAATGCATTTTGATACATAAAGATTTTTTTTTAAATGGCTCTCCTGTGAAGTTGTGACTTGAGACATATGCCTAGTTTCCTGAAACTGGTCACATTTTAGGACACCCTCAGCCTCAATCCACACAGGGTCCTAAAATGTCCTAAAATGTACACCACAATCCCCTCTCTCTCCATGTTAAGCAGCACTTGCCGTTTCTCCAGGGCCAAACACTACACCATCTCCAGTGGAAAGGAAATCATAACTCACTGTCTGTGCTGCAGTCACAGTTGCTATGATGCTATCTGTTGGTGTAAGCTTGACAGGCTATGGATTCTGTTAGGGTGGAGGTTCGAGGAAGCTATGCAGGAAGTTTAGCCTAGCCTGCCTATGTGCCTCAAAGAGAGAGGTTGTGCTAGTGCAGTAGGTGAGCCTGATGCAAAGCAAAACACTTTACATAAACATGAAAATAGGGAGTGTGTGAGGCCTGTCTATCAACTTTTTTATGTTTTTGCTTGACCAATAAATTATGTGTTTATTTCTCTGCTTGCCCTCTGACACTCGATTGAGTTCTTGCCAGAAAAGGGAAACATTTTAAGTTCTTTACTCAATGGTGTCAAGTTGAACTCAGTGGTTCACAGTAAACGTGTTAAAAAGACAGTCTTTACAAATGGACAAATGTAGGAGTTTCTGGCTGACTACTGTTAATGAACTTCCGGTTAGCAACAGCCATACATCTGAGACATCCAGTTAAGTGTTCATTTCAAGCTTTTTCCAAGATGCATCATACCTGCTTAATTCCAAAAATATTTGGGAAGTCTGAAGTGGGATGTCCAAACCTGAATAAACCAACAGCAAACCATCCACTGAAAGGCAATTCAGATGGCAAGCATAGCAACAATGGCCGCCACTTCAAGCTGAGCTGGCTAAACAACATGCTAGCTAGCCTCAATGAATGAGTGTTGTGTATCCAGTTATGATATCTAGAAGGTTGGGCACCTGGGGGGGGAGCGGGGTGCCACTGCCTGGGTTACAATGATTAGTGCTTCTATCTTAGTGAAACACAGCGGCTATGAAACACATCTCACTCCCACATCTAAATGGTGGCATGTACACCCTTAATCATGATCATTTAACATTGACTTAATGACAGGCATCTGGTTTCAATAGGAATTGGCCACTAAGCCACCCAAGGAACTACAATATGGTCTGTCATTACGGGTAATTCCTTAGTCATTATGCACAAAATTGTAATTAAAATATGGATAGGTCATGCAATGATTGGCCACTTTAACCAATGTATTTTTCCCCCAACCTCTTTGTTTTGAAATTCTGAAAATCTAAATCAGTAAACAAACTTAGATCATGTGTTTTGCCACTAAGTAGTGGATACCAACACAACACTTGCAGTGCAGTATAATATACTGGAATATGATTATAGGCCTGTAGACATTGGTTTTGCATTAATCATACAGTTGGGACAGGCCTGCCGTTGAATCATTTGGCATGATTAGGGAAGCAGAGAGCAAAACAGAGAGGAAAAACCTTTCTCATTTCATCTCAACACGGAGCCATTGCTCCATGTCCTCGCCCTTTCTCACAAGGCCAAATAAAACATAAAGTGGAAACTTTGACTTTGGGAAAATATATTGCTTTTCATGTTGAATCAATATTCATGATCATTGTCTAAAATTGGTGGGATTTTTTAAATTTTTTATAGCTGTGATTGATTCATGACTTTTGACTGGCCTCATGATTCACCTTCTCAATATTTAACTTTATGTTTATGTTCAATCTTTGCACGTATTTACTCTCTTGTGTGAAAGGATTATTATTGTGAACCTTTCATTTACCTTTGCCCTAAAGAGAGGCCTATACTAATTTCCACTGTGAATAGATTGAATAGCAATCAAGCAACAGTCTTTGACACGGTTATAAACAAGACTGATTGAAATTGAGTTGTGCAGAGTTCTAGTGATAGACCACATAAACAGTATAGTAGGCGAGAGAGGGGTAAGTTGAGTGACTCCTGTTTTCACTATGTCAAATGAATGTATTGTTTTAGAGGTTTCATGATGCGTGTATCTAAACAAAAGTACATACTTTTAAGATTGTTATATCCACCAGTTGGGATCTCTATAGGCTTCAATATGAGGTCCTAAACCTAGCATCATACAGCTACAACCTAGCAATTGTAGCTGTATGGGCTAATATAGTCTTAATGTTCGCTTTGGAGTAAATTGAGACAATGGCAAGTTGAGCAAATTAAAGTGTTTTCTTCTCAGGCATAATGCAAGGTATTATCGCTGGGATATGAGGTAACAACAGGACCTGGCCTAGGTTAAAAGTGTTTGTTTATTTTTAAGTAGAAAGTGTTTGTCAGGTGTTAATGTCACGACTCCCATCGAAGTTGGCTCCCCCGCCTGTTCGGGTGGTACTCGGCGGTCGTTGTCACCGGCCTACTAGCCGCCACCGATCCCTTTTTCATTTCGTTTAGTTTTGTCTCATTAGTTTCACCTGTTCCTATTTTGTGTGTGCTTGATTTGCTTCCCTATTTAGCGTGTGGAACCCGCCCTTTTGTTGTGCGGGATTATTTTTCATGTTCACGTTTGTGTCGTTGGTGTTGTTTTGTGCTCTGGACCGTGTTACCCGTTGTGTTGGGTTGGTCAGTGTTTTGTGCTCTGGACCGTGTTACCTGTTGTGTTGGGTTGGTCAGTGTTTTGTGCTCTGGACCGTGTTACCCGTTGTGTTGGGTTGGTCAGTATTTTGTGCTCTGGACCGTGTTACCCGTTGTGTTGGGTTGGTCAGTGTTTTGTGCTCTGGACCGTGTTACCCGTTGTGTTGGGTTGGTCAGTGTTTTGTGCTCTGGACCGTGTTACCCGTTGTGTTGGGTTGGTCAGTGTTTTGTGCTCTGGACCGTGTTACCCGTTGTGTTGGGTTGGTCAGTGTTTTGCGCCCTGCGTGTTACCCGTTGTGTTGGGTTGGTCAGTGTTTTGTGCTCTGGACCGTGTTTCCCGTTGTGTTGGGTTGGTCAGTGTTTTGTGCTCTGGACCGTGTTACCCGTTGTGTTGGGTTGGTCAGTGTTTTGTGCTCTGGACCGTGTTACCCGTTGTGTTGGGTTGGTCAGTGTTTTGTGCTCTGGACCGTGTTACCCGTTGTGTTGGGTTGGTCAGTGTTTTGCGCTCTGGACCGTGTTACCCGTTGTGTTGGGTTGGTCAGTGTTTTGTGCTCTGGACCGTGTTACCCGTTGTGTTGGGTTGGTCAGTGTTTTGTGCTCTGGACCGTGTTACCCGTTGTGTTGGGTTGGTCAGTGTTTTGCGCTCTGGACCGTGTTACCCGTTGTGTTGGGTTGGTCAGTGTTTTGTGCTCTGGACCGTGTTACCCGTTGTGTTGGGTTGGTCAGTGGTTTGTGTTCTGGACAGTGTTACCCGTGTGTTGGGTTGGTCAGTGTTTTGTGCTCTGGACCGTGTTACCCGTTGTGTTGGGTTGGTCAGTGGTTTGTGCTCTGGACAGTGTTACCCGTGTGTTGGGTTGGTCAGTGGTTTGTGCTCTGGACCGTGTTACCCGTTGTGTTGGGTTGGTCAGTGGTTTGTGCTCTGGACAGTGTTACCCGTGTGTTGGGTTGGTCAGTGGTTTGTGCTCTGGACCGTGTTACCCGTTGTGTTGGGTTGGTCAGTGTTTTGCGCCCTGCGTGTTACCCGTTGTGTTGGGTTGGTCAGTGTTTTGCGCTCTGGACCGTGTTACCCGTTGTGTTGGGTTGGTCAGTGGTTTGCGCCCTGCGTGTTACCCGTTGTGTTGGGTTGGTCAGTGTTTTGTGCTCTGGACCGTGTTACCCGTTGTGTTGGGTTGGTCAGTGTTTTGCGCCCTGCGTGTTACCCGTTGTGTTGGGTTGGTCAGTGTTTTGTGCTCTGGACCGTGTTACCCGTTGTGTTGGGATGGTCAGTGTTTTGCGCCCTGCGTGTTACCCGTTGTGTTGGGTTGGTCAGTGTTTTGCGCTCTGGACCGTGTTACCCGTTGTGTTGGGTTGGTCAGTGTTTTGCGCTCTGGACCGTGTTACCCGTTGTGTTGGGTTGGTCAGTGTTTTGTGCTCTGGACCGTGTTACCCGTTGTGTTGGGTTGGTCAGTGTTTTGTGCTCTGGACCGTGTTACCCGTTGTGTTGGGTTGGTCAGTGTTTTGCGCCCTGCGTGTTACCCGTTGTGTTGGGTTGGTCAGTGTTTTGTGCTCTGGACCGTGTTACCTGTTGTGTTGGGTTGGTCAGTGTTTTGTGCTCTGGACCGTGTTACCCGTTGTGTTGGGTTGGTCAGTATTTTGTGCTCTGGACCGTGTTACCCGTTGTGTTGGGTTGGTCAGTGTTTTGTGCTCTGGACCGTGTTACCCGTTGTGTTGGGTTGGTCAGTGTTTTGTGCTCTGGACCGTGTTACCCGTTGTGTTGGGTTGGTCAGTGTTTTGTGCTCTGGACCGTGTTACCCGTTGTGTTGGGTTGGTCAGTGTTTTGCGCCCTGCGTGTTACCCGTTGTGTTGGGTTGGTCAGTGTTTTGTGCTCTGGACCGTGTTTCCCGTTGTGTTGGGTTGGTCAGTGTTTTGTGCTCTGGACCGTGTTACCCGTTGTGTTGGGTTGGTCAGTGTTTTGTGCTCTGGACCGTGTTACCCGTTGTGTTGGGTTGGTCAGTGTTTTGTGCTCTGGACCGTGTTACCCGTTGTGTTGGGTTGGTCAGTGTTTTGCGCTCTGGACCGTGTTACCCGTTGTGTTGGGTTGGTCAGTGTTTTGTGCTCTGGACCGTGTTACCCGTTGTGTTGGGTTGGTCAGTGTTTTGTGCTCTGGACCGTGTTACCCGTTGTGTTGGGTTGGTCAGTGTTTTGCGCTCTGGACCGTGTTACCCGTTGTGTTGGGTTGGTCAGTGTTTTGTGCTCTGGACCGTGTTACCCGTTGTGTTGGGTTGGTCAGTGGTTTGTGTTCTGGACAGTGTTACCCGTGTGTTGGGTTGGTCAGTGTTTTGTGCTCTGGACCGTGTTACCCGTTGTGTTGGGTTGGTCAGTGGTTTGTGCTCTGGACAGTGTTACCCGTGTGTTGGGTTGGTCAGTGGTTTGTGCTCTGGACCGTGTTACCCGTTGTGTTGGGTTGGTCAGTGGTTTGTGCTCTGGACAGTGTTACCCGTGTGTTGGGTTGGTCAGTGGTTTGTGCTCTGGACCGTGTTACCCGTTGTGTTGGGTTGGTCAGTGTTTTGCGCCCTGCGTGTTACCCGTTGTGTTGGGTTGGTCAGTGTTTTGCGCTCTGGACCGTGTTACCCGTTGTGTTGGGTTGGTCAGTGGTTTGCGCCCTGCGTGTTACCCGTTGTGTTGGGTTGGTCAGTGTTTTGTGCTCTGGACCGTGTTACCCGTTGTGTTGGGTTGGTCAGTGTTTTGCGCCCTGCGTGTTACCCGTTGTGTTGGGTTGGTCAGTGTTTTGTGCTCTGGACCGTGTTACCCGTTGTGTTGGGTTGGTCAGTGTTTTGCGCCCTGCGTGTTACCCGTTGTGTTGGGTTGGTCAGTGTTTTGCGCTCTGGACCGTGTTACCCGTTGTGTTGGGTTGGTCAGTGTTTTGCGCTCTGGACCGTGTTACCCGTTGTGTTGGGTTGGTCAGTGTTTTGCGCCCTGCGTGTTACCCGTTGTGTTGGGTTGGTCAGTGTTTTGTGCTCTGGACCGTGTTACCCGTTGTGTTGGGTTGGTCAGTGTTTTGCGCCCTGCGTGTTACCCGTTGTGTTGGGTTGGTCAGTGTTTTGCGCTCTGGACCGTGTTACCCGTTGTGTTGGGTTGGTCAGTGTTTTGCGCCCTGCGTGTTACCCGTTGTGTTGGGTTGGTCAGTGTTTTGCGCTCTGGACCGTGTTACCCGTTGTGTTGGGTTGGTCAGTGTTTTGCGCTCTGGACCGTGTTACCCGTTGTGTTGGGTTGGTCAGTGTTTTGCGCTCTGGACCGTGTTACCCGTTGTGTTGGGTTGGTCAGTGTTTTGCGCTCTGGACCGTGTTACCCGTTGTGTTGGGTTGGTCAGTGTTTTGTGCCCTGGACCGTGTTACCCGTTGTGTTGGGTTGGTCAGTGTTTTGTGCTCTGGACCGTGTTACCCGTTGTGTTGGGTTGGTCAGTGTTTGGTGCTCTGGACCGTGTTACCCGTTGTGTTGGGTTGGTCAGTGTTTTGTGCTCTGGACCGTGTTACCCGTTGTGTTGGGTTGGTCAGTGTTTTGTGCTCTGGACCGTGTTACCCGTTGTGTTGGGTTGGTCAGTGTTTTGTGCTCTGGACCGTGTTACCCGTTGTGTTGGGTTGGTCAGTGTTTTGTGCTCTGGACCGTGTTACCCGTTGTGTTGGGTTGGTCAGTGTTTTGTGCTCTGGACCGTGTTACCCGTTGTGTTGGGTTGGTCAGTGTTTTGTGCTCTGGACCGTGTTACCCGTTGTGTTGGGTTGGTCAGTGTTTTGTGCTCTGGACCGTGTTACCCGTTGTGTTGGGTTGGTCAGTGTTTTGTGCCCTGCGTGTTACCCGTTGTGTTGGGTTGGTCAGTGTTTTGTGCTCTGGACCGTGTTACCCGTTGTGTTGGGTTGGTCAGTGTTTTGTGCTCTGGACCGTGTTACCCGTTGTGTTGGGTTGGTCAGTGTTTTGTGCTCTGGACCGTGTTACCCGTTGTGTTGGGTTGGTCAGTGTTTTGTGCTCTGGACCGTGTTACCCGTTGTGTTGGGTTGGTCAGTGTTTTGTGCTCTGGACCGTGTTACCCGTTGTGTTGGGTTGGTCAGTGTTTTGTGCTCTGGATCGTGTTACCCGTTGTGTTGGGTTGGTCAGTGTTTTGTGCTCTGGACCGTGTTACCCGTTGTGTTGGGTTGGTCAGTGTTTTGGGCATTTACTTTTGGTGCCGCATTAAGGTGCATCTTTTCCCTGGACCTCTCTGCTCTCTGCGCCTGATTCCTATCTACACACCTAGTCATCCGTGACAGTTAAGCCAGTGTTAAAACATGCTTAATATTATTAAAAGACAAAAAAAGCAATAGTGATTGTGTGGAAAAAGTAAATATACCTAATAGAAAAGTAAAGTAGTTAGTGAAAGTCACCCAGTAAAATACTACTTGAGTAAAAGTCTAAAAGTATTTGGTTTTAAATATACTTAAGTATCAAAAGTAAATGTAAATTGCAAAAATATATTTAAATATCAAAGTAAAGGTATAAGTAATTTCAAATTGTTATTAAGCAAGCCAGACGTCACAATTGTATTTTTATTTTGTATTTACAGATAGCCAGGGGCACACTACAACAGGCAGACATAATTTACAAACAAAGCATTTGTGTTAGTGAATCCGTCAGATCAGAGTCAGTAGGGATGACCAGGGAAATTAAGTATGTGAATTGGACCAAATTCCTTTCCTGCTAAGCATTCAAAATGCATTCAGGACAGTACTTTTGGGTCTCAGGGAAAATGTATGGAGTAAAAAGTACATTATTGTCTTTAGGAATGTAGTGAAATAATAGTAAAAGTAGTCAAAAATCTGAATAGTACAGTACAGATACCCCAAAAAACAAATTAAGTAGTACTTTAAAGTATTTTTACTTGCGTACTTTACACCACTGTGTTTGGGTAAAAAAATATAGATATGTAACAGGCTAACAACTACAGATAACAAAGTTATGTTTTTTACTTTTGATACTTAAGTATATTTAAAACCAAATACTTTTAGACTTTTACTCAAGTAGTATTTTACTGGGTGACTTTCACTAACTACTTTACTTTTCTATTAGGTATATTTACTTTTCCACACAATCACTATTAATACAGGCAGTTTCTTCCTCTTTTTGTCTGTCTCTTTAATAAATGCATATTGTTGTCTTTTTTTTCCAGTTTCAGCCCATTTTAAAATGTCATACCATAAAAGTACAAACATATAGACCTGTATATCCACAATACAAAAGAAAATACAAATTATTATCATACATAGAAACTAGTAATTACCTACTAGGCTGTACTGTTACATATAACAGTATAAAGTTATTGTAAACACATAAACTGTTTCATTACAAATAAATCGAACAATGAGTGAGAATACCTGCTCTATATCCAAACGTTAACGTTAACCCTGAACAGTGCTATTTCATAGCCTAACAATAAGTAGTATAACATTTTAGTAACCCTTAGGAAGTCAGTGCAACATATAAAGAGAGAAAATTTAACTTGAACTGGATTTGGTAAGTATCCATCTTCGTTTCTGGACGTACCTTGTACACAGGATTGTCTCCAACTTGTTCCTTCACAATGTATATCCCAGTATGATCATAGTTTCCCAGGACCTCATCGCTTACTGAGATTCCGCACAAGCACTCTGTCAACTGGATGAAGGGCTACATCTCTCATCTGTTTATCATAGTACGTCTTATTTCTTGAGCTGAATTGCTCACTGTTCCTTGACATGATCTTGTATTCCTCAGCCATTTTGTTGGCCCATGTCTCGGCATAGCCTCTGGGTGAACTTGTCTCTTCTTCTGTCATCAAGTCAAACAACAGGTCCACTGGCAGGCGTGGATAGCGGCCATATAGTACGTAGGTAAAAATGAGAAAACCCAGTGGCTTCGTGTCTGTTGACATTGTATGCATGTACGATTTGTGGGAGATGGACTTTCCACTAGTATTGCTCCTTCTCTTCGAGGGTCCTTAGCATCTGCAACAGAGTCCTGCTGAACCTCTCAGTTGAATTTCCTTGGGGGTGGTACAGTGACGTTTTTGTGTGGTCCACTCCTGAAAGCTGCTGGAGTGTCTTGAAGAGCTGGTTCTCAAACTTGCAGCCCGGATCATGATGTAGTGTCGAAGGGTATCCAAACTGAGGGATAAAATCATTGAATATTTGTTCCGCTGCTTTCTTGACAGACTTGTTCTTCATAGGGTAAGCTTGAGCAAACCTTTTGAAGTTGTCAACAACAACAACCAAGATGTACTCGTGACCACATCGACTGGCTTCTAAGGGAAGGTAACTTTCAACTTACAAAAAAGAAGATGCCTGTACCATGTCAGATATAGAGTTGAAGTGTATTACATTATGAGTTTGCATCCCAATATGACATCTCATATACTGTACATCACAGAAGACTCAAATATAACAAAACTGTTTGACATACAAAACACCAGATTTTTCGGCAGCTTTTTGGAATAATGTTCATTGGTTATGAAAAATATTCATAACATTCCACCCATGAGGCCACTAGGTCATTTGACCTACATCCTCTATCACTTTAAACTCAAGCAAGAGCCTCTCAATTGTCAGCTGACTAACTAGGAATGGAACATTTATGGATAGATCAGGGTTGTCATTCTTAGGTAAGTTGACAGTAGCTTCACCCCAGCCATCGAAGTGTATGGTACAGTATCTCCATTCACAGCATAGACATCAAAACCTCTGTCGGCTCCCATGAGCTCAGTGGGCGGCCTCACATTTTGACCAGTTAAGTATTTTTCTTTCCAGGCATGATCTAAGATGCTCACTTGGGCTCCTGTATCAAGTCAGACGATTGCTGTCAAGCCATTCATATTACATATGAGCAGGCATTTCTTTCCTATAAGCTGGGCTACTTTATCATCTTCTGAACCCATCTAGCCTTGTGAGTGTACCTTGGGAGAAGCACCTCCGGTCTTGCCTCTTTTCTTTACAACAACTGTCTCGGCGCATGCATGTCGTGAGACTGTACTCTTGGGATTTACACTTTGAGGTCTTGACCCTGTGAAACCATCTGGTTGGGACTGTAGCTGCGGTCCGATTACTGGTTGTCCCTGCACAGTGACCGGCTCCCGTTTCCCGAGCGCTTTAGAGAGCCTAATGCTCTTTGTCCTTCCTTACCACAGAAGAAACAATGGCTACAGTTCGGTACACCCTGTTCAACACATTGGGGGCAACAATATGGTTTCTCTCTTCTGGGCCCAGACGGTTGGCTTGGGGAACACTGGAACAATGTATGTTCTGGTTGTCTTGACTGTGGCAGGGACTCCATCATGCTGATTAAAGCTTCAACCTTCACATTGAGCTGTTGTATGGACTTACTTTGGTGTTTACAGTCAGCAACCTTCTTCTCTTTGATACAGTCATTGTTACTATCGCTATCACCAAGCTGTACACTATGAGCATGTGTAGGTTTGGGGTGGGTTATAGGGCCTAACCTACGCTGACTCTCGCGCTCGTCACTGGTTATTTTCATCACGTCTTAGTATTACTTCGTCAGACATTTTGCTGTCAGAGAAGAGGTGTCTCAACTCCTTGTGAATATGGCTGTGTTTGTGTCCAAGCCCCCGGTAAACAGTGTGTAAGAATACATTGTGCACTCTCTTTACATCATATCTTGACGTGAACAGAATTGTCAGATTCAGCACTATCATCCTATAGAGAAACTGTTGCGGTGTCTGTTGTTCACTTTGTTGAACGCACAAGCTTTTCGAATACGTTGGTACTCTTCTTTGCCCCTAAGTGACTCTGGAAAAACACATTAAGCTCCGCTATTGTCAAGTCGTCTTTGTTCATGTGCATGTCCTTAAAGTTCCCAGGGTTCATGATCCGCAACATGCTTCTGAATCTCATTTTCACTGCCGTTCTCTTTAATCCTTTCTTCTATCTGTTTGCACACATTGTTGTAGCTTGTGTCTGACGGGTGGTCGCTTATTTGACCCCCATGAATCTTGAATTCTCTCCACTGCAGGCTGATGGTAAGAGAGATCTCTTACGGAGACTACACTACAGTGCTATGTTTCTCAGCTGTGGGTGGGTTAGGGGTAACTCTATATTGAGTTTCCTACATAGATCCTCATAGCTAGAAAGCATTCTCTGGTACTCAGTATCAGTATCTGATGGTCATTGGTGAAGGAGGTGTATTTTCAGACTGAGCGCTACCCTCTTGGCTATCAGGTGAAGGTACAAGACTTAGATGATGACTCTGTATAGCAAGATCCATTGCATCTTTCAGAACTAGGGATATGCCGACGGGGCAATACCGATATTCGCAATCGTATCTGTAAGTTGACAGGTGATAGTTGGATCAGATGATACTCATGATTGGAAGAAACAGAAGAAATGTATTATGCCTAAATAGATGTTGGCAAAATACCTCCCTGCACGTTCTCACTGCACCCCCCCCCCCCCCCCTGCACGTTCTCACTGCAACCCCCCCCCCCCCTGCTGATTAGGAGCAGCACTGTGGGTGTGTGTCTGTGTGTCCTCAACTTGCAGCAGGAAGCCAAGTTTACTGTCACTCAGTCAGAATGCGCATCAGCGTTTCATCTTTTTTCCATACCCTTACCCCGCTTGTCAGCACATTGACAGCTTCATAGCAAACCTCACCATGTCATGTATCATACTAGCAGGCAGCAGCAATCTAAATGATCAGACCGAAAACATGCAATGAAAAGTGATGGGGTGAAATTATGAAGCGAGTGGATGGAGAAATACAACTTCACCCTATCCAATCAGAGCAGCAGGATCAACTTACAACCCGCCCTTGTCTTTACAGACAGGCAAACTAGCCAGTGGAGCTATTTCAACCAAACAGAACATGACTGACTCAAAGACAGTACAGTATGGTTTAGAAACTCTGTGACTGACTGACATGAGAAAGATGCTTGGATAATTACAAAAAATACTCGGATCATATTCGTATCCAAAGACTTGCCTATTTCTGTTACGATACTAGTTTTGTCCGACTACTCGGCACACCCCTATTCAAAACCAACAGTTCAACCATTCTCCCATTCTTATAATAAAGAAAAGGTCTTAGCTCTACATGAAAGGATGGATATGCTCAAAACAACCCTCTTCGTCATCTGATAGACTTCATCCATTGTCAGCACGTGCTCTTCCTGATGTCCCACACCAGGCCCTTCCTTGCACCGTCCAACATGGCCTCGCTTTATCACTCATGTAGGTCATACAGCTATACAGGGCACACCGTTCCGGATGTCTGAATCACTGGATCAGTGTCCTTCAGCAGGTGAAGCCGATCCCAGGCGAGCCCCCAAGAATATATGTCACGTTCGTCATAATGATTAGACCAAGGCGCAGCGTGGTATGTTTCCATCCTTTATTTTGGAAAAGAAAACTCAAAGGGAAAAAACAATAAAGCGAACAAAACGAAACGTGAAGCTCAAAATATGCTCACAGGCAACTAAACATAGTCAAGATCCCACAAAGCACAATGGGGAAATGGCTACCTAAATATGATCTCTAATCAGAGACAACGATCAACAGCTGCCTCTGATTGGGAACCATACCAGGCCAACATAGAAATATAAATCACCTAGATAACCCACCCTTAATCACACGCCGACCTAACCAACATAGAGAATAAAAAGCTCTCTATGGTCAGGGCGTGACAATATATAACAGGCCCTGGGCATGAGACCCCACCAATGTCCCCTCTAAGCTGCGTGCACGCCTGCAGCTTTCCTGGGTCTGCCGAGCAGAAGAAATATCAGCCCACGAAGGGATGGACGAGATTGAACTTCACTCAATTTTCTAGTTTTCCCCTTTATTTAACACTATCAACGTTTCCCTCTACTGTAGGAATTACCAATATAGCCACTTCAATGCAACATACTGAAACAAAACCAACTATGTAAGAGATTTTCTTGTAGGCAGAACACACCGGAGTAGGATTCTATTGCATTGAAACGCACAACTCAGCCTGTCAGTATCCCTATTTGCAAATAGATCATTGCCATATATCAATCTGTGCCATTCACTTTGAACTGGACTGCATGAGGGGCATGAGGGGACGTGAGTAGATGCGCTTGTTTTGAGATTAAAGCAAGAGCTGCATGTAGCCTCCAGGTGATTCAATCCCTGGTCCTATCACACTTAGAGTACTGTCCGGTTATATGGTCATCTGCAGCAAAGAGAGATATAAAAAAGCTCCAAATTGCTCAAAACAGGGCTACCAGATGATCTCTTCATTGCTCTAACCGTATGAATGTTATCCAAATGCATCAGAATCTCTTATAGCTTCATGTTCAAATCAAATTGCTATCTAGTCTTCTGATTTTCTTTAGGAATGTTAAAACACAGTATTTTTCAGTCCAGTTAGCAGATACTAGCAACACACATTACCACCAAACCAGACCAAATTCAGGGCAGCTAAAACAACCCAAGCCAAGGACAAATAGCCTTAAATCTACAGTTTTATATAGCGCCATAGCTGAAAGGAACTCTTTACCAATCCATATTTCTCAGGTAAAAAGTAAATCAACCTAAATCCATAAAATAACATTTACTGCGATAGACCATATGACTGGACAGCAAATAGAAAGACTGAATGAATGTTAATTGTGTTTCCTGTCAGGTATTTTAATTATCTGTCATGTCTACTTGTTGAATGTTTGTGAAGTCTTGATTGTGGTTGTTTGTAATGTCTTGTTAAATGGTGTTGAACCCCAGGAAGATTAGCTAGCATTACGGCGTAAGCTAATGGGGATCCTAATAAAAATTTACAAAATTACGTGTGCACATCTGTTCATATTCTTTGTTAGTAAGTCAAGATTTTGCTCAGTTATAGCTCATTTCTAGTCTGCAATGGGGGAGTGGTTGCTTCCTACAATAGCACAAAAGGTGTGCATTTCTAGCCATCTTCGAAAAGCAAGTCAGGTAAAGAGCATTTCTTCTGTCTTAAAGGAGCAGTGTTGTATTTTGAGACAGGCTTGAATAAGCTAATTAGCAATAGGCAGAGGGTAGCATAATTTTTCTGATTCTCTGTAATAATAGTATGGGAATAATAATTAACTTTATTTTGTAAAGTGGTTTCTTGCATCAAACAACACATTCTCAGTCACCTTCTTGTCTGAAGGACAAGTGGATAAACAGGTTAATGTCAAGCCCTGCATATTTTTTCCAAAAGTCTCCCAGAATGTATACCTACATTAAACACGCCACATTGGCTGCTACTGTAGGCTGAATTATAGAACAGCTATGTCCTTGTTAAAATGTTATGGGATGCATTTTCTCCATTGTTTTTGATGGTAGGCCACTCTGGTAGGCCTACATTGTGATACTATATCCACATTACTCTACTTGGCCACTGTTATAACTGTAACTTTAAGTGGATACAGCCTCAGAATTCACAATAAACGCTTGCCAGAAGTTGCACAGAATTTTCACCACATTCCAGTTTGGGCTCAGCAGACCTGAAATTTGCTCAGTGCCGAAAAAAATTACAGGGAACATTGGATCTCACTACAGATAACAGTTTCAGTCCATTTTCAAATGTCACACAATAAAAGTTCAAACATTTAGACCAGCATATCAACAATACAACCAATCTGTCACATAGTATCCCTTTCAAATACATATAAACTAGTAATTACACGTACCTACAGTATAAAGTTATTGTCAAAATATATACAATTTCTAAACAGAAACTTTCATTACAAATAAATGAAAACCCATGAGTGAGGACGCCTGTTGACCAAAAGTTAATGATAACCCTGAACAGTACTATTCCATCGCCTAGCAAATGAAATGTACAAATTGACTTTTACATCCCAAACTTTTACATCCCATCCCAAAGTATTATACAATTTCAGGAACCCTTAATAAGTCAGTAGACATTGCTTTGAAAAACACCGGCCCATTAGTTACCATTGGAGGAAATGCTAACATAGTTTCACTATGTAAAAAAACATTTATACCCAAAACATCGACACCAAAATAAAGTGCTAGTGAGATGAACTTGTTATCTCAATAATTAAAGTCCTATTTTGTATTTGTGTAAATTACTAAACTGTTTTACACAGGGAGAAAGAAGAAAAAGGAGAGAAATTCGTTTTTCAGTCAGGAAGTTTCTTCCTCTTTTGGTCTGTACCCTAGCGCTCCTGCAGCTCCCCCTAGTGGTAAACACCTGAGAATATCATTCCCATAGGAGGTATATGGAAAAAACTCAAATAACAAAACACAACTAATACAAAAAGATAATACGCTGAATAAAAATATAAACGTTAAATGCAACAAGATTCTACTGAGCCACAGTTCTTAAAAGGAAATCAGTCAACTTAAATACATTCATTAGGCCTTAATCTATGGATTTCACATGACTAGGAATACAGATATACATCTCTTGGCCACAGATACCTTAAAAAAAACGTAGGGCGTGGATCAGAAAACGAGTTAGTATCTCGTGTGACCACCATTTGCCTCACGCAGCGCGGAACATCTCATTCGCATAGAGTTGATCAGGCTGTTGGTTGTGGCCTGTGGAATGTTGTCCCACTCCTCTTCAATGGCTATGTGAAGTTGCTGGACATTGGCGGGAATTGGAACATGCTGTCATATACGTTGAACCAGAGCATCCCAAACATGCTCAATGGGTGACATGTCTGGTGAGTATGCAGGCCATGGATGAACTGGGCCATTTTCAGCTCCCAAGAATTGTGTACAGATCCTTGCGGCATGGGGCCGTGCATTATAATGCTGAAACATGAGGTGATGGCGGCGGATAAATGGCACGACAATGGGCCTCAGGATCTCATCATGGTATCTCTGTGGATTCAAATTGCCATTGATAAAATGCAATTGTTTTTGTTGTCCATATCTTATGCCTGCCTATACCATAACCCCACCGCCACCATGGGGCACTCTGTTCACAACGTTGACATCAGCAAACCGCCTGACCACACGACACCATACACGCTGCCTGCCATCTGCCTGGTACAGTTGAAACCGGGATTCATCCATGAAGAGCACACTTCACCAGCGTGCTAGTGGCAATCGAAGGTGAGTTTTTGCCCACTGAAGTCGGTTACGACCCCAAATTGCAGTCAGGTCAAGACACTGTTGAGGACGACAAGCACGCAGATGAGCTTCTCTGAGTGTTTGTGCAGAAAGTCTTCGGTTGTGCAAACCCACAGTTTCATCAGCTGTCCGGGTGGCTGGTCTCAGACTATGTGTCACGGCATTCAAGAGAAGAAGATGAGGACCAAGGTGCAGCATAGTGCGTGGTCATATTTAATTTAATAACCGAACACTAAACACGAAAATGACAAAAAATAATAACCGAAACAGTTCTGTCTGGTACAGAATACGAAACAAAAAACAACTACCCACAAACACTGGTTGGAACAGGCTACCTAAGTATGGCTCCCAATCAGATACAATGATAGACAGCTGCCTCTGATTGGGAACCACACCAGGCCAAACACATATAAACACAACAACAGAGAAAAAATAACATAGACTGCCCACGCTAGTCACATCATGGCCTAACCAAATAGAGAATAAAAAGCCTCTCTATAGCCAGGGCGTGACATTATCCCTCCCCAAAGGTGCAGACTCCGGCCGCAAAACCTGACTCTAAAGAGGAGGGTCCGGGTGGGCCTTCTTTACGGCGGCGGCTCGGGTGCGGGACGTGGACCTCGCAGCGGGGCCGGACTGAAGACCCTCGTAGAGGGCACCACTGGACTGAGGGGCGCCTCTGGACTGAGGGGCGTATCTGGACTGAGGGGTGCCTCTGGACTGAGGGGTGGCTCTGGCAGCTCCGGACTGACGGGCGGCTCTGGCAGCTCCGGACTGACGGGCGGCTCTGGCAGTTTCGGACTGACGGGCGGCTCTGGCAGCTCAGGACAGACAGCTGGCTCTGGCAGCTCAGGACAGACGGGCGGCTCTGGCAGCTCAGGACAGACGGGCGGCTCTGGCAGCTCAGGACAGACGGGCGGCTCTGGCAGCTCAGGACAGACGGGCGGCTCTTGCAGCTCAGGACTGACGGTTGGCTCTGGCAGCTCCGGACTGGAGAGAGAACCTGGAGGGAGGAGACGGAGAGACAGCCTGGTGCGTGGGGCTGCCACAGGACCCACCAGACTGGGAAGACCTACAGGAGGCCTATTGCGTGGAGGAGGCACCGGATGGACCAGGCTGTGGGGGAGCACTGGAGCTCTGGTGCGCAGCCTTGGCACCACTCCTCCAGGCTGGATGACCACTTTAGCCCGGACTCTCCAGAGTGCAGGCACGGGTTGAACCGGGCTGTAGGGGAGCACTGGAGATCTGGTGCATACCACACGCACCTCTCCCTTAGGCTCAATGCCCACATTCACCCGGCATGGGCGGTGCGCAAGCATAGGGCGAACTGCACTCTCCCAACGCCCTGGAGACACAGTACGCAGCGCTGGCGCAGAATACCCTGGACCGAAACGGCGCACCAAAGACCAAACACGCTGTGCAGGCACAATCTACCCTGGCTGGATGCCCACTCTCGCATGGCACTTGCGGGGGGGCTGGCATATAGCACTCCGGGCTATGAGCGCGCACTGGCGACACCGTGTGCTTCATCGCATAACACGGTGTCTGACCAGTGCCACGCTGCTTCCGGTAAGCACGGAGAGTTGGCTCAGGTCTCTCGCCTGATTCCGCCAATCTCCCCGTGTCCCTCCCCCCAATTTATTTTTGGGGCTGCCTCTCGTGCCTGTTGTGCTGCCGTGCTAACTCCTCATAGTGTCTCCTCTCAGCCTTAGCTGCCTCCAATTCCTCCTGTGGATGGCGATACTCCCCAGCCTGTGCCCAGGGTCCCTTTCCATACAAAATCTCCTCCCATGTCCATGAGTCCAAATAATGCTGCTGCTCCTCACCAGGCTGCTTGGTCCGTTTGTGGTGGGTAGTTCTGTCTGGTACAGATACGAAACAAAAAACAACTACCCACAAACACTGGTTGGAACAGGATACCTAAGTATGGCTCCCAATCAGAGACAACGATAGACAGCTGCCTCTGATTGGGAACCACACCAGGCCAAACACATAGAAACACAACAACATAGAAAAAAGAACATAGACTTTCCACCCTAGTCACATCCTGGCCTAACCAAAATAGAAAATAAAAAGCCTCTCTATAGCCAGGGTGTGACACTATGCAGCAGGTGAAGAAGCCGGATGTGGAAGTCTTGGGCTGGCATGGTGACACATGGTCTGCGGTTGTGGGACCAGTTGGACATACTGCTAAATTCTCTAAAATGACGTTGGAAGCGGCTTATAGTGGTGAAATTAACATTAAATTCCCTGGAAACAGCTCTGGTGGACATTCTTGGAGCCTGCATGCCAATTGCACGCTCCCTCAAAACTTGAGACATCTGCGGCATTGTGTTGTGTGACAGAACTGCACATTTTAGAGTGGCTTTTTATTGTCCCCAGCACAAGGTGCACCTGTGTTGATATGCTACACTGTCAGGTGGATGGATTATCTTGGCAAAGGAGAAATGCTCACTAAAAGGGATGTAAACAAATTGCGCATAACATTTGAGAGAAATAAGCTTTTTGTGCGAATGGAAAAATTCTGGGATCTTTTTTTTCAGTTCATGAAACATGGGACCAACACTTTACATGTTGCATTTATATTTTTGTTCAGTGTAGCTTAGGAAAAAAATATATATCTTTCTCAAAACACCAAATTGTGACCAAAATATTTGTGTGCGTCACAATGGTTTTAAAAAGGTAGTGTTAATATTTAATTCAGTACAGAAATGTGTATGCGGCTTATCTTATCGCGTCCTGTGGCTCAACTTAAGTTGTGCCATTAGTCCACTTTTGTTGTACAAGCTATGTTTTCAAAACTGTAATGTTTACATGAATTCTGATTATTTCCAGGGATAAAACAACATCCTGAAATATATATCTTGTTAGAAAGAATACTATATTTCCCTTGATGGAGGGATGCTAAATGTACAAATGTCTCAACTTACCCCACTTTCACCTATAGTAGTTTAACAAGACACACTGTGCCATAATCAATCATAATGTCAAAATGTATCTTTACCAAGACAAAAGTACAGTACACCATTCTTAAATTAGGTGCTGCAGAGTGAGGATCTCAAGACAGTAAACCAATCATGCTGTTGGGTACTGCTATAAAAAAAAGCCTGGGAAATCCAAGTATTGCAAATGACTGCAAATTCACCATGATAAATATTTAAACTGCAACAACGATTTTGTAAAGATTACAATGCCGACTGGCTCATTGAAAGCAGTGAAACACAACAAATATCTCCATCCCTGTTTAGACATCACAAATACATCTTATCAGCAGGGACTTCTCCTTTCTAAACACAGCCAAATGTCTCTTTCCCCTCTGGTCCAAAGAGACATGCCAGACCACTATCTACCACTCAGGATGTCTAGGCCTTGTTTGAAGTTTATCTAACTTCCATGTGTTTTGCCTTGTCCCAAGGAGAGTGAATACTCCCTACTTATCATCCCACCCACTGTACTTGCTATTTGTTATGAAATGACACCTTTGTGTGCAGGGCCAGGAAACTACTGCGCTGTTTGACTCAATTCACAGTACAGAAAAAACTGTCTCATTGGTATTGTTGCAGATTCAATTTCACTATAAAATCATGATCCATGTTAGTGGACTACCATTAGAATTGTTTGGTAAAACTAGATACATAGTTATCACATTAACTTTATCAAAATACATTTTTCTATTAATAACACTAAATCGCTTTGTGATTTGTGACAACATGTAAAAACCCAATATAATAAAAAGAATATTCATATTTACGTGTAATTTTAGTGCAAATGCCTGCTTTAACAATATGTGTCACGCCCTGACCGTAGAGATCCTTTTTATGTCTCTATTTTGGTTGGTCAGGACGTGAGTTTGGGTGGGCATTCTATGTCTGGTGTTCTATGTTGTCTATTTCTTTGTGTTTGGCCGTGTGTGGTTCTCAATCAGAGGCAGCTGTCTATCGTTGTCTCTGATTGAGAATCATACTTAGGTAGCCTGTTCCCACCTGTGTTTGTGGGTGGTTGTTTTCTGTGTTCACCTTACAGAACTGTTCATTTGTCGTTTTTGTTGTTTTGTTCAGTGTTCAGTTGTTTAATTAAAATAATGAACACTTACCACGCTGCACCTTGGTCCTCATCTTCTTCTCCCGACGACGTGCATTACAATATGACGAAGGTCACACATATTTACCAGTCATTCCAGTGGTTACTGATATGACTCTAGTCTGTTCAGCTGAGATCTGTTCAGAGATCTGTTCAGCTGAGATCAGCTCCTAATCCAGGCACTTGTCATCTCCCGTCTGGATTACTGCAATTCGCTGTTGGCTGGGCTCCCTGCCTGTGCCATTAAACCCCTACAACTCATCCAGAACGCCGCAGCCCGTCTGGTGTTCAACCTTCCCAAGTTCTCTCACGTCACCCCGCTCCTCCGCTCTCTCCACTGGCTTCCAGTTGAAGCTCGCATCCGCTACAAGACCATGGTGCTTGCCTACGGAGCTGTGAGGGGAACGGCACCTCAGTACCTTCAGGCTCTGATCAGGCCCTACACCCAAACAAGGGCACTGCGTTCTTCCACCTCTGGCCTGCTCGCCTCCCTACCACTGAGGAAGTACAGTTCCCGCTCAGCCCAGTCAAAACTGTTCGCTGCTCTGGCCCCCCAATGGTGGAACAAACTCCCTCACGACGCCAGGACAGCGGAGTCAATCACCACCTTCCGGAGACACCTGAAATCCCACCTCTTTAAGGAATACCTAGGATAGGATAAAGTAATCCTTCTGACCCCCCCCCCCTTAAAATATTTAGATGCACTATTGTAAAGTGGCTGTCCCACTGGATGTCATAAGGTGAATGCACCAATCTATAAGTCGCTCTGGATAAGAGCGTCTGCTAAATGACTTAAATGTAATGTAAATGTATCAAACAGAGCAGTTATCCCTATACCACAACTGAAAAGGTGTGCAAACACACATGACATGCCATGGGGAATAACTGTCAAATTCTGCAGATGCTTGGTCAAAATAGTATTGCCTTGAAACTATCCAGTGTTTTCAAATGTCAAGGGTAAAGAGGTATTTCAGCTCAGTGATACGTTTACTGCAGAATTGTTTGAATCTTCAAATGCATTTAGATATGCATTCTAACTTCTTTTGAAGATCGGTACTGTGCATATGGTTTTCTCTCTCCTCCCTTGAAATTGTAATGATATGTACCAGGTGTTTCTCTTTTCATGGTGCCCTCTCTATGGATAATATATTCAGTCTTGGAGAATAAATATTGAAGTACTACAGTGTGACAGGGTTTGTTTAAAAATGGAAAGTACTGTCATGTCAAATAAATGTTTTCTAAAGAATTTGTTCCAAAAGCCAAAGGTCGGTTCAACCCCATCTGCTCATCAGATGTTTCTGTTATTAGAGAGGTGTTAAGGCAGTGGTGTAAAGTAACTAAGTAATAACACTTCGAAGTACTACTGTACTTCAATCGTTTTTTTTGGATATCTGTACTTTACTATTTCTATTTTTGACAACTTTTATTTCCTAATGAAAAAAAATGTACTTTTTTTTTACTCATTACATTTCAACTGCTCTGGCAGAACAGCAATATGGCCTCTGATCTGGTGCCCATGGGAGTTTTACTTAATCAAGCATGTTCTCAGAGCAAAAAGGATAATGATTGGTTGTGGCAGGCAACCAATGAAAATGGAGAGGAGGTGCTACTGAGGCGGGAGGAGGCAGGAATATCAAACAGGGCAGGTGGGGGAGTAGACGTGTCACGTGATGGGATTTGTAAATATTTTAGGGGGAAATGTGAGGGAAGAGAAAGAACAACAACACTCTGCAGGAGGGAGCAGCAAGAAAGCCATGTACTGTAAGTTGAACATAGCTAGCAAGTTCTTAACTTCGCACATTAATGTCTTGTTTCCAGCTAGTCTAAATAATTGATTCAATAATAAAGGTGATGCAAGCTAAAGTTAGTTTGCTAAAAATGTGTTTTACTAGCTAATGTTAGGTAGCCAACTGTTGGGCTAGCTAACGAGCTAGTGTGGTAACTATGGCTAAACTGCTTGGTAACTAAGGCTAAACTGTTACAATTTAGCCTTAGCTCACTAGCTCAACCGTTTCAGCCTTATGTCACCAAGCTAGCTTGCTAGTAAACAATTTAAGCCTACAGGATAACTAGCTAACCAGCTAAATATGTTGCTCTTCTAGTAACGTTAGCAGCATGCATGAATAAGGAGTGCTGCTGCTCTTGGAACAGAACTGTGTCAATTACAGTAGATATTGCCGATCTAAGACCAGTTTCAACTTGGTCTTCTGCTTCTCCAAGAGAAGAACGGTATTGTGCTGTTCTGGGAGCAGCACTATTTTTTGTTGCTGTTCTGGGAGCAGCACGAGTAAACTGTATCTGCTGCTCTAAGAACAGTGTGTCAACTACATATTGCGGCTTTAAGACCAGTTTGAGTCCACTGGATCTTCTGCTGCTCTAAGAGCAGAACTGTAGTGTGGTGTTATCTTGATGTTGCAGCTATAGGAGCAGCTATGGTAAACTAGCAGCACTGTTGCTCAACTAAGCCTATATTCTGCTGCTATAAGAGAGGTTTATGCTGCTCTAAAACCAGAACTGTACTGTTATCAGTATCTTGATGTTTCTGCTCTAGGAACAGCTCAAATAAACTAGCAGCGCTGCTGCGCAACTAGGCCTAGATTCTGCTGCTCTAAGAGCAGTTTAAGTCAACTGGGTCTTCTGCTCTAAGACCAGAACTGTACTGTGTTATAGGAGCACCACAAGTAAACTGGGACAGCTGCTGCTCTTAGAACAGAGTTGTGTCATCTACATATTGCTGGTTTCAGACCAGTTTGTCTCATCTGAGTTTTACTTACTCAAAAAAAGTGTGTGTGTGTTTGGTTTTGCTCTCCTTGTGGGGATTTAAGTCCTCACAAGGATAGTAAAACAAGGAAAATTCAGACAAGTGGGGACATTTCATTGGTCCCCACAAGGGAAAAATTGCTATTTTAAGCTTAGGGGTTAGGTTTAGGGTTGGTGTTACAATTATGGTTAGGACTACAATTAGGGTTAGGAGGTTTGGATTAAGGTTAGGGTTATGTTTAGGGTTGGGTAAGGAGTTAGGAAAAATAGGATTTTGAATGGGAATCAATTGTTTGGTCCCCACAAAGATAGTACATAAAATGTGTGGGTGCATGTGTATTAACTCTCTCTGCAGTATGACTTTAGTGTGTGTGTGTGTCAACACTGAGAGGAGGGAGTACAAGACTGCAGAGGACATGTACAGTGCGAGAGAACCCTGGGCATCAGAAAGAAAGTCTTGTCCCCTGACCACCCCTCCCTGACCTACACACTCAAACACCTGGCCATGCTTTACAAACTCAGGGTAGGTTGAGGAGATGGGAAGTTTCTAACCAAGCCACCACAGATATGGCTGTTGCATATAATCCCATTAAGCCAAGTCCTAGACATGTTATTATATTTTGTATATATTTTTTTTACATTGCTCTTGATCACACACACACACACACACACACACACACACACACACACACACACACACACACACACACACACACACACACACACACACACACACACACACACACACACACACACACAGAGAGAGAGAGAACAGTACCAATAAACACAGTGAACACCACACAATGCTCCCGCCCATGACGAATCAAACACAAAAAAGAAAAAGACAATGCAATAAATACTTTGGTCAAGTCCTCATCTAAAGACTGTAAGTTGGAAAAAGGACATTTTTCTGCTAGTGTTAGATTACTATTCAAGATACATTGAAATAGTAAAGACACCCATAGCCACATCAGCTGGTGTTATCAATGGATTAAAGTCAATGTTTTCCATAAAAGGGGTTGCTGAGGTCTTGGTTACGGATAACGCTCCCCAGTTCTCTGCGAGCTCATTTCTGCTTTTGCCGCAGAATATGACTTTACACCTGTGACCAATAACCTCTACCATGCACAAAGCTGTCCATACAGTCAAGGGACTGGTGAAAAAGAACATGGATCCGTACAGGGCTCTGTTAGATTACAAAAGTTACACCACTGCATCATGGGCCGTCGCCTGCTGAGGTCCTGATTAACAGGAGTCTGCGCTCCCCATTGCCTGTCTCAACAGCTCAGCTTAAACCTCAATGTCTTAACAGGAAGGCCTTCGCTGAGAGGAACAAATGGCTGAATCATACACAAACTGAAGACTTTAATCGGAGACACCGTGCTACGGAGAGGCCAGAGACGACAGGTCAATGTGTGTGGATTGCAAACTCAAAGACACCAGCAATAGTGCTGAGGAAAGCGGATGCCCCACGCTCCTATGTGGTGGACACAGGCTCGGAGGTGGTACGGAGGAATAAAACACACCCCAGAGCTCTTCCAGATCTACCAGCCATAGACAACGTACAAAAAGAGGGGAGAGAGAATGCTCACAGAGCCACAAGCTCGCCCAAAAAGCATTCTCACAGAGCCACAAGCTCGCCCAAAAAGCATTCTCACAGAGCCACAAGCTCACCCAAAAAGGGATGTGAAGCCACCAGAGTGGCTGAAGACTATGTTACGTGAATAAAATACATACAGTTGGGGACCATACCCAGCAAAAAGAGACTGTACCTAAGTTATTACACAGGGGTTCAGACTGTGTCATTTCATGCTTTCATATTGTTTTAGGATGTGAAGAAGCATGTTAAAGAGAATACAGTTTACAGTTTTTGTTTCCAAATCGCATTTCAGTTATGCTTCAGTGGTTATGCATGTTGAACTCTTGTTTATTGGAGAGGGGAAGATGTAGCAGGATGGCCCTTTTGAGTATCTGTACCTATGTCTGACATGTGCATACTAAGCTTGTAAACATGCTGAAGCTAGAACCTCGTTGTCGTGCCTCCTTATTTTCGATGGTACTACACTATTAGCTTGTAGCTTGCGTGTAATCCTGATTTGTTAAGCTGATATAGGAGATGTGCATGTGTGATGTGTGTGTTGTCCAGGGGGAGCTGGAGAAAGCTGTTTCTCTGTATGAGCTGGCTCTGGACATCAGGGATAAGAGTTTTGGACCCAAACACCCCAGTGTGCCAACAGCATTGGTCAACCTGGCTGTACTCTATTGCCAACTGGTGATGGGACCAACAATGCAAACAGTTCACCGTTTTCAAATACTTGAGCGGTTGCTTGAGTCTGCCGGGAGTGCCAGCTCTGCGGGGTTTGCAGTTTTTGGGACTTTTGTATTGATTTATTAAGACAGGCAAGCTTAAATAGTTTTTATTCTCACGTGCACAAGTACAGTGAAATGTCTTTTTTGCTTGCTCTTTCCCAACAATGCAGTAATCAGTATTAGTATAAAACATTTATTTAAAAAAGTCAAGTAGAGCAAAAACATATGAGAAATAAGAACACGAGAAGGTAAGTAAGCTATATACAGGGTAAGTTCCAGGGTCAGTGCCAATAGCATTATTTAGAATGTGATACTGGAGTGGTAAGGTTAGATATGTATAGGGGTAAGGTGACTAGGCATTAGAATATATGATAAACAGATTAGCAGCAGCGTGTATGTGAATGTGTGTGTGTAGAGTAAATTAAGTGTGTGTGTGTTGGAATGCCAGTGTGAATGTGTAGAGTGTGCATAGAGTGGGTGAGTGTGCATAGAGTCAGTGCAAATATAAAATAGAAGGGTCAATGCACATAGTCTGTGTAGCCATTCTGTTAGCTATTTAACAGTCTAATGGCTTGGGGATATAAGTTGTTCAGGAGCCTGTTGCTGTCAGACGTGTTGCTCCAGTACCATTTGCCATGTGGAAGCAGAGAGAACAAGCTATGGTTTGGGTGGCTGGAGTCTTTAACAATTTTCCGAGCATTCCTTTCACACCGCCTGATATAGAGGTCCTGGATGACATAGAGCTGGGCCCCAGTGATGTACTGGGCTGTCCACACCACTGTCTGTAGTGCTATGCGATCGAGGCCGGTGTAATTGCATACCAAGTAGGGATGCAGCCAGTCAAGATGCTCTGTGGTGCAGCTGTATAAGTATTTGAGGGCCCATGACAAATCTTTCAACCTCCTGAGGGGGAAGAGGCACTGTCGCGCCTCCTTCACGACTGTTTCCGTGTGTGTGGACCGTTTTAAGTCCTTAGTGATTTGGACACCTAGGACCTTGAAGCTCTCGACCAACACCACTACCTTACCCATGTCGGACTAAGAGAGCGTCTCCTGGGTCAGTGGGGTCCTCATTCACGGCTCAGTGTTGTTTTTGTCAAAGGGTCCATTAAATGCATTGAGTTTGTCTGGTAGAGAGGCATTGTTGGGCAGAGCATGGCTGGGTCTTCCTTTGCAATCCGCAACATGCAGCGGGCGTCAGAGCCTATATAATAGGATTCCACCTTGTTCCTATATTGTCGTTCTGCTTGTTTGATGGCTCTGTTGATATCATAGCGGAACTTCTTGTTCATGTCCTCAGCCATAGCTTCAGGGTTGGCTGCGATAGCACTGTGTGCGATAGCCCTGTCCTTTAGCTTAGCGCCAACCTCGGTGTTAATCCAGGGCTTTTGATTGGGGAAGCAGCAAACTTTCACTGTGGGGACAACGTCGACGATGCATTTCCTCATGAAGCCGGGGATGGATGTGGTTAGCTCGTCGATGCTATCGGAGAAGTCCCGAAATACTTTTCCCCATGTAGTGTATGTGGACACCCCTTCAAATTAATGGATTCGGCTATTTCAGCCACACCTGTTGCTGATAGGTGTATAAAATCGAGCACACAGCTATGCAATCGCCATAGACAAACACTGGCAATAGAATGTCCCATACTGAGGAGCTAAGTGACTTTCAATGTGTCATCGTAATAGGGTGCCACCTTTCCAACAAGTCAGTTCATCAAATTTCTGCCCTGCTAGAGCTTCCCCGGTCAAGTGCTGTTATTGTGAAGTGGAAACACCTAGGAGCAACAACAGCAGCCGGAAGTGGTAGGCCCGATAAGCTCACAAAACGGGGACGCTGGGTGCTGAAGCGTGTTGTGAGTAAAAATCATCTGTCCTCGGTTGCAACACTCACTACCGAGTTCCAAACTGCCTCTGGAAGCAACGTCAGCACAATAACTGTTCGTCGGGAGCATCATGAAATGTTTTTTCAACAGAGTGCATCACGGGTACTTCCTGCTTGAGGTTCTGCTTGTAGACAGGAAGCAGGAGTATAGCATGCTTATGGGTAAAGTAACAGTGGTTTAGGACATTATCACCCCTAGTGGTGAAGGAGACGTGTTGCTGGAAATTGGGCATTATGTGTCTTAATGACGCAGAATTAAAATCACCAGCAAAAAGGAAGCAGCCTTGGGGTGCATTGTTTCCTGCTTGTTTATAGCCTTGTACAGTTTGTATATGGCCAATCTTGTTGTTTTTCTTATCCTGAGGTGGAATATATACAGCAGTCATGATAACAGCTGAAAACTTTCTCGGGAAGTGAAGGGTAGGCATTTGACCATCAGGTATTCCAAGACGGGTGAACAATGGGTTTAGAATTCCAATGCGCTAGAGTCAACACACCATTTGCTGTTTATGAAGAGGCATACCCCTCCCCCTCTAATTTTTCCTGAATCCAATGTCCTGTCTCATTGGTGAATGGAGAATCCATTGAGTTGCATAGCCGTGGGGGGTATACTGTCCGAAATACATATTTCATAAAAGCAGAGAATATTGCAGTTACAAGAGTCCCATTGATAGCAAATCTGTGATCGGAGGTCATTCATTTTATTATCAAGAGATTGGACAATAAAATGGAGGGAAGAGGTGGCCGGTTTTCCCTTCGCCTTAATCTCACCAGGGCTCCCCCTCTTCTGCCTCTTCATCGCCAGCGTTTCCTCTTGGATAGCCCGGAAATTGGGTCGGAATAACAACAAAACAAAGACTGCCGATGTAAGGTTCAAAAGTTCTTGTCGATCATAAGAAAAAAGAGCAGATACATTTCATGCAAAAAAAAGATACAGGCCAAAAGAATCACAAAATAGCAAAATTGGGTCGAAGCTCACAGGACGGCAACCTTACAGTACGGTGCCATCTTACTGCATACATACTAGGGAAAGATGGGAACTGCTGGAAAGCATACAGATTTCTATGGTTTGATTCGATTTTTCCCAGATGAATTAGATTACAAATGGACATTCAGACTGTTTCTCCATACATATTGTGTCTGGCCATTGGTCTGACTGTTTTTGTGTGGTGTGTCTGACAGAAAAAGCACAGTGATGCGCTTCTCTTATATGAACAGGCTCTGAGAGTGAATGAGGACAGTCACGGGTTGGAGAGAGGCTGAAGAATATACTGCACTCAGGTGAGTGCAGTAGTGCACAGACATGGATGCAAACACACACACACAAAAAAGATCCCTCATTTTTTGTATATGAAATGGGAAGCCTACACTTACTATGCCTAACAATCCTTATTCAATCTTATCTTTCTACTACTTCTACAAAATAAATCAGTCACAGGAAGCTCATCTCTGCAGTCAACTCCAAAACTCCTGGAACGGCTTCCAGTTTTTCCATCTCTTCAACCTCCTCACTTCCCTGTAAAACTCCACCTTCGCCTCATCTCCATGCCTTTGTGGAACAGACTGCATTTCTTCTGCTCAGACAGGTGCTGGTTTTGTTAGCAGAAGTTGGACATGTTTAGGAATTTCAAGTACCACTCTCTGAGAAATTCATGAGGACCTGAAAAGCAACATCAGGATAGCACTGTACAGTTCTGCTCTAAGAGCAATAAAATCTGTGTCTAGTTGAACAGCATTACATGAGCTGCTCTTAGAGCAGCAACATAAAAGATGACACAGCACAGTTATTTTCTTAGAGCAGCAGAAGGCCCAGTGGACTCAAACTGGTCTTAAAGCAGCGATATGTAGTTGACACACTGTTCTTAGAGCAGCAGACACCGTTTACTTGCGCTGCTCCTAGAACAGTAACATAACACATTACAGTTCTGCTCTTGGAGCAGCAGAAGACCCAATTGACTCAAACTGCTCTTAGAGCAGAAAGATCTAGTTGACACACTTCTGTTCCAAGAGCATGGCCAGATGAAAGCCACTCCTCAGTAAAAGGCACGACAGCCCGCTTGGAGTTTGCCAAAAGACACCTAAAGACCCTCAGAACATTAGAAACACAATTCTCTGGTCTGATGAAACCAAAATTGAATTATTTGGCATGAATGCCAAGCGTCACGTCTGGAGGAAACCTGGCACCATCCCTATGGTGAAGCATGGTAGTGGCAGCATCATGCTGTGGATATGTTGTTCAGGGACTGGGAGACTAGTCAGGATCGATGCAAAGATGAACAGAGCAAAGTACAGAGATCCTTGATGAAAACCTGCTCCAGAGCGCTCAAGACCTCAGACTGGGGTGAAGGTTGACCTTCCAACAGAACAACAACCCTAAGCACACAGCCACGACAACGCAAGAGTGGCTTTCGGACAAGTCTCTGAATGTTCTTGAGTGGCCCAGCCATAGCCCGGACTTGAAACCGATCGAACAGCTCTAGAGAGACCTGAAAATAGCTGTGCGGCAACGCTCCCCTTCCAACCTGCCATAGCTTGAGAGGATCTGCAGAGAAGAATGGAAGAAACTCCCCAAATACATATGTGCCAAGCTTGTAGCGTCATACCGAGGCTGTAATCACTGTCAAAGGTGCTTCAAGAAAGTAATTAGTAAATGGTCTGAATACTTATGTAAATGTGATATTGTCATTATGGGGTATTGCGTGTAGATTGATAATGGAAAAAAATATTTCATACATTTTTGAATAAGGCTGTAACCTACCAAAATTTGGAGAAATTCAAGGGTTCTGAATACTTTCTGAATGTACTGAACAGTGGAAAAAGCCTCTGAGCGAATTAAACAGTGCCCCTCTGTCTATGTATGTGTAAGCCATCTATCTGATGTTGTCTGGTCAAAAAGAGTATGACATTGTTGCCGCCCGTAGCATTGAATGCAAGGGAAGCCAGCGAGCATTTGTTCTCCCATAATAATTTAAAAAAATATATATCAGTGTTGAGCGAAACTGAACAAGCTCAACAATGAATGGTCCTGTCGCATCACAAGAAAGTGTCAAGGGAAGCCAGTTTGGATTTGGATTCAATCTAATAACATCTAGAGCAATATGTAATTGACAGAAACAACTTGAATTGTTGCATCTCATTGTGTTGTTGTCCTCCAGTGGCTGGCTAGCTAGCTAGCAAAAATGAGTCCTTTCCTAAATTAGCCATGGATGGAGATAGGGATTGAGACTTGTGGTTTTACTTAATTCTCCGTACTGGCCAATGATTATAACAGCGATTATAACAGCGATTCTGATCCAACAGCAGGTAGCCTAGTGGTTAGACTCTAACCTGATACCTTGTCAGCTCGGGATTCGATTCAGCAACCTTTCGGTTACTGGCCCAATGCTCTAACCGTTAGAGCATTGGGCCAGTAACCGAAAGGTCAGTAACCGAAAGGTTGCTGAATCGAATCCCGAGCTGACAAGGTATCACGTGTGCTCCCTCTCTGGCCTCTAAGTCACCAGGCTGCTCGTTAAGGCGCACAGCTGGCACCATCGTTACGCGCATTAGCGCAATATGACACTCACCTGGATTCCATCACCTTCTTGATTACCTGCCCTATATATGTCACTCCCCTTCGTTCCTTCCCCAGGCGTCATTGTGTCTGTTTCAGTTTCATGTCTGTGCGTTGTTTGTGTTTTGGTTTATGTTGTTTTTTCATTTAAACACTCACTCCCTGAACTTGCTTCCCGACTCTCAGCACACATTGTTATACAAGGTTAAAATCTGTCGTTCTGCCCCTGAACATGGCAGTTAACCCACTGTTCCCCGGTAGGCCATCATGTAAATAAGAATTTGTTCTTAACTGACTAGCCTAGTTAAATGAAAAAACGAATAATAATAAAATACACTATGCCCCTGGCCTGAGAGGGTGGAAGTTCAATATGTAGCTAGATGTAGAATGCTAATGTTACTTGCTAATGTTGCCCATAAAAGGAAGTTAGGCTAGCAAGCAATCATTTTAGCCAGGTAGCCTAGGACAACAAAAATAAAAGCATGTACTGTATGAGTCATAGACCGTTTTGTCAACATGAAAGAGATGAGGATGGCATTGACGTTTCTCTATAAGTAAGGTGAGTCAACATTTTTCTACTTCCACGAACGCACGCACACATGCGCACACACACATACACACACACACACACAGAAATCAGAACCATGGACATCCACATCATATTTAGCTTACTTTGATTGGACTAAATTGTTTTTGGTATCTTTAGTTGTCACTGTATTAGACTAAGCATAGGTGATTTGATGTTGAAATGTTGAAGTTGAAATGGTGCTGGAATAGCGGAGGCAGCTTCTGTTTTCTTTGCAACTTGCGGTAACTCTCCATGGTTCTAAATCAATAGTTATTTAGTAGTCTGAAAA
This sequence comes from Salvelinus fontinalis, assembly GCF_029448725.1. Taxonomy (NCBI): domain Eukaryota; kingdom Metazoa; phylum Chordata; class Actinopteri; order Salmoniformes; family Salmonidae; genus Salvelinus; species Salvelinus fontinalis. Next base: position 34,644,413 of record NC_074690.1, read on the forward strand.
GGACGGAAACATAAGTTGCTTGACCATGCTGTACTGTAGGTCATGTGACTGTTTTTTTATACGCAATATGCGTTGTGTAATTCACCGGACAGCTCCAGTTTTGTGAAGGTTGAATTTATTCTGCCACTGTGTCTTCTCATTGTCTCGGCCTTTAGGCCTATATATCACAGTCGCAAGGCATATGAACTAACAGGCAAACAACTCAATTATCACAACACACAGGTTGTAATATGGCCTTTTCTTCTGGCTTGGATTCTCCAGTGATTTTACCAACACACCACTACTGAAGATAACACAGTACAGTTCTTCTCTTAGAGCAGCAGAGTAGCAGTATCTATTGTGTTTGACACAATTCTGTTCTAAGAGCAGCAGCGCTCCCTGTCTCATTCATGCTGCTACTAGAACAGCAACATATTTAGCTGGCTAGCTACAGTAGTTAGCCTGCAGGCTTAAATACTAGAAAGCTAGTAAACTAAGGTTAAACTAGCTAGCTAGCCGAACAGTTGGCAAGCTAACTAACTTTGGATTGCATTACATTTAGCATGAATTATTAATAATATCTTATTAATTAATTATTTATACTAGCTGAAAACAGGACATGAATGTACAAAATGAAGAACTTGCTAGCTATGTTCAATTCAGCTTTCTTGCTGCTCGCTCCACTTTTTTCCCTCAAATATTTGAAAATCCTGTCATGTGATACATACACTAGTTCTTAATGCAATCGCAGTGTTAGTTTTTTTAAAATAACTTTAGTACGACATACAGCTTACGTTATAGCGAGACAGCGCCTGCAATGAGGGCGGAAAATAGAACTAAACATTTTCCACAGAAATACGAAATAACATCATAAATGGTTCCTACTTTTGCTGAGCTTCCATCAGAATCTTGTACAAGGAGTCCTTTGTCCAGAATAAATCGTTGTTTGGTTATAGAATGTCCTCTTCGCCTGTTGAATTAGCAACCATAGCTAGCCATGTGGCGCAAACGTGCCCAACTTCACCTCACGCAAAGAAAAGAAAATTCCAAAACTCGCAATTAACGTTCAATAAACTGATACAACTCGGTTGAAAAAAACTACTTTATGATGTTTTTATCACATCTATCAAATAAAATCAGAGCCAGAGATATCTACCATGTATACCGAAAGCTTTTCAGAAGGCAATCTGGGGTTCCTTCTCGCGCCTTCGAAGACAATGAAATTTCCAGTCACGTCAATCCAAAAGCTCTTGTTCGGCCTCAGATCAAGCTAGACACCCCATTCCACCTACCACTGCCTGTTGACATCTAGTGGAAGGCGTATGAAGTGCATGTATATCCAGAGATTTCAAGCAAATTCATAGGAAGGCCCTGGAACAGAGCCTCGATTTCAGGTTTTCCACTTCCTGTCAGGAAGTTTGCTGCAAAATGAGTTCTGTTTTACTCACAGATATAATTCAAACAGTTTTAGAAACTTGAGAGTGTTTTCTATCCAATGGTAATAATAATATGCATATTGCACGAGCTAGAATAGAGTACGAGGCAGTTTCATTTGGGCACGATTTTTTACAAAGTGAAAACAGCGCCCCCCTATTGAGAAAAGGTTTTGTTTTTCAACCACTCCACAAATTTCTTGTTAACAAACTATAGTTTTGGCAAGTTGGTTAGGAAATCTACTTTGTGCATGACACAAGTAATTTTTCCAACAATTGTTTACAGACAGATTATTTCACTTATGATTCACTGTATCACATTTCCAGTGGATCAGAAGTTTACATACATTATGTTAACTGACTTTAAACAGCTTGGAAAATTCTAAAAAATTATGTCATGGCTTTAGAAGCTTCTGATAGACTAATTGTCGTCATTTGAGTCAATTGGAGGTGTACCTGTGGATGTTTTTCAAGGCATACCTTCAAACTCAGTGCCTCTTTGCTTGACATCATGGAAAAATCAAAAGAAATCAGCCAAGACCTCAGAAAAAAAATTGTAGACCTCCACAAGTCTTGTTCATCCTTGGGAGCAATTTCCAAACGCCTGAAGGTACCACGTTCACCTATACAAACAATAGTACGCAAGTATAAACACCATGGGACCATGCAACCGTCATACCACTCAGGAAGGAAACGGGTTCTGTCTCCTAGAGATGAATGTACTTTGGTGCGAAAAGTGCAAATAAATCCTAGAAAAATAGCAAAGGACCTTGTGAAGATGCTGGAGGAAACAGGTACAAAAGTATCTATTTCCACAGTAAAACGAGTCCTATATCAACATTACCCGAAAGGCCGCTCAGCAAGGAATAAGCCACTGCTCCAAAACTGCCATAAAAAAAGCCAGACTACGGTTTGCAACTGCACATGGGGACAAAGATCGTACTTTTTGGAGAAATGTCCACTGATGAAACACATTTAGAACTGTTTGGCGATAATGACCATTGTTATGTTTGGAGGAAAAAGGGGGAGGCCTGCAAGCTGAAGAACACCATCCCAACCGTGAAGCACAGCGGTGGCATTATCATGTTGTGGGGTTGCTTTGCTGCAGGAGGGACTGGTGCACAAAATAGATGGCATCATGAGAAGGGAAATTATGTGGATATATTGAAGCAACATCTCAAGACATTCAGTCAAAGTTGAGGCTTGGTCGCAAATGGGTCTTCCAAATGGACAATGACCCCAAGCATACTTCCAAAGTTGTGGCAAAATCGCTTAAGGACAACAAAGTCAAGGTATTGGAGAGGCCATCACAAATCCCTGACCTCAATCCTATAGAAAATTTGTTGGCAGAACTGAAAAAGCGTGTGTGAGCAAGGAGGCCTACAAACCTGACTCAGTTACACCAGCTCTGTCAGGAGGAATGGGCCAAAATTCACCCAATTTATTGTGGGAAGCCTGTGGAAGGCTACCCGAAATGTTTGACCTAAGTTAAACAATTTAAAGGCAATGCTACCAAATACTAATTGAGCGTATGTAAACTTCTGACCCACTGGGAATGTGATGAAAGAAATAAAAGCTGAAATAAATCATTTTCTCTACTATTATTCTGACATTTCACATTCTTAAAATAAAGTGGTGATCCTAACTGACCTAAAACAGGGAATTTTTACTTCGATTAAATGTCAGGAATTTGAAAAAACTGAGTTTAAATGTATTTGGCTAAGGTGTACGTAAACTTCTGACTTCAACTGTATGTTTTTCATACATACAAGGAAGATGTGTTGGGTCTTTCTACTCCTTTACCTTCCAATTGTTGATAGGCAGGTGTTTTTTTTCCACTCATTGCACTGATACAGAATGTTTTCTATTTTTGAGAAGTATTTTTTGATATGATGTCTGTTCCGACAATAACACATTGAAACTGTGGGAACAAGATTTGTGGTGTTAGGTGTTTTCAATTTATCAAAACGATACCGCCATAGCAACCATGTTTTACCTCATGTATGAGTGACATGGAAAATTTAATTTTCCCTTTTAGACATCATTTCTCATCCCAGCAGGGTCCCTATAGATCAGAGGCTGCCAGAGTGCCTGGTTTGAAGTGCAGGACTGTATTACACAATGTGTTTAGAAAACCTGATCGGGTTGCCAGGAAAAGCCCTTGTAACGTTTCAGTAGACTATTTTACTGGATATTGTAGGTGCAGGCTAAACACCAACAAATATGATTCACCCCAGAATCAACAAAAACAATGATCTATTTTCACCAGACTAGATGTCTTAATTAAGTAGACTCCCTTGTCCTGAAGTACAGTATGTACTGTACATACACCATTACACAATGTCATGTTTGACAGAATCCAACTGATTATCTAACAGATGTGCGTGCGTCTGCATATCAGTGGCTAGTGCACTTGTTGATGTCAGCCATATTGGGTATAAAGCACACAAAACAATGCAAGAGTATCTCGTAAAGTTGTGGTTACATGATGGAATTATAGTGGAATAGTTTCTGCCCACTTGGATTGGAGAGGGACACTAACAAGTTTTGGAACCAGCAGATGTTAAATTCCTTTGATTAAAGTTTGTGTCATTCTCTTTCATAATCACATTTAAAGATTTAATCAGATTAAGCAGCATTTACAATACACGCTTAGACTGCCCACTTGTGTGGTCTCCCTACCCCAACTCCAAATTAAATCCTATTATTCCACATTTTGATTACAGGATAATACCTGTGGGATATCGTAACATTAATATATTATCATCCAAGTGACTGAGGCACATGATTTTCATGTGTGCTGCCTTTTACACCAATCAAAACATTGGGGAATTCCTGGTCAGGCTACAGTAAAAGGCCTACATTTGGACTGAAGGGTTTAAAAAAGCTTTCGGCTGTCAATCAGTGTCTACTGGAGAGAGAAGAGAAAGAGAGAGAGAGAGGGAGAATATGCCCAGGCCATGAGCAGTGCAACAGGCCCAACCCCCACTATTACACCCGCCCAAGCCCCATCCTGCAATCTAAGAGGTATATAGCAGATGCTCAACATACTCTGCTCACACATACTGTGATGGTCCGGGCCTAAACCATACAAAAACGACACAATGGAACATTCTGAAATAAACAAGGTCTGAGGTCATCTGCCTTTGCCCTAAAGAGCAGGAATCCAGACTTTGTCAAAGAAATTGGAAATACAGACATTGTCATCCTACAAGAAACATGGTAAAAAGGAGACAGACTTACTGGTTGTTTCTTGTCCACCAAACTACCAGGTGTGAAACAGGGAAGAGACTCAAGGGGTATGCTAATTTGGTGTAGAGCAGACCTAACCCACTCTATTAAATTAGTCAAAACAGGAACATTTTACATCTGGCTAGAAATTAATAAGGAAATTATCTCAACAGAGAAGAATGTCCTCATGTGTGCTGCCTATATTCCCCCAATAGAATCCCCATACTTTAACAATGACAGCTTCTCCATCCTAGAGTGGGAGATCAACAATTTCCAGGCTCAGGGACATGTACTAGTCTGTGGCAACCTAAATGCCAGAACTGGACAAGGACCCGACACCCTCAGCACACAGGGGGACAAAGATCTGCCTGGAGGTGACGGCATTCCCTCCCCCATATGCCCCTCTAGGCACAACTACGACAACATAACCAACAAAAACGGGTCACAACTCCTGCAGCTCTGTCGGACGCTGGGTATGTACATAGTCAATGGTAGGCTTCGAGGGAACTCCTATGGTAGGTACACCTATAGCTCATCTCTTGGCAGTAGTACTGTAAACTGCTTTATCACTGACCTCAACCCAGAGACTCTTAAAGCATTCACAGTCAGCCTGCTGACACCCCTATCTGATCACAGCAAAATCACATTCTACTTGAACAGAGCTATGATCAATCATGAGGCATCAATTTCCCAAAGATTGGAAAGCTGCTGCGGTCATCCCCCTCGTCAAAGGGGGAGACACTCTAGACCCAAACTGCTACAGACCTATATCTATCCTACCCTGCCTTTCTAAGGTCTTCGAAAGCCGAGTTAACAAACAGATTACCGACCATTTTGAATCCCATCGTACCTTCTCTGCTATGCAATCTGGTTTCAGAGCTGGTCATGGGTGCACCTCAGCCACGCTCAAGGTCCTAAACGATATCATAACCACCATCGATAAGAGACATTACTGTGCAGCCATATTCATCGACCTGGCCAAGGCTTTCGACTCTGTCAATCACCACATTCTTATCGGCAGACTCAACAGCCTTGGTTTCTCAAATGATTGCCTCGCCTGGTTCACCAACTACTCATCTGATAGAGTTCAGTGTGTCAAATCGGAGGGCATGTTGTCCGGACCCCTGGCAGTCTCTATGGGGGTGCCACAGGGTTCAATTCTCGGGCCGACTCTCTTCTCTGTATACATCAATGATGTCGCTCTTGCTGCTGGTGATTCTCTGATCCACCTCTACGCAGACGACATCATTCTGTATACCTCTGGCCCTTCTTTGGAAACTGTGTTAACTAACCTCCAGACGAGCTTCAATGCCATACAACTCTCCTTCCATGGCCTCCAACTGCTCTTAAACGCAAGTAAAACTAAATGCATGCTCTTCAGCCGATCGTTGCCCGCACTTGCTCGCCCATCCAGCATCACTACTCTGGACGGTTCTGACTTAGAATATGTGGACAACTACAAATACCTAGGTGTCTGGTTAGACTGTAAACTCTCCTTCCAGACTCACATTAAGCATCTCCAATCCAAAATTAAATCTAGAATTGGCTTCCTATTTTGCAACAAAGCATCCTTCACTCATGCTGTCAAACATACCCTTGTAAAACTAACCATCCTACCAATCCTCGACTTCGGCAATGTCATTACAAAATACCCTCCAACACTCTACTCAACAAATTGGATGCAGTCTATCATAGTGCCATCGGTTTTGTCACCAAAGCCCCATATACTACCCACCACTGTGACCTGTATGCGCTCGTTTGGCTGGCCCTCGCTTCATACTCGTTGCCAATCCCACTGGCTCCAGGTCATCTACAAGTCTTTGCTAGGTAAAGCCCCACCTTATCTCAGCTCATTGATCACCATAGCAGCACCCACCTGTAGCACTAGCAGGTATATCTCACTGGCCACCCCCAAAGCCAATTCTTCCTTTGGCCACCTTTCCTTCCAGTTCTCTGTTGCCAATGACTGGAACGAACTGCAAAAATCACTGAAGCTGGAGACTCATATCTCCCTCACTAGCTTTAAGCACCAGCTGTCAGAGCAGCTCACAGATCACTGCACCTGTACATAGCCCATCCAACTACCTCATCCGCATACTGTATTTATTTATCTTGCTCCTTTGCACCCCAGTATCTCAAGTTGCAAATAAGAGCAATGTCAACTTACCAACATTACGAACAGGAATACAACTTTCATGAAGCAGATCCTCTGTTCGGACCACCACCCGGGACAAGGGATCTAATTCTAGTAGTTGACCCAAAACAACGGCACCGCAGAAGAAGCGGCCACCTGGTCAGGCTCCGTAGACGTGCACATCGCCCACCGCTCCTGAGTATACTACTAGCCAATGCCCAGTCTCTTCACAACAAGGTATTTAAAAATATGTATATATATTTAACTAGGTGAGTCAGTTAAGAACGAAGGTAGATGAAATTCGAGCAAGGGTTGCCTTCCTGAAAGACATCAGAGATTGTAACATTCTCTGTTTCACGTAAATATGTCTCTCTCGGGATATGTTGTCAGAATCGGTTCAGCCACCAGGCTTCTCCATGCATCGCGCCAACAGAGATAAACAGCTCTCTGGGAAGAGGAAGGGCGGGGGTGTATGCTTCATGATTAACGACTCATGGTGTAATCATAACAACATACAGGAACTCAAGTCCTTCTGCTCACCCAACCTAGAATTCCTTACAATCAAATACCGCCCATTTTACCTACCAAGAGAATTCTCATCAGTTATAGTCACAGCTGTGTACATTCCTCCTCAAGCAGACACCAAGACGGCCATCAAGGAACTTTCCTGGACTTAATCCAAACTGGAAACCATACATCCCGAGGCTGCATTTATTGTAGCTGGGGATTTCAACAGAGCAAATTTGAGAACAAGGGCTAAATTCTACCAGCATATTGATTGCGCTACGTGCATGGACAATACCCTGTACCACTGCTACTCTAATAAGCTGACTAAAAATAAATGTAGGAATCTATGTTATTCAAATATTGCACCCACATTGCTTGCGCGCGTCAACGAGCGTCTGAGTTGCCAAGGGCTAAAATAGAAGTCATTCCTATTTCTGACCCAGATCGCGCTGCATGTCCTGCCTCTCCCATCTCCTCATTGGTTTACAGAAGCAGGTACCCACGTGCCATCTCCTCATTGGTTATACCCACGTGGGTGATTGAAAGACGAACTGTTGCCGGTTGTCATGGTAATACTAGGAAAGTTTAGATGCCAATCACCATATAAGTTAAATGATGAAAAAGCCTGGAAGGAGGAGAGATGACTAGAAACGATTCGGTTGACCGTTTTTATGTGTGGATTCATTGTCGGAGTAGAGGACCTTGTGCATTTCAGGTAAAATAACAACCTAATGTTTATATCCCAGGACAAATTAGATAGCAAGTGCAAGCTAACTAGCTAAATTGCCATAAATGTTTAATGTTTTTCGACCTGTCCCCAAATTAATGTCATTGGTTCAGAGTTTGTTTTGATATTTTAACCTACGTGTCGTGATCGCGTTTGGTGTAGGGGGACAAAATAAATGTATGCGCGATGGCGCACGCGCGTAGCCGGTTTGGGTTCCGTGTAACTTCCGCGATGCATACAAAGCCCTCCCCCGCCCTCCCTTCGGCAAATACGACCACGACGCCATCTTGCTCCAACCGTCTTATAGGCAGAAACTCAAACAGGATGTACCAGTGACGAGAACCATTCAGCGCTGGTCCGACCAATCAGAAGCCACGCTTCAAGATTGTTTTGATCACGTGGACTGGAATATGTTCTGGTCAGCCTCAGAACAACATCGACCTATACGCTGACTCGGTGAGTGCGATTATAAAGAAGTGCATTGGAGATGGTTGTACCCACCGTGACTATTTAAACCTACCCTAACCAGAAACTGTGGATAGCGGATAGCGGCATTAGCGCAAAACTGAAAGTGCAATCCACCGCATTTTAACCGTGGAAAGAGGTCTGGGTATATGACTGAATATAAACAGTGTAGTTATTCCCTCCGCAGGGCAATCAAACAAGTGAAATGCCAGTACAGGGAAAGGTGGAGTAGCATCAAGACACCGACATCATGCTTCCAGACAAACTAAACACCTTCTTTGCCCGCTTTGAGGATAATACAGTGCCACCGTTGCAGCCCGCTAACAAGGACTGCACTCCCCCTCTCCTTCTCTGTGGCTGACGTGAGTAAAACATTTTAACGTGTTCACCCTCGCAAGGCTGCTGGCCCAGATAGGCATCCCTAGCCGCGTCCTCAGAGCCTGCGCAGACCAGCTGGCTGGTGTGTTTACGGACATATTCAATCGCTCCCTATCCCAGTCGGTTGTCTCCACATGTTTCAAGATGGCTACCATTGTTCCTGTACCCAAGCAGGCAAAGAACTGAACTAAAGGACTATCGTCCTGAAGCACTAAATTCCGTCATCCTGAAGTGCTTTGAGAGACCAGTCAAGGATCATATCACCTCCACCTTACTGGCCACCCTAGACCCACTTCAGTTTGTATACCGCTCCAGCAGGTCCACAGACGACGCAATCGCCATCACACTGCACACTGTCCTATCCCATCTGGACAGAAGGAATACCTATATAAGAATGCTGTTCATTGACTACAGCTCAGCATTCAATACCATAGTACTGTCCAAGCTCATCATCAAGCTGAAGGCCCTGGGTCTCAACCCCGCACTGTGCAGTTGGGTTATGAACTCTGACGGGCCGCCCCCAGGTGGTGAAGGTAGGAAACATCTCCACTTCGCTGACCCTCAACACTGGGGCCCCACAAGGGTGCGTGCTCAGCCCTCATGACTGCTTGGCCATGCATGCCTCCAACTCAATCATCAAGTTTGCAGACGACACAACCGTAGTGGGTTTGATTACCCCAAAAATTTGATCATATTACTCCAGTGCTAGCCTCCGTACACTGGCTTCCTGTTAAAGCAATGGCTGATTTCAAGGTTTTATTGTTAACCTACAAAGCGTTACATGGGCTTGCTCCTACCTATCTTTCCAAGTTGGTCCTCCCGTACATACCTACACGTACGCTACGGTCACAAGACGCAGGCCTCCTAATTGTCCCTAGAATTTCTAAGCAAACAGCTGGAGGCAGGGCTTTCTCCTATAGATCTCCATTTTTATGGAATGGTCTGCCTACCCATGTGAGAGACACAGACTCGGTCTCAACCTTTAAGTCTTTATTGACGACTCATCTCTTCAGTAGGTCCTATGATTGAGTGTAGTCTGGCCCAGGAGTGTGAAGGTGAACGGAAAGGCTCTGGAGCAACAAACTGCCCTTGTTGTCTCTGCCTGGCCGGTTCCCCTCTCTCCACTGGGATTCTCTGCCTCTAAACCTATTACAGGGGCTGAGTCACTGGCTTACTGGTGCTCTTTCATGCCATCCCTAGGAGGGGTGTGTCACTTGAGTGGGTTGAGTCACTGACGTGATCTTCCTGTCTGGGTTGGCGCCCCCCCCCTTGGGTTGTGCCGTAGCGGAGATCTTTTTGGGCTATACTCGGCCTTGTCTCAGGATGGTAAGTTGGTGGTTGAAGATATCCCTCTAGTGGTGTGGGGGCTGTGCCTTGGCAAAGTGGGTGGGGTTATATCCTTCCTGTTTGGCCCTGTCCGGGGTTTTCATCGGATGGGGCCACAGTGTCTCCTGACCCCTCCTGTCTCAGCCTCCCGTATTTATGCTGCATTAGTTTATGTGTCGGGGGGCTAGGGCCAGTTTGTTATATCTGGAGTACTTGTCCTGTCTTATCCGGTGTCCTGTGTGAATTTAAGTATGCCCTCTCTAATTCTCTCTTTCTCTCTTTCTTTCTCTCTCTTGGAGAACCTGAGCCCTAGGACCATGCCTCAGGACGACCTGACATGATGACTCCTTGATGTCCGCAGTCCACCTGGCCATGCTGCTGCTCCAGTTTCAACTGTTCTGCCTGCGGCTATGGAACCCTGACCTGTTCACCTGACGTGCTACCTGTCCCAGGCTGGCTGTTTTCAACTCTCTGGAGACCGCAGGAGCGGTAGAGATACTCTTAATGATCGGCTATGAAAAGCCAACTGACATTTACTCCTGAGGTGCTGCACCCTCGACAACTACTGTGATTATTATTATTTGACCATGTTGTTCATTTATGAACATTTGAACATCTTGGCCATGTTCTGTTATAATCTCCACCCAGCACAGCCAGAAGAGGACTGGCCACCCCTCATAGCCTGGTTACTCTCTAGGTTTCTTCCTAGGTTTTGGCCTTTCTAGGGAGTTTTTCCTAGCCACCGTGCTTCTACACCTGCACTTCTTGCTGTTTGGGGTTTTAGGCTGGGTTTCTGTACAGCACTTTGAGATATCAGCCACTTCCTGTTCACACGAGCCACTTCCTGTTCACACAGCTACCATCCTGAAGGCGAGGTCAGTACAGGTGCATCAAAGCTGGGACAGAGAGTCTGGAAAAACAGCTTCTCTTTCAAGGCCATCAGACTGCTAAATAGCAATCATTAACTCCGAGAGGCTGCTGCCTACATTGAGACTCATTCACTGGCCACTTTAATAAATGGATCACTAGTCACTTTATACAATGCCACTCTAAATAATGCCACTTTAATAATGTTTACATATCTTACATTACTCATATCACATGTATATACTGTATTTTATACCATATTGCACCTTGCCTATGCCGCTTGGCCATCGCTCATCTATATACTTACATGTACATATTCTCATTCACCCCTTTAGATTTGTGTGTATTAGGTAGTTGTTGGGGAATTGTTAGATTACATGTTAGATATTACTGCACTGTCGGAACTAGAAGCACAAGCATTTCGCTACACTCGCATTAACATCTGCTAACCATCTGTATGTGACAAATAAAATTTGATTTGATTTTGATACAGAAATACAATACGTAAATTGAAGGAACAGCACATCTGAAATCAGCTCAATGAAGTTGAATAATCTAACCACTTCTGGGAAAATTGGAAAACTCTAAACAAACAAAAGGCCTATGAGGTTGATGGTATCCTAAAAAAAGTGATTAAATATACAGACCACAAATTCCAATTGGCTATTCTTAAACTCACATCATCCACAGCTCTGGCATCTTCCCCAACATTTGGAACCAAGGACTGATCACCCCAATCCACAAAAGTAGAGACAAATTTGATCCCAATAACTACCGGGGGATATGAGTCAACAGCAACCTTGGGAAGATCCTCTGCATTATCAGTAACAGCAGACTCATACATTTCCTCAGTGAAAACAATGTACTGAGCAAATGTCAAATTGGCTTTTTACCAAATTACCATACGACAGACCACTTATACACCCTGCACACACAAACAAACCAAAACAAAGGCAGTCATCTCATGCTTTGTTGATTTCAAAAAAGCTTTAGACTCAATTTGGCATGATGGTCTGCCATACCAATTGATGGAAAGTGGTTTTTGGGGAAAAACATACAACATTATAAAATCTATGTACACAAACAACAGTATGCGGTTAAAATTGGCAAAAAACACATTTCTTTCCACAAGGCCGGGGGATGAGACAGGGATGCATCTTAAGCCCCACCCTCTTCAACATATATATCAATGAATTGGCGAGGGCAGTAGAACAGTTTTCAGCACCCGACCTTATCCTACTACAATCTGAAGTCAAATGTCTACCGTTTAGTGATGATCTGGTGCTTCTGTTCCCAACCAAGGAGGGCCTACAGCAGCACCTAGATCTTCTGCACAGATTCTGTCAGACATGGGCACTGACAGTAAATCTCGGTAAGACAAAAATAATGGTGTTCCAAAAAAGGTCCAGTTGCCAGGACCACAAACACAAATTCCATCTAGACACCGTTGCCCTAGAGCACATAGAAAAACTATACATACCTCGGCATTAACATCAGCGCCACAGGTAACTTCCACAAAGCTTTGAACGATCTGAGAGACGGATCTTCTATGCCATCAAAAATTACATCAAATTCGACATACCAATTAGGATCTGGCAAAAAAATACTTGAATCAGTTATAGAACCCATTGCCATTTATGCTTGTGAGGTCTGGGTTCTGCTCACCAACCAGGAAATGACAAAATGGGGCAAACACCAAATTGAGACTCTGCATGCAGAATTTTGCAAATATATCCTCTGTGTACAATGTAAAACACCAAATAATGCATACAAAGCAGAATTAGGCCGATACCCGCTAATTATCAAGAGCCGTTACATTCTACATCCACCTAAAAGGAAGCGATTCCCAAACCTTCCATAACAAAGTCATCACCTATCAAGAAATGAACCCGGATAAGAGCCCCCTAAGCAAGCTGGTCCTGGGGCTCTGTTCACAAACACAAACAGACCCCACAGAGCCCCAGGACAGCAACACAATTAGACCAAACATTATCATGAGAAAACAAAAAGATAATTACTTGACACATTGGAAATAATTTACAAAAAACAGAGCAAACTAGAATGCTATTTGTGCCACACCCTGATCTGTTTCACCCGTCTTTGTGCTTGTCTCCACCCCCCTCCATTTGTCACCCATCTTCCCCTTTATCCACAGTGTATTTATACCTGTTTTCTCTGTTTCTGTTTCTAGTTTGTTTTGTTCTTCAAGCCTACCAGCGTTTTACCCCTGGCTGCTGTCTTTCTCTAGTTCCTGTTTTCTAGTTTTCCCGATTTTGACCATTCTGCCTACCCTGACCCTGAGCCTTCCTGCCATTCTATACCATTGTCATACCACCCTGGATTATTGATCTCTGCCTGCCCCTGACCCCCGAGACTGCCTGCCGTTCGGTACCTTATGGACTGATCTGGATTACTGACCTCTGCCTGCCATTGACTTGTTGCTTTGCTTGCCCCCTGTTCTAGTAATAAACTTTTGTTACTTCGACACTGTCTGCATCTGGGTCTTCTCCTGAAACGTGATAATTTGGCCATAAACAAAGAGTAGACAGTGGCAGAATACCTGAACACTGTGGCTAACCCAACATTAAGGAAATCGTTGACTGTGTACAGACTCAGTGTGCATAGCCTTGCTTTTGAGAAAGGCTGCCGAAGGCAGACCTGGCTCTCAAGAGAAGACAGGCTATGTGCACACTACCCACAAAATGAGGTGGAAACTGAGCTGCACTTCCTAACCTCCTGCCAAATGTATGACCATATTAGAGACACATATTTCCCTCAGATTACACAGACCCACAAAAAAAAATTCACATATAATTTTGATAAACTCCCATATCTATTGGGTGAAATACCACAGTGTGCCATCACAGCAGTAAGATTTGTAACCTGTTGCCACAAAAGGAAGAACAAACACCATTGTAAATACAACATACATTTCTGTTTATTTATTTTCTCTTTTGCACTTTAACTATTTGCACATTATTACAACACTGTATTTAGACATAATGACATGTCTTCATTCTTTTGGAACTTTTGTGAGTGTAATGTTAACTGTTAATTTTGTATTGTTTATTTCACTTCTGTTTATTATCTATTTCACTTGCTTTGGCAATGTAAACGTATGTTTCCTATGCCAATAAAGCCCTTCAATTGAAATTGAAATGAGTGAGTGAGTGAGTCAGTGAGTGAGCACTAAGTGAAGGAAGAAACTCTGCCACACAGCAAAGGTGTGAAAGAGGAGAACAGATGTCATGTTGTCTCCCAGGGTGAGGTCACCTTGATGACTTTGATCTCATAAGCACGAGTCAGCAGGACCCAGCAGCCAAGGTCATAAATACAGGCCCGGGATTCAGAGACAGACATTACCCACTGAGTAGTGAATTACCTAATCTGGCAAGGCTGGGTATAGGCAGTCGACTCCGTTGCATGTTGTTTTGGTTGTGCCCAATGCCCACGCTGCTCGTTTTCTCACTGTAACTGTAACTCTGAGTGCTATGCTGATTTAATCGCTCAAAACACATTCAGGCAGGTGTGCTATTGTGTATTGCACAGGTATAAGTGAAATTTAATGTAAAGTGTTATACATGAACACACATGTAAGCTCAAACACAACTATTTTCCCAACAATGTCCCAACAAACCCTTCAACAAAATATTTTGGCAGCAAACATTCCCATGATGTGTTGTCAAGATATTTGACTGAAAAGATAGGAAGCTTAGTTAAGTCTGGAGGCCTGTTAGTTGAGAAATATGTTCTATACCAGTAATTAAAGGGACTAGTATTGTTCCTTCAGTTTCATCAAATATCCTTGACCTAATACAAATGAAATAACAAATAACAATGACATGTTGAACTATATGCCACAACCTTAATTAGGAAATTGGTTTGACCATGTTTTCTTTCAGCCCTGCATTGTCTGGCCTTGATCAGCTGTGAAAAAACAATATTATTTTCTCCAGACTTTTGGATAGGCCCAATGGAAGACACAGTGATACACTGCCCACCATTGGTAAGAATGTATCATTACAATACACCACTACTATTACACCCCATATCCATCACCAAGCCAAAAAAGGAGGTTCAAGGGGTCTGCTTTGTGTGAGCATTGTTGTCCTAAAATGACAAAGTGTTTAGGGACTCCACATTCTTCTTCCCCCTGTTGTTTTCACACAAAAGAAATGACTGCATTGGCAGGCCGGGCAATCACGTCCCAAACAGCAGTGGTGGAAAAAGTACACAAACCCCATACTTGAGTACAAGTAAAGATACTTACTACTTGAGTAAAATGTTTTAAAGTATTTGGTTTTAAATATACCTAAGTATCAAAAGTAAAAATAATTGCTAAACTATACTTAAGTATCAAAAGTAAAAGTAAAAAATAATTTCAAATTCCTTATATTAAGCAAACCAGATGGCACCATTTTCTTGTTTTTTTAAATATGCGGATAGCCAAGACCACACTTCAACACTCAAGACATAATTTACAAATTATGGATGACCAGGGATTTTCTCATAATAAGTGCATGAATTGGACCATTTTCCTGTCCTGCTAAGCATTCGAAATGTAAAGAGTACTATTGGGTGTCAGAATGTACTAAAGTAAAAGTAAAAGTTGTCAAAAATATAAATAGTAAAGTAAAGTACAGATACCCCAAAAAGCTACTTAAGTAGTACCTAAAAGTAGTTTTACTTAAATACTTTACATCACTGCCAAACAGGTCAGCAGGCAATTCCAGTTGCTCAGCCGCTCAGAGCTCAGCCTCAGCCTTGGCCACATGCATGGAGGATTTATTAAAACCAGATGGGCTGTGCTCCCTTACAAGCTCGACTCGGCGGAGGGAGTCAAAAAACCCTCGGCTGCTAGCTTCTCCCAGCCCAGCCAGGCCTAGCTCTGGGGGAACAAACAGGAGGGAGGGAGAGAGCAGAGGTGCTGGTCCACCCATTTCCTTTCCTTGCCCTTCCCAGGCATGTCAGAGGGGAGCCAAGCCAACAAAAATCAGACATGCAGTGGCTTTTGGACAGGGCCAGGACTCAACCAGTGTGGTAGTTATGGATGGCAAGAGGGAAGGTGTGTGGTGAAGAGGGGCTGCCAGGCGGAATCAGACCCATGCCAAGGAGCTTCAAAGATCCACAAGGGAACTGAAAGAAAATAAACAAACAGATAGCTCAAACTGAAAAGTCAGGTTAGAAGTTAGAACGCACTGTGCTGCGCTTTGTTTTTTGTGACTTCCCCTGGACAGGAATGCAGGCGAGGCAGTGGTGGTGGTAGTGGTGTTGGAATCCCGTTGATGATAAACAGTGACAATACAAAAGACAGCAAACGTGTTTGGGGTTGTGGTCGCTGACGTGAGAGAATGTCAGAGAGCTGGACTGTCAGAGAGCTGGACTGTCAGTACTCTTATGTTGTAGCGACCCACTAGCTCTATCATGTGTGGGGCTCATGGGAAAAGAATGGGGGGAGGAGTAGCCGCTAGGTCAGATAGCTGATAGGCCACTAGTTTTGGAGGTGGAGTGGGATCTGAGCATGAACGAGTCAGACGGTGACTGAATGGACCACAAAATAACGTCTCCTCTGAGTTCCACCAAGTTATTAGACTAACCAGATGCTTTTATTGTTTTGGGCAGCCCTCCCAAACCTCTGTTAACCTGTACTTCGAGGCATTAAAACCTACTTCGCCGGTTCAACCTGTGCTACTGTCTCCTCGTTCTTCTTGTTAGTTATCTAGCTAAGGAGTGGACCCGCTAACAACAACAATGTACTCTTTGGTTAGCAGATCCTGTATCTCTTTTCTCTCCCACTTGCAAGCCTGATTCCTATCATGCGCCATCATTCCTCTAAATTCACTTTCTCCCATCAGTGTCAAATTCCTTCAATTATTGCCAGCACCAATTTACACTTGTTCTTACAATTCATTCACTTCTGGCCAGGCAGCCACCTGTTTCTCATTGGCTGGACATACTTCTGGTATCCCTCCACATCTCTTAGCTAACGCAGGCTCTAATAGTACGACTGGGACTGGGGTTGGCAGACATAGGTATAGTTCCGGGTGGTTTTCAACAGCATTTTTCTTACACTTTGCAGGACCCAAAAGGAATTCATGCTCTGCTATCTAGTACAGCAATCTAGTTTTCATAATTTGTATTGCAAGGAGTAAACATTATAGCCTAGCCTGCAATTGAAAACATACTGTATCTCCTGTTGTGATAATGTGAACAAGTGTTGTTTTCAGGTTTTAAGTTGACCCGCATGTGATGACAATGCCATAATGTTTGAACACTGTATTCTATATTGTGTTTGATGGTCTACCTGCTTATGAATATTAATAACACATATGATCAGTAACACATATGACCAGATAAAAGATTAATCATTGCACAGTTTTGTTGCACAGTATGTTTCCATACATTTCACCACACTTGCCGTTATCGACCGAAGCTTAAGCCCTGTGAAGTTGCTTATGATTGGGCAGACTCATTTGAGATGGCTACAATGAGATGTAAACGAGCTGGAATGAGCTTGGCTCAATTCTACCATCCTCCCAATGAGTCTCTTTGTGGCTCTGACATATCTGCATGAATCGCAAACAATTTGTGTTACCCAAAGATGAATCTACAAGACGATTCATGTTCTCAAGAATGGAGTGATTCTTACCTAGGGCCAGACTCATTGCTCATTAAGTGGCTTGTTTATGATATTTCACAGGGACCCAAAATGTTTAAAATACATTTCCAAACAGGTGGAGAAACTTATGAGACTTGAGTGGATTTCCTGTGGAGAAGAAGCATTAAATAAAATAGTGCAGAAGAAAAATGGAAAAGCAGTATAGTATCCTGTTAGTTGGGCTCACCTGGCCTGAAATGCTCTCCTCTTATTTGTAGAAAGGCGAGTGGAATAATCTAACGTTACACAATATTGTTTGGGTGGCCTTTAGTATCCCCCCCCCCCCCCCCCCCCACCTATAATAAAAACAGGCAGTGTTTAGGGAATGGCTGAATATAATGAATTGCCCCAGGTAGATTTTTCAAGCATCTGCCATTTTTTTGCCATGACGGGAACATGTCTCAGAAGGGAGCCTGCAAGAAAGGCCTGGCCAGAAAAACATTGTTGATTTACTCCTTCAGGTTGTCCAAATGAGAGGGGCTTTTTAGTGTTTGTCACAGATTGAGGAAACAGGTGAACGTCAGGGACAAACCTAGTAAAGCAACTTTAAATAATATTTGTAAGCTCCTGTTTTTCAAGGTTATAGCCTACATAGTAAACTGAGATTGGGAGAACATAGTAAATATTAAACTTACTGTCCTCAGTGGAACATTTTGGGAGAGAGGACAATGATTAGGGTCACCAGCGCTACGAGTTTGGGCTGTTTGGGCAGTTATATTCAGTGGTGTAGTGGAAGGTAAACGCAAGTAAACACAGTTTACCCAATTATTTTTCTTGCCTGACAGTTTACCTACCCTTTGCGGAAAAATGCATTGAAAGTATAGGGAGCGTTACTTTCTTCACCGTGACTGGTGATCAGTTTACCCACCTATTTTTTTTACCATTACATCACTGGATATATCGTCATTTCAATATTTACTATAGTTTCCTGTCTACTGTTTAAAGTATGTGTTTGGTGCATTTGATCAATTTCTAGCTAATCCCACTGAGCACTGGTGTGAGATCAGTAGTATTAGATTTACATGACTTTTAAGAGCACTCTAGCGTGCGACTGTACTGTACCCAGGAGCAGCCAACACTCTAATATGATGTAAAACAGAGCAATTAAAGGGTAGTTGTCTCAGTGCCATTCAGCGTGAAGGAATCGCCAGTCCAAGTTAGTCACCTAGAGGTGTGTGGCAGGGTTGGCGTCAATTCCATTTAAATTAAGCAGTGGCATTTCCTCAATTCCTCATTTACTTTTTATTGAGGAAAATTGGAATTATAATTATAATTTTATTTTACTTCCTGAATTTAAATGGAGTTGACCCCAACCCGGGTGAGTGGGCCATGGCTGTCAAAAGGTACAGCATGCACCTTGGCAGGTCTAGACTTTGTGGTTTCGCATTAAATAAAGCAGGAGAGGGAGTATAGTATGAAGCCTATATTCTTAGTGTTAATGTTGACGTCTTGCCACTTTAACACCACTGAAAGTCATCATCACATACAGTACTCATCAAACGAGACTGGAAGTCTATAAAAGAGAGGTTAAAAAAAGGATGAACTGAGATGAACGGAGGAAGTAGGTTAAAGATGAACAGAGAGAGTGGTTTACAAGCGTTGCCAGCAGTGTGCGCAGTTCACTGAGGTCAAAGGCAGGTCATCCTGAATGTTGGACTTCTTCGCGTCTGTGTTCATTGGCTTGTAAAATGACAAGGAACAATGTACAGTAAATCACAACCACTACTATTTTTATTGTGGAAGTCTATTGAATGTATTTGTGTGTGTGAAACTGGGTTCTTAACTTGACATTTGTTAATGGGCTAACAGTGTAGAGTAAGTACATTCAAAGCCAATTAGACTTTATTTAAATATAGAAAATAAACAAGCTACCTTCAGAGTAGCAGGTGTGGGAATTACCAATAAAAATTATGGGTCAAAATGAGTATAAATCATATTACGTTTGGACGTGTTGTGTTAAAACCTGTGAAAGTTGGCATGGAATGCACACAAATAGCACACAACCAAGCATCTCCCCTCTCTCCTAAAAGTTGGCGCGGGTGTTCCTGTCGAAGCAACAGAGAGCCTCTTGATGTGGTCTGTCATTTCCTCTGAGCTGGCTGTGCTACAGAACGGGGGTTTGAGGGGTGTGGGAAAAAGCAGTATGAAAGGGAAGAGAGGAAGTGTGTATTTATCTCTGTTGGTGGGGCATGATTCCCACTTTGATCTGTCTGACCAATGGACGTACCGACCAACTCCCTGACTGATCCTGGCAGAAGCAGGACCAGTGCGGAGGCCAGGGTCCCTCTGCCACCTGAAGAGATTATAAGAGGATGCCTTATTGCAACACCTGTCTATATAAAAGCCCAGTTAAACTCTTGGGGGTTTTCATCTCAAATCTCACATTTGAATAAAACAATCTGTAAAAATGAAAGTTAAATTAGCTTTTTTTTTGTTGGTGATATATGGGTTAAAAGAATGGTCAAAAGGAGTCAAATGAAACAACAAGTCCTATAGTATCACAGTCAAACACAAACTTCTTCATTGAGAACACAAGGTTGGTCGTGGTTCCATATGCAATCCTGATGACAAGACAAACACTTCTCCACAGCAATAAAGTAAGGGGAACCACCAAGGGGTTTCATGGAAGGATATGAAATCATGGGGCAGGGTCTCCTTCTTAGCCGTTTATTGAGACGTTTCCATCCATCCCAACTCCGTCATTGTGCAAACAATTCCTCTATTTGTCTTCTCATTTAGCAGGGAGAGGCTGAGTCAATGATTTACTTTCCATTGTCTGGAAGATGGAATATTCAATTACAGGCTTCAAGTCAACACCTCCCCTCACATTACAGTATGACATAATACAGTCCCTCAGACAGACATGTCCATATGGTTTCAAGTGTAATATGTGCCTATGTAACCTACTGAAGACTCATGCTGATGTGCCAAAAGAGCTCTCTGTCCCTCCTCATCTCCATGCAGGAAATATGTCTCCCTCCTACAGTTCAATCACATCATATTTGATGTTTTAGAATCCCATACGTATATGTCCTATCCCTGTTCAGGATTTCAAGCTCAACTGTGGGTACACGCAACACAAGCTCTCTCCTTCCACCTCCTTGTGAGTTCCTGCCTGCGTACTGAGGAAGTTGGCCAGGGAGAGTGCAAGTGGCACATGGCAGTGGATGGTGGCCTGGGAGCAGATTAGCTGGCTTTGTGGCTATCTGGTGATGACAGTTCACACAGAGAGTTTTTTGCACTGCCCCTGGGCGTATCAACACCCAGTTTCCCTTCTCAGAGGACTATCTTTCTCCAGGCAAGGCATGCCTCAGCTTTCAATAGAAACAGTGCTGGAGAAAGATTTGCCCCCATACAAATGTGTCGGTCGATTCAAAAATAAATCATATAGAGCGATACATCATGTGATATTTTAAATGAACAAATATTGGAATCTTCATTCACAACGAATCATGGATAATCAACAACAAAAAAGCTCCATAACTGCAGACTGCTCATGTTTCAATGACTGACAGTCTTTCCTTCCTCAGCTGTACAGTCGTGGCCAAAGGTTTTGAGAATGACACAAATATTAATTTCCACAAAATTTGCTGCTTCAGTGTCTTTAGATATTTTTGTCAGATGTTACTATGGAATACTGAAGTATAATAACAAGCATTTCATAAGTGTCAAAGGCTTTTATTGACAATTACATGAAGTTGATGCAAAGAGTCAATATTTTCAGTGTTGACCCTTCTTTTTCAAGACCTCTGCAATCCGCCCTGGCATGCTGTCAATTAACTTCTGGGCCACATCCTGACTGATGGCAGCCCTTTCTTGCATAATCAATGCTTGGAGTTTGTCAGAATTTGTGGGTTTTTGTTTGTTCACCCGCCTCTTGAGGATTGACCACAGGTTCTCAATGGGATTAAGGTCTGGGGAGTTTCCTGGCCATGGACCCAAAATATCGATGTTTTATTCCCCGAGCCACTTAGTTATCACGTTTGCCTTATGGCAAGGTGCTCCATCATGCTGGAAAAGGCATTGTTTGTCACCAAACTGTTCCTGGATGGTTGGGAGAAGTTGCTCTCGGAGGATGTGTTGGTACCATTCTTTATTCATGGCTGTGTTCTTAGGCAAAATTGTGAGTGAGCCCACTCCCTTGGCTGAGAAGCAACCCCACACATGAATGGTCTCAGTATGCTTTACTTTTGGCATGACACAGGACTGATGGTAGCGCTCACCTTGTCTTCTCCGGACAAGCTTTTTTTCCGGATGCCCCAAACAATCGGAAAGGGGATTCATCAGAGAAAATGACTTTACCCCAGTCCTCAGCAGTCCAATCCCTGTACCTTTTGCAGAATATCAGTCTGTCCCTGATGTTTTTCCTGGAGAGAAGTGGCTTCTTTGCTGCCCTTCTTGACACCAGGCCATCCTCCAAAAGTCTTCGCCTCACTGTGTGTGCAGATGCACACACCTGCCTGCTGCCATTCCTGAGCAAGCTCTGTACTGGTGGTGCCCCGATCCCGCAGCTGAATCAACTTTAGGAGACGATCCTGGCGCTTGCTGGACTTTCTTGGGCGCCCTGAAGCCTTCTTCACAACAATTGAACCGCTCTCCTTAAAGTTCTTGATGATCCGATAAATGGTTGATTTAGGTGCAATCTTACTGGCAGCAATATCCTTGCCTGTGAAGCCCTTTTTGTGCAAAGCAATGATGACGGCACGTGTTTCCTTGCAGGTAACCATGGTTGACAGAGGAAGAACAATGATTCCAAGCACCACCCTCCTTTTTAGTCTGTTATTCGAACTCAATCAGCATGACAGAGTGATCTCCAGCCTTGTCCTCGTCAACACTCACACCTGTGTTAACGAGAGAATCACTGACATGATGTCAGCTGGTCCTTTTGTGGCAGGGCTGAAATGCAGTGGAAATGTTTTGGGGGGGGATTCAGTTCATTTGTATGGCAAAGAGGGACTTTGCAATTAATTGCAATTCATCAGATCACTCTTCATAACATTCTGAAGTATATGCAAATTGCCATCATACAAACTGAGGCAGCAGACTTTGTGAAAATGTATATTTGTGTCATTCTCAAAACTTTTGGCCACGACTGTACATGGGGCAATATTAGTTCAACATATTCTCTTGTGCAATGCATGCAGTAAGACACCCCAACCATTACCAACAGGGGGCAGATGAGGACACGAGCCAGTTAAACAAAGCACTTGTTCTACACACATTTAGCTATTTGATTTGGAATTTTAGTACCAGTCAAAAGTTTGGACACACCTACTCATTCAAGAGTTTTTCTTTATTTTTATTATTTCTTTATTGTGGAATAATAGTGAAGACATCAAAACTATGAAATAACACAAAAGGAATCATGTAGTAACCCAAAAAGTGTTAAACAAATCAAAATATATTTTTGATTTTAGATTCTTCAAAGTAGCCACCCTTTGCCTTGATTACAGCTTTACACACTCTTCGCATTCTCTCAACCAGCTTCACCTGGAATGCTTTTCCAACAGTCTTGAAGGAGTTCCAGCATATGCTGAGGACTTGTTGGACGCGTTTCCTTCACTCTGCTTCACCATCTCAATTGGGTTGAGGTCGGGTGATTGTGGAGGCCAGGTCATCTGATGCAGCACTCCATCACTCTTCTTCTTGGTCAGATAACCCCTACACAACCTGGAGGTGTGCTGGGTCATATTCCTGTTGAAAAACAAATGATAGTCCTAGGGTGAACCAGATAGGATGGCATATTGCTGCAGAATGCTGTGGTAGCCATGCTGGTTAAGTGTGCCTTGAATTCTAATATATATCACAGACAGTGTTACCAGCAAAGCACCCCCACACCATCACACCTCCTCCTCCATGCTTCATGGTGGGAACTATACATGCGGAGATCATTCGTTCACTTACTCTGCGTCTCACAAAAACACAGCAGTTTGAACCAAAAATATCAAACTTGGACTCATCAGACCAAATGACAGATTTCCGCCGGTCTAATGTCCATTGCTCGTGTTTCTTGGCCCAAGCAAGTCTCTTCTTCTTATTGGTGTCCTTTAGTAGTGGTTTGACCAGGAATCCCTGATTCACACAGTCTCCTCTGAACAGTTGTTGTTGAGATGTGTCTCTTACTTGAACTTTGTGAAGCATTTATTTGGGCTACAATTTCTGAGGCTGGTAACTCTAAGGAACGTATCCTCTGCAGCAGAGGTAACTCTGGGTCTTCCTTTCCTGTGGTGGTCCTCATGAGAGCCAGTTTCATCATAGCGCTTGATGGTTTTTGCCACTGCACATAAGAAACTTTCAAAGTTCTTGAAGTGTTTCGCATTGACTGACCTTCATGTCTTAAAGTTATGATGGACTGTCATTTCTTTTTGCTTATTTGAGCTGTTCTTGCCATAATATGGACTTGGTTTTTACCAAATAGGGCTATCTTCTGTATACCACCCCTACCTTGTAACAACACAACTGATTGGCTCAAATGCATTAAGGAGGAAAGAAATTCCACAAATTCATTTTTAACAAGGCACACCTGTTAATTGAAATGTATTCCAGGTTAAATATATATTTCTAACTTAATCAGATGTAGTTTGATGGGGATTTTGTTATTATGCTAATTACTCGAGCTAACTCTAGTGGGTTTCAAAGTGACCTTTGGAAAAACAAATCTTGACAAATAGCAAACTCCCAAGAAGATCCATTCCATGTAATTTCAAAGACCAAAAATCGAGTATTGCAAACATCTGGGGGAACTATGAAGAATGGCCTTTATTTGAACATGCAATGTCAATGTGTCAACAGATTTGTCATCGTAATTATATCCAAATCTCCACATTGACACCAAATCCGTCACACATGGCTCCTGGAACTCCTAGGCCCCAACTGATATTATTCTGCACTTCTTTTGGCAATGGAGGGCCTTCTTGTGGCCCAAGAAGTATTTGTTTATTATGGCTATTTGAGGTCAAAAACATGCTGTGGTAAGCAGCCTGTTTCTACATTAGAGGCCCACTCTACCCCCGAACCCCCCACTGACTTCTCAGCATAATGTGTCCCAACAGAGCCATTAGACAGAGCCATCTGCTTCATTATCTTTATTAATGATGTTCCTTTTCTTTCTATCTCTTTCTCTCTCTCCACATCAGCAGTTTTCACTTATGTGTTCTTGTGATGCCGTTCGTTATGGCAGCTCAACGTGTGGGATTCCATCTGGAGTGTCTCACATTGAAAACCTTCGTTGACAGGCCACAGAGGTTGCTTGGGCTCCAGTAAACTTTCAACAGTTCCACTCAACCAAAGTTCCAACGTTATAGAATGTGGCATGGGGGAGCCAAGGAGTCTATGAATGTGGATCTCCGTGCATCTCTAAGTATCTGTGCGTATCTGAATTAGGATAGCAAAAGAAGAAAAACTTAGAAAACAGTCAAAGGGAAAATTGGGGCTTCACCTCAGGAATAGTTTATTAATATGACAAGTAACTGAGGACAGAGAAAGATAATTTGTTTCAGCAAGCCTTTTAGAATAGGTGCCTACAAGTAGCTAGAATATCCCTTGGGAACATGATAAACACATTAATCGAATGTCTCCTTCCCATTTTTAATGATTTCAGCAGCAACATCACCTCACCTCACTCAGCAGCTATGAAGAGGCAAAAAAAATCAAATGTATTACTGATTATTATAAACAAATGAGAAATAAATGGTAGCATTGGGAGCCCTGACATAGATGGAGTGGTGTTGGTGTTCCATTCACAGTCACGCACAGTAATGTCATTGCTCTGAGGGAATTACACCCCCTGGCCACGAACAGAAAAGAGAGGAGAGCTGGGGCTGGAGCTAGAGTAGCCCAGGGGTTCAAGCACCTGACATCACAACACCACAGCGGCCATATCTAACTCAGATCCAACTCCAGTTCCCCCTTCCCTTCGAACCAATGAGATTAGTCACTTGATGTTCTGGCTTGGTAATGGGGTCCTTTATATAGAGTGGCAAGGGTGTGGTGCTCAG
Organism: Salvelinus fontinalis; assembly: GCF_029448725.1. Taxonomy (NCBI): domain Eukaryota; kingdom Metazoa; phylum Chordata; class Actinopteri; order Salmoniformes; family Salmonidae; genus Salvelinus; species Salvelinus fontinalis. Next base: position 34,670,115 of record NC_074690.1, read on the forward strand.
AGCTCTGAGACCATTAAATTGTCACCACTATTTCGGGGATGGGACTACTTGTGTTTTTCTTCTTCTCTCTAGCCTTGCCTGCAGCATAGGTAGTGATGAGATTTCTGGAGTTAAATTACTCACCCAGATTTTGTTTGTAGTCAAAGCTCAAGATTATATTTGTAACCGCCAGTGGGCTGCAAACAGTGTCAAAGTTCTATGTGTTTGTCGGATTGGGAGGAAGGTGGGGCAGGAGGAATGAAGTTTCAAGGAGAGCTAAAGTTCCAACAATTCAGTGATATAAGGTTCCCGAGATCACATTAATTCTCAAACTGACAGACGGAAAATCTCCATCTCTTTAATAAAGTAGAATTATAGCCCTTTCAGTGGAATAATCAAGACAGATTAAACCTAATTACCAGGTACTGTATCTCTGTAGTAGAGCCTGCTACACTGATCTCTGTTTTAATGTATACCAGACAGGTTACTATAGCAGCAAATGGTTTATGTTAATCACAGTCAACTTACAGTTTACAGCTTACTCAAATCAACGGTTTCAGTCTAAGCAATGCTTTGGTCTTATTGCCACCTTATTTAAGACCAAGCTCGGTTGACAAACACGCAATGTTGTCATGGAGAAAATTGTATGTTGATTTTGTGAAGAAAACATTTTTCATGCAATGTTTTCTGAGGCAATCTGGAAACCGAGTGGTGATAACAAAAGGACAAAAACTGAGAGATCTCAAGATTTCAACATACTGATGCACAAGTAGCTGTACTTTACCTGACGTTTGAGTTCATTTGACAGGGACAATGCACATAAATCAATATCTGTATATTATCCAGATTGAGCCAGCTGTCGTTTTTTCAAATATTGTCACTGGGCAGGTAGATACAGTAAAGGCGGAGGTAAATGTGCTGATTTTCATGGGCTTCGAATATGAGTCGGCTCCTATGGCTTACTGAATCACACTGTACTGCCGGCTACCCACCTGACAGGAAGTCAGCACTGTTAGTGAGGTCATAAAGCAATGGTGACCTTAAACACATGCCCTTCCCCAGGAGGTGTCCTGACCTCTATGCATTATTTATTTATTTTTTATTTAACCCTTATTTTACCAGGTAAATTGACTGAGAACACATTCTCATTTACAGCAACGATCTGGGGAATAGTTACAGGGATGAATGAGCCAATTGTAAGTTGGGGATGATTAGGTGACCATGATGGTTTGAGAGCCAGATTGGGAATTTAGCCAGGACACCAATGCTAACACTCCTACTCTTACAATAAGTGCCATGGGATCTTTAAGTGACCACAGAGAGTCAGGACATCAGTTTAACGTCCCATCCGAAAGACGGCACCCTACACAGGGCAATGTACCCAATCATTGGACTGACCAGGACCATCCCTGTTTAGCTTCAGAAGCAAGCCAGCAGTGGGATGCAGGGTCGTATGCTGCTGGCCAACAGGACTGTACAGCACCACCTTGTGTTGTGACAATAATTCTGAGTTTTGTTACGTTCATCTGCATGTTATTTTACTTTGAGTGACACCTTGAATGATTTGTTGTGAAGAATACAGTGGTGGCCCAGTATGCCACCATTGTCCTAATCTGAATGAGAATTATGCAGGATAATATAACAAACCTAGATGTATCATAATGCACTTCGACAAATGTCTGAAATCATAGCTGTACAGATATCATGAAAGACAAAGTTGATAATTGTGATTTAATATCTACACAATCTAACAGTTTATCTGAGGCGAGACAGTAAATGCTGCATAAAGAGTGTCAACTTTGCCATTTGTCAAACTCTAACAAGAGCATGATGGCATGATGAGGACATCACTTTGGCCCTTTGTGTCTGTCTCACCCATTCAACAGAGTTAAAATGGCTTGTGTTGGCTCCTCCACCGGTTGGCGAAGTGCAGCCAGCAGACACACAGAGTAGTTGCACAGCGTACAACCGTCTGGCATAATTAGAAAGTGCTGCAGATGTCTGAAGCATTACCTCACCTCACGCTGGAGAACATAGAGGCTTCCCCAGCTCCAGCTATGCCTCAGCTGCTTGGATCCCTCCCTGGACCGGCCCCACTCCTCTCCTGGCCTGATCAGTGGGGAGCTCCTCTGTTCCATAACGACCAATGGTTATGTATATTGTACAAATAAAAATGGCAGGTATGTGTACCTGTGAGTGTGTGTTTTGGGGCGGGTGGGGGTCAGGTTTTCTGCTCCTTAGCTCTGAGAGAGCACCAGCCAGATGTCCCGCACAAACTTGGACCCGGTGCAAGTGGCGTGCGTTTGTCTGAAGGCCTCACACCCAAGGTCGGGCTGAAGACATGGTTTTCTCATTGCAGACATATTCGCCGGGCTGGGGCGTTACTTGCTTGCCTCCTCTTTCAATGGTAATGGTCTGGACGTCTCTCCCTCTCTGCCCTCTTCCCACTGTAAATATGCGCAAGCTAACACATCCCACCTGACTGTCTACTTCATAAACATACACAAATATATTCCATTTCCATGTAACCTCAATGCCTGTTTCTGTGAAAACACACTAAAATCCCATAACATTGACAGTATAACTATTACAGATACTCCATGACATTTATAGTATCGTACAGAGATTTCATTCACTCACAGAGATTTGAGGAATAAATAAGTTTTACAATATATAAATACATTATATCAGAATATTACGATGTTATAATTGTGCAGGCACGCCAGGCAGCCTTATTACGTGTGCATGTGTGTTCCCCAGCGGTGTAGTATTACTACTCTACTAGAGCCTCAGAATGAGAGCATGCAAGGGATCCGAGGGACAGGCTCTGGAATCCAGTCTGTCTGTCTCCAAGGTCTCCCAACTGCCTGAATCTTAACTTAAGGTCATTCCTCTGCTGCTGGACCAATTACACACGCACATACACAGCCCTGCGGATTCTCAGCCAGACGCCTTGCAGGGTGAATTGTTCCAGCACATCCTCCTGTGGGTTTACATTGGAAATATGGCCTGCCAAGGGCTGAAATTATTCAATTTTACCACCGATACTTACAAAATGAAGGCAAGGAGACAAGGTAGGGTGGGCGTTTGAGATTGATTTTGTACATGCCAATATAGCGGCTCTATGTCCGACTTAACCTGGCATTGTGACTTTGCAGTCTATGCCTTACGTTTGTTTTGTTGTGACATTTACTAGTTGGTTTACACACACACACACACCGGGGTGGAATGATTCAAACTCATTCCACGGAGGGCAGAGTGTCTGCGGGTCTTTGTTTTTTCCTTTCAGTTAAGACCTAAACAACCAGGTGAGGGAAGTTCCTTACTAATTTGTGAACTTAATTCATCAATCAAGTACAAGGGCTCTAACTGTTTTTATGACGGGAGGAGACATTTTGATATGTCAAGACAACCATACTCCATGTTGGAAATGACAAGACCTCTTTACTTGTGTAAAGTAATATTAATGACAAAACACAACCAGTGGGAGGGACTGGCGGAACAATGGTGACGTCAACCAAGACATATACACTTTACAAAATCAAGCGTCTGTCACGCCCTGACCATAGAGAGCCTTTTTTATTCTCTATTTTGGTTAGGTCGGGGTGTGACTAGGGTGGGTAATCTAGGTTGTTATATTTCTATGTTGGCCTGGTATGGTTCCCAAAAAGAGGCAGCTGTTTAGCGTTGTCTCTGATTGGGGATCATATTTAGGCAGCCATTTCCCCACTTTGTTTTTGTGTAGTTGCCTGTGAGCACTTCATTGACATCACGTTTGTTTGTGCTTTATTGTTTTGTGCGTTTCACTTCAATAAATATGTGGAACCCATATCACGCGGCACTTTGGTCCGAATGTTCTTACGACAAGCGTGACAGCGTCATTAATAACAGTGAGATTGTAACGGCAGTCCTCCTCCTCTTCATCTGAAGAGGAGGAGTATTGAGGGAACCAAGGCGCAGCGTAGTGAAATGACATATTTTATTAACGAAAACACGAACTTGACTAAACTAACAAAAACAACAAACGGTGTAGACAGACCTAAACGACGAACTTACATAAAACAAGAAGAAAGCACGAATAGGAAACATAGACTACACAAACCGAACAAACCGTAAACAGTCCCGCGTGGTGTACAGACACAGACACGGAAGACAATCACCCACAACGAACACTGTGAAAACGCCTACCTAAATATGACTCTTAATTAGAGGAACGCCAAACACCTGCCTCTAATTAAGAGCCATACCAGGCAACCCAATAAACCAACACAGAAACAGAAAACATAGAATGCCCACCCAACCTCACGTCCTGACCAACTAACACACATAACAAACTAACAGAAATAGGTCAGGAACGTGACAGAGATCAATCGGATAAAGGTTTGAGTGACTTGGTTTTGTATATGATGCTGCTATGGGGCCCTCGTCTGCTGGAAATGTAGGTATGGGTAAAGTGACTATGCATCACAGGAGGTTGCTGGCACCTTAAATGGGGAGAGTGGGCTTGTGGTAATGGCTGGAGCAGAATAAGTGGAATGATATCAAACACATCAAACACATAGTTTCTATGTGTTTGATGCCATTCCATTTGCTCCATTCCAGACATTATTATGAGCCATTCTCCCCTCAGCAGCCTCCTGTGCTACAAATAGATAATAAACAGCGAGTAGCAGCAGCGTAAAAAAGGGCGTCAATGCAAATAGTTTGGGTAGCCATTTGAATAACTGTTTAGGAGTCTTATGGCATGTGGGTAGAAGCTGTTAAAACGCCTTTTGGACCTAGACTTGGACCTAGACCATTCCAAGCGGTGATGCAACCAGTCAGGATGCTGTCGCTGGTGCAGCTGTAGAACTTTTTGAGGATCTGAGGACCTATGTTGAATGTGACTTCTGTTAGGAAACTAGGCGTGAGTCACAGGTCACTACTTCACAGGAGAGACATTTGAACGTAAACATTTTTTTAAATCAAAATGCGATTTTTTGACAGAAAGGCCTTCTGGAACATGTGAACTTTCATGTCCCTTAATAACAAACTTGTATGCCATCTGTAAATACGAATAAAAATGTTAAATTATGAGCCTAGTTGGTTTAGCCCCGGAAAAAGCCAGAAACCTTCCCGCTAACCATGGTTGGCTGAGATAATGGATGGGCTACCATGTAGCTCACTTCTGTCTATAACATGAGCTGGTCAGTTTTTATAGGTAATTTATAGGTAATTCTTTAAAGATATCACGTAGAAGAACTGCAAAAGTGTTGCTCTTTAATTTCTGGAGGACCGAGTTTTGAAATCAGTGGAACGCCCAGTAGAATTAGAGTATGATACCTAAGCAGATGGAAAAGATTCTGGCGTTTGATTGCAAATATGCAGAGGGAGTTGAAAAAAAGCACACACAGAAGGCTGTTGTATAAAACACCTGTCTCCGGATAGAATCCAAGGTGGCTTAGCAGTTCAGACGTATTTTTCCGTGTTGTCGTGTCGTGTCCTGTATATATATATATTTACACCTTTTCTTCACATATCTTTTATTTATTTTATTATCCAAGAACTCAACTACAAAAGCTTTCCTGCAAAAGCTTTCCTGCAACCCGCTTCACCAATTACAATAAGTACTATTTACCTCAATCTGAAAATCCATCGTGGAAGATAGCCAGGGGCTAATTCAGAAGCTAGCCTGAAAGCTAATCCAGAAGCTACTCCGATAGCTAGCCAGAAGCTAATCTGTAGCTGCCCCGAAATTAGCCGGTTTGCTGGCTAGCGTTGGTGTTTCAGCTGCCCACGTTTTGCGGTCATCAGCTATTCCTCTAGCTCGATAATCTACCGGCACTTTTGTGCAACGCGACTCGGACCGGAGCATTCCGGGACTTTTTTTCTCTCAGTTTCCCCGGATTCCAACCGCAGCCTCTGGACACTTGCACCTTGATTTCGCAGCTAGCTAGCTGCATACCGTGTGACTATTGGCTTACGTCGACCCCGGAGCTAACTCAAATCATGCTGGAGCTAGCCAGCTGAGGAGTTCCATCACCATCCGGACCCGCTTCTTTGTTGCTGCTGCAGATAGGGAACCCCACCGGGCCTTCACGACTGACTGCCGACGTTATCTGCCCGAGGGATTTATCCAACCGGCACCTCCGTCCCGGCGTTACCTGAACGCTCATCTGAGGCCCGCTAATCGTTAGCTGTCTTATCGGCTGCTATCTGAACAAAACCCCACTACACGGAACCTACCGACGGAAACGCACGAGGTATCTACAAACAGACCTCCATCCTATGCTGCTACCGATAGCCATATACCCGGCCAGCTGTCTGGATCGCCACGACCCCAACCAACCTCTACTCACTGGACCCTTATTTATCACTCGATTAAGCTTGCCTCTCCTTAATGTAAATATGCCTTGTCCATTGCTGTTCTGGTTAGTGTTTATTGGCTTATTTCACTGTAGAGATTCTAGCCCTGCTCTCTATACCATATCCAACCCTGCAGTTCCACCACCCACATATGCGATGACATCACCTGGTTTCAATTATGTTTCTAGAGACAAGATCTCTCTCATCATCACTCAATACCTAGGTTTACCTCCACTGTATTCACATCCTACCATACCTTTGTCTGTACATTATTCCTTTAAACTATTTTATCGCCCCCAGAAACTTCCTTTTACTCTCTGCTCTGGTAGCTCTAGGCGACCAATTCTCATAGCTTTTAGCCGTACCATTATCCTACTTCTCCTCTGTTCCTCTGGTGATGTAGAGGTGAATCCAGGCCCTGCAGTACCTGGCTCCACTCCTATTCCCCAGGCGCTCTCTTTTGATGACTTCTGTAACCGTAATAGCCTTGGCTTCATGCATGTTAACATTAGGAGCCTCCTCCCTAAGTTTGTTTTGTTCACTGCTTTAGCACACTCTACCAACCCGGATGTTTTAGCCGTGTCTGAATCCTGGCTTAGAAAGACCACCAAAAATTCAGACATTTTTATCCCCAATTACAATATTTTCAGACAAGATAGAACGGCCAAAGGGGGCGGTGTTGCAATCTACTGCAAAGACTGCCTGCAGAGTTCTGTTATACTATCCAGGTCTGTTCCCAAACAATTTGAACTTCTACTTTTAAAAATCCACCTCTCTAAAAACAAGTCTCTCACCGTTGCCGCCTGCTATAGACCACCCTCTGCCCCCAGCTGTGCTCTGGACACTATATGTGAACTGATTGCCCCCCATCTATCTTCAGAGCTCGTGCTGCTAGGCGACCTAAATTTGAACATGCTCAACACCCCAGCCACCCTACAATCTAAGCTTGATGCCCTCAATCTCACACAAATTATTAATGAACCTACCAGGTACCACCCCAATTCCGTAAACACGGGTACCCTCATAGATATCATCCTAACAAACTTGCCCTCCAAATACACCTCTGCTGTTTTTAACCAAGATCTCAGCGATCACTGCCTCATTGCCTGCATCCGTAATGGGTCAGCGGTCAAACGACCTCCACTCATCACTGTCAAACGCTCCCTGAAACACTTCAGCGAGCAGGCCTTCCTAATTGACCTGGCCGGGGTATCCTGGAAGGATATTGATCTCATCCCGTCAGTAGAGGATGCCTGGTCATTTTTTTAAAATGCCTTCCTCACCATCTTGAATAAGCATGCCCCATTCAAGAAATTTAGAACCAGGAACAGATATAGCCCTTGGTTCTCTCCTGACCTGACTGCCCTTAACCAACAGAAAAACATCCTATGGCGTTCTGCATTAGCATCGAACAGCCCCCGTGATATGCAACTTTTCAGGGAAGCCAGAAACCAATATACACAGGCAGTTAGAACAGCCAAGGCTAGCTTTTTCAAGCAGAAATTTGCTTCCTGCAACACAAATTCAAAAAAGTTCTGGGACACCGTAAAGTCCATGGAGAATAAGAACACCTCCTCCCAGCTTCCAACCGCCCTGAAGATAGGAAACACTGTCACCACCGACAAATCCACTATAATTGAGAATTTCAATAAGCATTTTTCTACGGCTGGCCATGCTTTCCACCTGGCTACCCCTACCCGGGACAACAGCACTGCCCTCCCCTCTGCTACTCGCCCAAGCCTTCCCCATTTCTCTTTCTCCCAAATACAGTCAGCTGATGTTCTTAATGAGCTGCAAAATCTGGACCCTTACAAATCAGCCGGGCTAGATAATCTGGACCCTTTCTTTCTAAAACTATCTGCTGAAATTGTTGCCACCCCTATTACTAGCCTCTTCAACCTCTCTTTCGTGTCGTCTGAGATCCCCAAAGATTGGAAAGCAGCTGCGGTTATCCCCCTCTTCAAAGGGGGGGACACCCTTGACCCTAACTGCTACAGACCTATATCTATCCTACCCTGCCTTTCTAAGGTCTTCGAAAGCCAAGTCAACAAACAGATTACCGACCATTTCGAATCACACCACACCTTCTCCGCTATGCAATCTGGTTTCAGAGCTGGTCATGGGTGCACCTCAGCCACGCTCAAGGTCATAAACGATATCGTAACCGCCATCGATAGGAAACAATACTGTGCAGCCGTATTCATTGACCTGGCCAAGGCTTTTGACTCTGTCAATCACCACATCCTCATTGGCAGACTCGACAGCCTTGGTTTCTCTAATGATTGCCTCGCCTGGTTCACCAACTACTTCTCTGATAGAGTTCAGTGTGTCAAATCGGAGGGTCTGTTGTCCGGGCCTCTGGCAGTCTCTATGGGGGTGCCACAGGGTTCAATTCTTGGACCGACTCTCTTCTCTGTTTACATCAATGATGTCGCTCTTGCTGCTGGTGATTCTCTGATCCACCTCTACGCAGACGACACTATTCTGTATACTTCTGGCCCTTCTTTTGACACTGTGTTAACAACCCTCCAGGCGAGCTTCAATGCCATACAACTCTCCTTCCGTGGCCTCCAACTGCTCTTAAATACAAGTAAAACCAAATGCATGCTCTTCAACCGATCGCTGCCTGCTCCTGCCCGCCTGTCCAACATCACTACTTTGGACGGCTCTGACTTAGAATATGTGGACAACTACAAATACCTAGGTGTCTGGTTAGACTGTAAACTCTCCTTCCAGACCCACATCAAACATCTCCAATCCAAAGTCAAATCTAGAATTGGCTTCCTATTCCGCAACAAAGCATCCTTTACTCATGCTGCCAAACATACCCTTGTAAAACTGACCATCCTACCAATCCTCGACTTCGGTGATGTCATTTACAAAATAGCCTCCAAAACCCTACTCAATAAATTGGATGCAGTCTATCACAGTGCCATCCGTTTTGTCACCAAAGCCCCATATACTACCCACCACTGCGACCTGTACACTCTCGTTGGCTGGCCCTCGCTTCATACTCGTCGCCAAACCCATTGGTTCCAGGTCATCTACAAGACCCTGCTAGGTAAAGTCCCCCCTTATCTCAGCTCGCTGGTCACCATAGCAGCACCTACCCGTAGCACGCGCTCCAGCAGGTATATCTCTCTAGTCACCCCCAAAACCAATTCTTCCTTTGGACGCCTCTCCTTCCAGTTCTCTGCTGCCAATGACTGGAACGAACTACAAAAATCTCTGAAACTGGAAACACCTATCTCCCTCACTAGCTTTAAGCACCAGCTGTCAGAGCAGCTCATAGATTACTGCACCTGTACATAACCCATCTACAATTTAGCCCAAACAACTACCTCTTTACCTACTGTATTTATTTATTAATTTATTTTGCTCCTTTGCACCCCATTATTTCTGTCTCTACTTTGCACTTTCTTCCAATGCAAACCAACCATTCCAGTGTTTTTTTTAGTTTTTATTTTACTTGCTGTGTTGTACTCACTTCGCCTCCATGGCCTTTTTATATTTTTATTTATTTATACATATATCTGTTTGCCTTCACCTCCCTTATCTCACCTCACTTGCTCACATTGTATATAGACTTATTTTTTTATCTTTTTCACTGTATTATTGACTATATGTTTGTTTTTACTCCATGTGTAACTATGTGTTGTTGTATGTGTCGAACTGCTTTGCTTTATCTTGGCCAGGTCGCAATTGTAAATGAGAACGTGTTCTCAATTTGCCTACCTGGTTAAATAAAGGTTAAATAAATAAAAAAAAAAAATCTGCATCATCTGACCACTTCCGTATTGAGCGAGTCTCTGGTACTTCCTGCTTGAGTTTTTGCTTGTAAGCAGGAATCAGGAGGATACACTTATAGTCAGATTTGCCAAATGGAGGTCGGATTAGAGTTTTGCACGCGTCTCTGTGTGTGGAGTAAAGGTGGTCTAGAGTTTTTTTCCCTCTGGTTGCACGTGACATGCGGCTAGAAATGAGGTAAAACGGATTTAAGTTTTCCTGCATTAAAGGAAAACAGCCACTAGGAGCTCCACTTCTGGGTGAGCATTCTCTTGTTTGCTTATGGCCTTATACAGCTCGTTGAGTGCAGTGTTAGTGCCTGCATCGGTTTGTGGCGGTAAATAGACAGCTCCGAAAAATGGAGATGAAAACTCTCTTTTCAATCCTCCCTTGTATATGATTATCGAATTAAGGTAACTAATTAGTAAGTAACTCCCTTCACCTGGTTGTCTAGCGCATAATTGAAAGGAAAAACCTGCAGACAGTAAGCCCTCCATGGAATGAGTTTGACACCTCTGCTATGAAGAAAAATTGACATTCTCTTGTCTGTTCTTATTGAATCCCCCAAGACAGACTGTGTCCATTTTGATTCACGGAGAGGAAATAGTTCCAATCTCCTAGTGGGTGGGCCTATTAAAACCTCTGTCCTGTCCCCCTCTCTCTGGCGCTGGTCAGCCTTGTGCTAGCAGCCTGCACAGGCGTACTCACACACACAGGAGATCACCATCCCCAACAGTCAGTCACAGGTCTTAAATTACGGGCCTGGGGTGACGCTCACTGCAGAGAAACAGCCCCAGATGTGCCTTTAGTTTGAGGAGTCAACCAGAAGGAAGTTACTCTACAAAAATCCCCCCAATTCTCAGGAGAACTAATGGTACTGTGTTGAATTAATTTTATTGGAATGAATGATGTCCCTGGGTGGTTTTAAGAGAAAGACACTAAACTAATGCCTGGCACTGATCAGAGATATATGAATAATGGTTTCTCATCTTTCAAAAAGGCAAGAAATACCATTGGGATGGGGTATCAAGATTATGAGGACACAAGCTAATTAAAGTTCCACCAGGTAATCTAAAATACTCCCCCAAAAATTTCACAGACCTTGAATGTGAATGGAAAAGTTAAAGGTTTGTAATAACAAAACCAGACGCAGTAGTTTCATAGTTGAGATCACTCATTAACTGCATCTATGCCTCTGAGCACTTCTTGTATGGATTGTAAAAAGCAGTATTTGTCCTTCCCATGAATTCCCATAATATCGACAGTCGTTATTACCTCCCCAGAGACCTAGAGTCTGACAATGTATCTGGAGCAGGTGTGCACACATTATAAAAATATTCCTAAATCGCAGCAATATGGCTTGCAGCAAAACTGAGGAGATTAAATAACTTTATTCCACACCTGGAAGATATTATAATAATAAAGCACAGCGTGTATATGAAATGAAAAGGATGGTGTAATAGGGGTCTATGAACGTGAGAGGAATATTATGGAAAGGTGCTCCAACAGGTTCAGGTGCCTTTAGATGTCTAGTCCAGAGAACAAAAGGATACATTTTCGACAGGATAATCAAGAGCTTGCTGACTCAAAACTGCTTATGACATATCTCTTGGCCCAATGGTACCAGAGACGTGCTCTAGACCTAGGCCTAATTATGACTACGTGGTGGATTGAGATTTGATAGCACCTCAGTATACAGTCATGTTCTCATGCGATTATTGAGCAACGTCTTTGTATGCTCTGACGACTGTGGACCCTATTGGGAGGAAGCTGCTTAATGGTTTTGTAACTGATCTAAACAAGCCCAAAATTTATTTTTCATATTCTCATAAAGGTCAGTTTTCTGTCGGAAAACAAATTGACGAGGACCAAACTAATAAATTCTAGTTTATATATCGTGAAATGCTAGACCCCTATAAATCACGTTAAGAGACTTGTGACAATGGGTGTGAGCGAGTTGAGTGACCCACGAAAGACTGCTGTTTCACTTATTGGAGTTATGTTGGAGTACATTGAAGAACTGTGTTTTAGATTCAGTATAGTGCTTATTTCCTGGTGATGTGCTCAAATCGAAGTTACTACTATTACGGTTTGCTGGCCTATGGAGTCTCTTGGGAAACTATCGAAACCATCCAATGATGGGATTTATTCGCTGAACAAAAATATAAACACAACATTCAACAATTTCAAAGATTTAACTGAGTTACAGTTCACATAGCGAAATCAGTAAATTTAAATGAATTAGGCATTAATATATGGATTTCACATGACTGGGAATACAGATATGTATTTCCGCCAACCAGCGGGACACCTGTCGACATCTTCCGATGAAATTGGAGGGCGCGCAATTCAAATAAATAATCATAACAATTATGGATAATAAACATTTAGGTACATTAAAGTGTCTTATGTCGGTTAAAAGTTTAAAGTCTTGTTCATCTAAATGCATTATCCGATTTACAATAGGCTCTACAGCGAAAGCATGCCATGAGATTGTTTGAGGACGGCGCCTCACATCAAAATATTTTTCAACCAGCACAGGCTTCATAAAATCACAAATAGCAATTAAATATTCACTTAGTTTTTGAAAATCTTCCTCTGATTTGCAAACCAAAGGGTCCCAGCTACAACATGCATGGTCGTTTTGTTAGATAAAATCCTTCTTTATATCCCAAAAAGTCTGTTTAGTTGGCGCCATCGATTTGAGTAATCCACTCGTTCAACATGCAGAGAAAGGAATCCAAAAAGCTACTGCTAAACTTTGTTAAAACAAGTCAAAATACGTTTCTATCCAATCCTCAGGCACCAAAAATGTAATTAAACTATAATATTTCATATGGAAAGAAGTATGTTCAATAGAAAGCAAAATAACCAGGTGCGCGTCCTCTTCGTTGCGTGCCCACAGACTGATTTCGAACTCTGACTCCCAGTACTAAAACTCAAAATTCTTCCTCATTTGGGAAGAAACAAGCCTGAAACCTTGAACAAAGACTGTTGACATCTAGTGGAAGCCATAGGAATTGCAATCTGGGAGCTGGATTTGGATATGACCCTATACGTTCCATTGGAAGAGCATGGGCTCTCCAAAAAATATTTTTTTCTGGTTGGTTTTTCTTTGGATTTTCTCCTACCATATCAATTGTGTCATAGTCTCATATCATATTTTAACATTTCTACAAACTTCAAAGTGTTTTCTATCCAATGGTACCAATTATATGGATATCCTGGCTTCTGGGCCTGAGTAACAGGCAGTTTACTTTGGGCACGTCAGTCAGACAGGAAGTGGAGAAAAATAGACCCTAGGTGTGACTACAATTTGCCTCATGCAGCACGACACATCTCCATCCCATAGAGTTGATCAGGATGTTGATTTTGGCCTGTGGAATGTTGTCCCACTCCTTTTCAATGGCTGAATATTGTCAGGAACCATAACACGCTGTCGTACACGTTGATCCAGAGCATCCCAAACATGCTTAATGGGTGACATGTCTGGTGAGTATGCAAGCCATCGAAGAACTGAGACATTTTCAGCTTCCAGGAATTGTGTACAGATCCTTGCAACATGGGGCCGTGCCTTATCATTCTGAAACATGAGGTGATTGCGGCGGATGAATGGCACCATAATGGGCCTCAGGATCTCTTCACGGTATCTCTGTGCAATCAAATTGCTATTGATAAAATGCAATTGTGTTTGTTGTCCGTTGCTTATGCCTGCCCATACCATAACCCCACCATGGGCACTCTGTTCACAACATTAACATCAGCAAAATGCTTTTCCACACGACGCTGTACACGCTGTCTGCTATCTTCTCGGTACAGTTGAAACCGAGATTCATCCATGAAGAGCACACTTCTCCAGCGTGCCAGTGGCCATCGAAGGTGAGAATTTGCCCACTGAAGTCAGTTACGACGCCGAACTGCAGTCAGGGTAAGACCTTAATGAGGATGACGAGCATGCAGATGAGCTTCCCTGAGACGGTTTCTGACAGTTTGTGCAGAAATTCTTCGGTTGTGAAAACCCACAGTTTCATCAGCTGTCCATGTGGCCGGTCTCAGATGATCCCACTGTTGAAAAAGCCGGATGTGGAGGTCCTGGGCTGGCGTGGTTACACATGGTTTGCGGTTGTGAGGTTGTTGGATGTACATCCAAACATTCCTGCAGTCAGCATGCCAATTGGACACTCCCTCAAAACATATATGGAATTGTGTTTTGTAACAAAACTGCCCTTTTTAGAGTGCCCTTTTATTGTCCCCAGCACAAGGTGCACCTGTGTAATGATCATACTGTTTAATCAGCTTCTTGATATGCCACACCTGTCAGGTGAATCTTGGTAAAGGAGAAATGCTCACTAACAGGAATGTAAACACATTTCTGCACATCATTTTAGAGAAATACGTTTTGTGTGCATATGGAACATTTCTAATTTATTAAGATTGAAAAACAGAAATGCTTGTTTACATAAGTATTCAGACCCTTTGCTGTGAGACTCGAAATTGAGCTCAGGTGCATCCTGTTTCCATTGATTATCCTTGAGATGTTACTATGACTTAATTGGAGTCCACCTGTGGTAAATTAAATTGATTGGAGATGATTTGGAAAGGCACACCTGTCTATTTAAGGTCCCAAAGTTGACAGTGCATGTCAGAGCAAAAACCAGGCCATGAGGTTGAAGGAATTGTCCATAGATCTCCTAGACAGGATTGTGTCGAGGCACAGATCTGGAGAAAGGTACCAAAACAATTCTGCAGCATTAAACGGTCCTTAAGAACTCAGTGGCCTCCATTATTCTTTCAATTAAGTTTGTAACCATCAAGACTCTTCCTAGAGCTGGCTGCAAAGTACAGAGAGATCTTTGATGAAAACCTGATCCAGAGCGCTCAGTACCTCAGACTGGGGTGAAGATTCACCTTTCACCAGTACAACAACCCTAAGCAACACAGCCAAAACAACACAGGAGTGGCTTCAGGACAAGTCTCTGAATGTCCTTGAGTGGCCCAGCCACAACCCGGACTTGAACCCGATCAACTGTATTTAACACCAAGGAAACAATTTAAAATGAAATTGGCCCCAAATCCCAACTGTTCGCTGTGTCCCCTAAGTCAGGCAGGCATATTCCATCATATGATGTAGGAGTGACCTGCAGTTAAATGCTTCTGAGTTATAAAAAGTGCATGAATGTAAATATGAAATGAAATGCATCTACTATGTTACTTAACGCTGATAGCCCCTGGAATCTATCAATCAATCAGAGACAATTACTGTTGGCAGGCAGTACTGCCACAAGAAAAGATGTTGGCTCTTAGATGGCAATCACCTCACTGCCTCCCAGTTTGTCAGTTGATACAGGTACTTATAGAAGTTACAACATTCGAATTATCGCAAGCGAGAATGAATGGTGCTAGTCAAGGAACCTGGTTCTGATGACTGAAATACACATTTCATTCTATGACATCATCCATCTGCAGGTTCAAGCCCTCCTGTTCACCGTTGAATCAATTGAGACAGTTTTAATGTGCTCACTAAATGTAGGAGCGAGCAACACTCCTGCCATTTTATGTACACTACCAGTCAAACGTTTGGACACACCTACTCATTTATTTGTACTATTTTCTACATTGTAGAATATCAGTGAAGACCACAACACTATGAAATAACACATATGGAATCACGTAGTAACCAAAAAAAAGTGTTAAACAAGTCAAAATATGTTTTAGATTTTAGATTCTTCAAAGTAGGCACCCTTTGCTTTGATGACAGCTTTGCACACTCTTGAGACAACTTGTCCTATTGCTAATAGTACTGTAATATCATGTTTTCCTCAAACATGTGGCGCTATCCCTAGGCCACAGCGAGCTTCCATTATTGTAGTGCGCTGCTCTATCAGTCGAAACACTATGCTAATACTGTTGACTTACATTTTTTCATCCTTCTCGTACAGTATTGTAGCTATTTTGTGAAGCGTGACAGTGCAAAGTAGGTCTCAAACCTTGGTTTCTCGGCCGGTAGACCTGCTGTCCACTGCTCCAATAAAGATTAAACCTTTAGGGAGAGATCATAACAGGTCCTACCTACAGTATGCAAGGTTCATTTCAGTATCTCTATTACCTAAGAGATTATGTTTTCTGCATCTACACTATACATCCTTATGGTAAATACACTATCGGGGAAAAATGTTAAAGTATGTGGACACCCCTTCAAATGAGTGGATTCAGCTGTTCACCCAGACCCGTTGCTGACAGGTGTATACAATCGAGGCACACAGCCATGCAATTTCCATAGAAAAACATTGGCAGTAGAATGGACGGTACTGAAGAACTCAATGACTTTTTTTTATTTTTTTTTATCCCCTTTTCTCCCCAATTTCCGTGGTATCCAATCGCTAGTAATTACTACCGTGTCTCATCGCTACAACTCCCGTACGGGCTCGGGAGAGACGAAGGTCGAAAGCCATGCGTCCTCCAAAGCACAACCCAACCAGCCGTACTGCTTCTTAACACAGCGCGCCTCCAACCCGGAAGCCAGCCGCACCAATATGTCGGAGGAAACACCGTGTACCTGGCCCCCTTGGGTGGCGCGCACTGCGCCCGGCCCGCCACAGGAGTCGCTGGAGCGCGATGAGACAAGGATATCCCTACCGGCCAAACCCTCCCTACCCCGGACGACGCTATGCCAATTGTGCGTCGCCCCACGGACCTCCCGGTCGCGGCCGGCTGCGACAGAGCCTGGGCGCGAACCCAGAGACTCTGGTGGCGCAGTTAGCACTGCGATGCAGTGCCCTAGACCACTGCGCCACCCGGGAGGCCAACAACTCAATGACTTTTAACGTGACACTGTCATAGGATGCCACCTTTCCTCCAAGTCAGTTCGTCAAAATTCTACCCTGCTAGAGCTGCACCGGTCAACTGTAAATGCTGTTATTGTAAAGTGGAAACGTCTAGAAGCAACAACGGCTCAGCCGCGAAGTGGTAGGCCACACAAGCTCACAGAATGGGATCGCCGAGTGCTGAAGTGCGTAGTGCGTAAAAATCGTCTGTCCTCGGATGCAACACTCATTACTGTGTTCCAAACTGCCCTGGAAGCAATGTCAGCACAATAACTGTCCGTTAGCAGCTTCAGTAAATGGGTTTTCAAGGCTGAGCAGCCGCACACAAGCCTAAGATCACCTTTCGCAATGCCAAGCGTTGGCTGGCAGTCTGACGGACAAATCTGGGTTTGGTGGTTGCCAGGAGAATGATACCTGCCCCAATGCATAGTGCCAACTGTAAATGTTGATTGAGGAGGAATAATGGTCTGGGGCTGTTTTTCATGGTTCGGGCTAGGCCCAATAGTTCCAGTGAAGGGAAATCTTAGCGCTACAGCATATAATAACATTCTAGACGATTCTGTGTTTCCAACTTTTGGCAACAGTTTGGTGAAGGCCCTTTCCTGTTTCAGCATGACAATGCCCCCGTGCACAAAGCGAGGTCCATACAGAAATGGTTTGTCGAGGTTGGTGTGGAAGAACTTGACTGGCCTCAACCCCATCGAACACCTTTGGATGAATTGGAGCGCCGACTGCGAGCTAGGCCTGATCGCCCAACCCAGCAAATTTGTGGCCTGCTGGAGGTCATTTTGCAGGGCCCTGGCAGTGCACCTCCTTGCACAAAGGCGGAGGTAGCGGTCCTGCTGCTGGGTTGTTGCCCTCCTACGGCCTCCTCCACGTCTCCTGATGTACTGGCCAGTCTCCTGGTAGCGCCTGCATGCTCTGGACACTACGCTGACAGACACAGCAAACCTTTTTGACACAGTTCGCATTGATGGGCCATCCTGGATGAACTGCACTACCTGAACCACTTGTGTGGGTTGTAGACTCCGTCTCATGCTACCACTAGAGTGAGAGCACCGCCAGCATTCAAAAGTGACCAAAACATCAGCCAGGAAGCATAGGAACTGAGAAGTGGTCTGTGGTCACCACCTGCAGAATCACTCCTGTTTTGGGGGTTGTCTTGCTAATTGCCTATAATTTCCACCTTTTGTCTATTCCATTTGCACAACAGCATGTGAAATTTATTGTCAATCAGTGTTGCTTCCTAAGTGGACAGTTTGATTTCACAGAAGTGTGATTGACTTGGAGTTACATTGTGTTGTTTAAGTGTTCCCTTTATTTTTTTGAGCAGTGTATATATATATACACACAGTGGGGAGAACAAGTATTTGATACACTGCCGATTTTGCAGGTTTTCCTACTTACAAAGCATGTAGAGGTCTGTCATTTTTATCATAGGTACACTTCAACTGTGAGAGACGGAATCTAAAACAAAAATCCAGAAAATCACATTGTATGATTTGTAAGTAATTAATTTGCATTGTATTGCATGACATAAGTATTTGATACATCAGAAAAGCAGAACTTAATATTTGGTACAGAAACCTTTGTTTGCAATTACAGAGATCATACGTTTCCTGTAGTTCTTGACCAGGTTTGCACACACTGCAGCAGGGATTTTGGCACACGCCTCCTTACAGACCTTACCAGCCTCAGAAATTGCAGCCCAACTAAATGCTTCACAGAGCTCAAATAACAGACACATCTCAACATCAACTGTTCAGAGACTGCGTGAATCAGGTCTTCATGGTCAAATTGCTGCAAAGAAACCCCCACTAAAGGACACCAATAAGAAGAAGAGACTTGCGTGGACCAAGAAACACAATCAATGGACATTAGACCAGTGGAAAACTGTCCTTTGGTCTGATGAGTCCAAATTTTAGATTTTTGGTTCTAACCACTGTGCGTTTGTGAGACGCAGAGTAAGTGAACAGATGATCTCTGCATGTATGGTTCCCATTGTGAAGCATGGTGTCGGGGTACATTGCTGGTGACACTATCAGTGATTTATTTAGAATTCAAGGCACACTTAACCAGCATGGCTAACATAGCATTCTGCAGTGATACCCCCATCCCATCTGGTTTGCACTTAGTGGGACTATCATTTGTTTTTCAACAGGCCAATGACCCAGCACACCTCCAGGCTATGTAATTGCTATATGACCAAGAAGGAGAGTGATGGAGTGCTGCATCAGATGACCTGCCCTATTAATCAACAGTGTAGAAAGTAGTAAAACTAAAGAGTAGGTGTGTCCAGACTGATACTGTATATATGGAGTGATTCCACGTCTTCTCCCCCCAGAATGGAAAGAATGTCTTGATGGAACCTTCCCTGTCGAACACATACAAAGGAAGAAAAAACAACAACTCACTCACCTCCGTAGAAGAGGTAGAGTTGCAGATTCCTGTTTTATTATTTATCATTTATCATCATTTATTTTATGATACAAGTAGACTTAATGCCAATGGTATTGTGCAATACAGACTATACCAAGTGTCCCAATATTAGACTGTAGTAATGGATGCACATGTTGCTATTGTTCAAAATGAATGTACTAGACCAGGGATGGGCAACTGGCGGGAGTGGCTCGGGGATCAGTTTACAAAAACTAGGAACTCAGTCGAGGTTTCAACTTACTGTTGAGAGTAGAATACATGAGATGCAATTTCAAAATGTGGTTGTCCATCAGCAGTTAATCATCTCTTGTTATATCAGTCACTGACTGTCACTCAATTAGCCCATGTGAGCAAATCATTTTAAGATTGGTAAATGATTCTAGCCAGCTATCTCAATTTGATTTTGGTAGTCCCTCAAACTCAGATAGCATATTCAAAACTGTAAAAATGTCTCTCCACCCTATGGCAAAATGAGTAGAATTGCAGGAAATCAGCTGTAAAATGTGTATTTTTTCGCTGCGCCCCATGGCCACATGAGTAGAATTGCATGAAATGTGTTATAAAATTGTGAAATCTTCTCCACCGATGACAAAATGCGTAGAATTGCAGAAAACTTACTTTAAAATGCCGCTGTTAAAATGTTTTGCTCGCAAAGTTGTTTTGAGCTATGAAAACAGTGACATAATATCCATCCTCAATCTGCTACTACTCAACTCTGACACGAAATGATCTAATCAAGAAGAACTTGGCATTTTCATTCATGAATTATTACCACAAATGTGGTTATGGCACAGGGCTTAGCACAAGGGGCAATAATGGGAGACTGACAGCACAGTTGTCCCTTAATGACAGGTGGTCCTCATTCCTGATTACCATATTTTTCTGTTTGTTTTCATGTTTTGTTACAGAATTTGGTGCAAGGCAAATACATATCTTTGAACGGGGTATGGTAGTAGGTGCCAGGCACCACGGTTTGTGTCAAGAACTGCAACGGTGCTGGGTTTTTCTTGCTCAACAGTTTCCTATGTGTATAAAGAATGGTCCACCACCCAAAGGACATCCAGCCAACTTGACACAAACTGTGGGAAGCATTAGAGTCAACATTAGGACAGCATCCCTGTGGAGCGAAGGTGTTCCTAATGTTTGGTATACTTAATGTATATAGTAGGTTAACTGACAGGTAAAATTGAGCTGGAGCAGAAGCACCCTAGTCTGTCTGACTGCCTAACATGGTCAGATGTGATTGCTGTTTGAAAATGTGTTTTTGGATAAACTCCTCCTCAAAAGAGACCAGAAGAGCACAAATATTCAATGTTTCTGACTCTTAAAACATTGGTCTACCACAGGTGCAAGTTTTCCATACCAATTAGCAAGTGCTCCACCCGCATATTTTCCATCAAAATAAACTGGATACACATAACAAAATCACATTAAAATGGGAGTGATTGTCTTTGATATTCAATGCTTTAATTGAAACCAGGCCGCATGCAGAATTACAGAGCAACTGTTTTGATGGCTCCATGGTTTCCATCAGTGAAGGAGGGGATTCCTGACTGATATCCTGAGAGGAACACTACATTTCCTCAGGAGGAAAACCAACCAACCGATAGATGACGTAGCACGTCATTGTTTTCCATTAGCTTTATGGTCAATAGACATTGAGGGTTTTTTCTTATTTTTTTTCAATCTGTAATGAACACTCCAGGTCAAAGGTTCACACCCCTCTTCTCTCTCTCCCGCTCTTTCTCTTGCTACCACTCTCTACCCCATTTGCACACAGTATCCTCCACATCACTCACATATGGTAGGACTGGACTGGGTAAACATCTGGTCATCTTTATTTCAGCCCCTCAATAGGCTCACCAGGCTAGTCTAGTGTGTGTACTCAATCTTCTCCAATTACATAGTTACTGGCTGCTCCCCTGAGGTTACGTGGACAAACCGTTTGGGATTGCGGAAGGGGTTTCCACAAAATAGGTGTTGCCCAAAAATTCCTTGCAGTTATGGAAATAAACCCACAGAAGGAGAAAAGAGTGAAAAAAGAAGAGGGAGATGGATTGTGGAGATACTGAGGGAGAAAAAGAGAGGGAAAGACAGATGGAAGGAAGTGCAGAGAGGGAGAGAGCGAGAGAGAGAGAAAGGAGAGAGGGGAGATAAAGAAAGAACTGATGAACTGGGTGAGGCATTTTCTCAAAGAAATATGGCAAAAGTCTTAGCAGCCAAATGTAAACTAGAACTTGATTAACTGCATAATACGTAATTATGCAGTTAAATTAAATCGTAAGAAAAAAAATTTTGATTGTAAAAAAGATTTAAAAAAGGTATGGAATACAGTGAAGGGCTTACTTGGTACATCTATCTCATCATGCCTAGTGTCATGACATCGCCCTGTTGGGTGAGGTTTATGACCCCCTCATAAATACCTTTCCCCCTTTTCTCTCCACTCTACAGAATGGACTCTTGGAAAGCCCTTTGTTAATATAGAGAGAGTATGGTAACATCAAACGGTTGGGGAATGGAACAATATTTCCCTTTCTCAACCAGTCGAAAGTGTCTGCTTGGGTACTTAAAGAATATGATGTCAGATCAGTTGGTGTCTGTGACATTATAACTGATGATAGGATGACATAAATTGTATCTTGGAAAGTCTACACATTCTAGTTATCAGATTCACATTGAATTGTTGTGCAATTTAAATGTTTAAATATGAAACTATTTGTGAAAAGATTAAATGTAATTTTATCTTCCAAATGAGAGAATTGTTTTCATAAGTAAACTACGCTCACTCAGTGGCCACACCGAAGTGAACAGACATTGGTTGAGAACTATGAAACACGCCCTTCTCTCCCCCAGTACAAAAGCTGCTGTCCTAATATTTAAAAGTGTGAATTTCAATGTGGAGGTGACAATCAAAACGCTGGAATGGTGAATTTCGAATAGACCAGCCAGAATACAGCACGAGCTGATTATGGCAAGTTGGTATGAACTCTGAACGATTACTCACTAAAGAAGTGATACATCCTAGATGTCGAGTTATCAGCTGCAGCTGTAAATGTATGTGGCCTAGGAAAGGACAGACAATCTCCGGAGAAAGACAGGGTACTTTAACATATCCGCTCTACAAAACTACAACCAGAAAGATTATTCAAAGGACAATGGCGATCTCTGCTGGGTAAACCAGTCTTCCATCTTCGACCCATCTATCGAAGCGCAGCTCAGAGTAAATATATATATCTTGCATTTTCCTTTTCCGAATGGGCGGTTATTAGAATGCATAAGATTCTGTATTTACGGTAGCATAGCTTCTCAAGGTCCGATAGAGACCCAATCCCTTTGTCCCTCAGTCTTCCCACTCTTTCATTCAAACTAAACCGCCTTCCTTTGTGTAACCAGCCATCATATCGGGTTGGGTTAGCCCACTAGGGGCTTTTCATGACATGATTAGTAATTGATGTGTGATCTATCCTGTGTATATATATGTAATTCTGTGTGCTTATTTAGGTATTTAGTAAATAAATAATTAAGCCAATTTGTGCATTGCTGATTCAACTTATTAGCTAGGGTTCGTGCAGATAACCAAGTACTTACGACAATCAGAATGAGACCGATCGAGGTGACGATTAATAATTGACTGCTATTGATATAATAGATCTTCAGATCTTTAAGAGTGGATTCGGAAGATAACCGCTCTATATAAATGAATGCTTCCGTGGTGCCCCAGGTTATTAATGGTTTAATTGTTGCATGGTTTAATTCAATCACGTAATCAATTAAATGTTAGGTAATCGATATGATAAAATTGCATGGCATATCATTTAATCATAGTCAGACACGACACTAGTGTGGAGGTTGACGGGAGAACAATAACAAAAACAATTTTTACAAGGAAAATGTATTTACTGAGCAATAATGTAAACACCCATTCTTCCAAACAAGTTATTGTCCAATGGATAGATGATCATATTATGAGCAAAAAAAAAACTGCTCTTTTAGTCTACAAATGGTGTCAGTAGAGGTATTAAACCTATTGAAGTCATTATCCAATGGTAAATCTACAGGTTATGATCTTATGGACAATGTTTTACTTCACTATGCTGCTCCCCAGATTGCAGCTCCACTGAAATACATATTTCCTTGGTCACTGGAAAAGGGGACATTTCCAAATGTATGGAAGTGTGCTAAACTGTGTCCAATCCCGAAAAACAGCAAAGAACCCATTACTCCTGCCAATAGTCAACCAATTAGTCTACTCCCTTCACTCCGTAAGATATTGGAAGGTATTGTGAGTAGACAAATACGGGGGTATATGAAATGATCTGATCACAGCCAATCAGCACGCTTATCCCAAAACCAATTCCACTACCACTGCATTGGTTGACATGACTGACCAGTGGTTCAATGCTATGGATAATGGCAGGTTTGTGGGTGTACTATTTTTACATTTTAGTGCAGCATTTGATTTAGTGCATCATTAAATAATTTTGACAAAATTATTGCATTATGGGTTTAAGGAGGCAGCATTGAATTGTGTACAGTTATTCTAACTGACAGGAAACTGTCCACCCCCAGTACCAGACAAAGGTTTGGACACACCTACTCATTCAAGAGTTTTTCTTTATTTGTACTATTTTCCACATTGTAGAATAATAGTGAAGACATCAAAACTATGAAATAACACACATGGAATAATGTTGTAACCAAAAAAGTACATTTTATATTTGAGATTCTTCAAATTAGCCACCCTTTGCCTTGATGATAGAATTGCACACTCTTGGCATTCTCTCAACCAGCTTAATGAGTTAGTCACCTGAAATGCATTTAAATTAACAACAGGTATTCCTTATTTATTTCCTTCTTAATTCATTTGAGCCAATCAGTTGTGTTGTGACAAGGTAGGGGTAGTATACAGAAGACAGCCCTTTTTTGTAAAGACCAAGTCCATATTATGGCAAGAACAGCTCAAATAAACAAAAAGTAAAATGACACTCCATCATTACTTTAAGACATGAAGGTCAGTCAATACGGAACATTTCAAGAACTTAAGGTTTCTTCAAGGGCAGTCTCAAAAACCATCAAGTGCTATGATGAAACTGGCTCTCATGAGGACCGCCACAGGAAATGAAGACCCATAGTTACCTCTGCTACAGAGGATACATTCACAAGAGTTATCAGCCTCAGAAATTGCTGCCCAAATAAATGCTTCACAGAGTTCAAGTAACAGACACATCTCAACATCAACTGTTCAGAGGAGACTGCGTGAATCAGGCCTTCCTGGTCAAATTGCTGCAAAGAAACCACTACTAAAGGACACCAATAAGAAAAATAGACTTTCTTGGACCAAAAAAAATGGGCAATGGACATTGGACTGGTGGAAATCTGTAAAACCGTAAACATGGAGGACGTATGATGGTGCTTCGCTGGTGACACTGTTAGTGATTTATTTAGAATTCAAGGCACACTTAACCAGCATGGCTAGCACAGCAGTCTGCAGCGACAGGCCATCCCGTCTAGTTTGCTCTTAGTGGGACTATCATTTGTTTTTTAACAGGACAATTACCCAACACACCTCCAGGCTGTGTAAGGGCTATTTGACCAAAAAGGAGAGTGATGGAGTGCTGCAGCAGATGACCTGGCCTCCACAATCCCCCGACCTCAACCCAATTGAGATGGTTTGGGATGAGTTTGCCGCAGAGTGAAGGAAAAGCAGCCAACAAGTGCTCAGCATATGTGGGAACTCCTTCACGAATGTTGGAATAGCATTCCAGGTGAAGCTGGTTGAGATAATGCCAAGAGTGCGCAAACATTTCAGGACTGTCCTGTGAAGATCACTTTGGGTCAGATCAGCATAGCAATGGCTGACAATAACCAAACGTTCTCTTACCCGGAGAGGGGAGGAGGGAACTGGTGTGCGGGTTTTGTCACCTCCACACCCTGTCGTAAATGTAAGTTTATGGCTCTTTCTCTCCCTTTAGTATCAACCAAAGGAATATCTTTGTTCCACAGACAATTTTCCATTTGAAACTCTAACACTGTCAAACGTGGATAAAGGAACAACATTTATAACATAATGTGGGGAATGGTCAGTGGGGAGCTATGGAAAATGAATGTAATATTGCTTTCATTTTGTGATGTTATCCTGTCTAGGATCAGCGTGGCGCTAGCGGCACCCCCCCCCCCCCCCCCCCACTGAAAAACCAGTGCCGCGAAATTCAAAAAAAATATTTTTTTTTAATATTTAACTTTCACACATTAAAGTCCAATACAGCTAATGAAAGACACAGATCTTGTGAATCCAGTCAACATGTCCGATTTTTAAAATGTTTTACAGGGAAGACACAATATGTAAAGATGTACATCTATTACCTAAAAACACATTAGCATAATCCACCATCTTTTATTTGTCCACCAACACCAGTAGCCATCACCAATTCGGCTAAACTAAGATATTTATAGCCCCTAACCAACAAAAAAACTCATCAGATGACAGTCTGATAACATATTTATGGTATGGGATAGGTTTTGTTAGAAAAAAGTGCATATTTCAGGTAGATGGCATAGGTTACAATTGCACCCACCGTCACAAATGGAATAGAAAAACTACTTAGAGCAACGTGTTTACCTACTTACTAATCATCAAACATTTCGTAAAAATACACAGCATACACGAATCGAAAGACACAGATCCTGTGAATACAGACAATATTTCAGATTTTCTAAGTGTCTTACAGCGAAAACACAATAAATCGTTATATTAGCATAGCACATAGCACATAGCAGCCCAGCATTGATTCTAGCCAAAGTGAGCGATAAAAGTCAACATCGCAAAAAGATATTAATTTTTTCAATAACCTTCTCAGAATTCTTCCGATGACACTCCTGTAACATCATATTACACAATGCATATAGAGTTTGATCGAAAACGTTTATATTTAGCCACCAAAATCATGGTTAGACAATGTGAAATGTAACTCAGCTGGTCAGAATATGTCCTTGCGCCACTTAGACAGTGATCTACTCTTATACATAAATACTCATAAACGTGACTAAAAAATATAGGGTGGACAGGGATTGATAGACAATTTAATTCTTAATACAATTGCGGAATTACATTTTTTAATTTATCCTTACTTTTCAATACAGTTTGCGCCAAGCGAAGCTACGTCAAAAAACATGGCGTCCTAAGCCACTAAAATGTTTCGACAGAAACACGATTTAACATAATAAAAATGTCCTACCTTGAGCTGTTCTTCCATCAGTATCTTGGGCAAAGGATCCTTTCTTGGGAGCAATCGTCTTTTGGTGGAAAGCTGTCCTCTTGCCATGTGGAAATGCCAACTGCGTTCGGGATGAACTGAAAAGCGTGCCCAACTATTCACATCGTTGCAAAAATAAATGTCCCAAAATCGCACTAAACGGATATAAATTGCTATAAAACGCTTTAAATTAACTACCTTATGATGTTTTTAACTCCTATAACGAGTGAAAAGATGACCGGAGAAATATAACAGGCTAAACTAACGCTTGGAACAGGAGAGGGTCGGTGTCCTCCACGCGCGTGACGCACCAAGAAAAGACTTGCTAGCTACAGGGTTTTTTGATTTATAGGGCCTGTGAACGCGCAATCGACCCCATTGGAATCGTCATCACGTAAAGGCATCCAGGGGAAGACGTAAGAAGTGTCCGTACAGTCATAGCAATAAGAGTGCCCTTTTAACTGACTTCAGAACAGTGGCCAACATTTCTGAAATCTGAATCCATGTCAGGGAAATTGCTGTAGAATGGGCTCTGTTCCACTTAGAAACAAAATTTCAACTCCTATAGAAACTATAGACTGTTTTCTATCCAATAATAATAATAATATGCATATTGTACGATCAAGGATTTTGTGGGAAGCCGTTTCAAAAATTACCCAATTAGCATAAATAGTCTAAACAGCGCCCCCATCCCCAACAGTTTTAAACAAAACTGTATGGCTGGAACATAACTTGGAAAGTATATCCCCTTTATCTGTCAAGTTTCCATCCAATTTGTTGTGCATATAATATGAAACAGGATGAAAGTATTTTTGTTAAGATATGAATGTGATTTTAGGAGCTATAAGATCATTTATCTCCTATAAACTGTGCATAAGTAGCCACGCCGCGAGTGATGTCGGAGAGCGTGTCAGAAGGACGGAGCCTTCCCTTCTGCCAGAGTGCATTAAAAGCCTTAGTAACGAAATTAACATTCGACCAGGAAACATGAGGTGGTAGCTTCATATTTAAAATGTTTGGAACTTTGAAACTCAACACGAGGTGGAGAAATAAACTCACCTTCTTTTAGACCGGGAAAGATGGGGAGCTGTAGCCCACGTCTAAAGTGGTTTAAATCCTGACTATCAACACGAGGAGGAAGAGGCGAGAAGCTCACCTCAGACAATCCCTGGTACAGCTGATTAGCTGTCCTAAGACAGATATCGAGAAAAGCTAATCTAAGTGAGACTATCCTCCTACGCTCACCACCAATGGGAACCGTCGACATGGCTGGCTATCTTCCAGAGTGAACAACAGTAGAAGACGGGAAAGGGGAGACCCCTTTCAGACAATCAGAGCCATACAGCTTGCCACTGAAAGGCCAACAATCTTTCTAAAGAGGGCTGGTTCCCAACTGAAAAAGGCACTCACACGTAAATACATTCATGATTTCTTATTCCAAACGGGCGGCGGTTCGGTGCAAAGTATATGATTAATGTGAGAATAGTTCTGAAATGTATCCACGATAAGTGTCCCTTTTTCTCTCTCTCTCCTCCCCACCCCTCTTAATTTGTTGTGTAATAGCCACCATATTTTGTCAGTCCACTAGGGACCTTTGTCTCATGTAATGGGTGTATGCTTATTCTGTTATCATTTAGTTAGCTAGTAAATACATTATTAAACCAACTTGTGTAGTACTGAATCATGAGTGAGGCTGGGTTTTTTGCAAATGCATGAGGTTACGACTGTTCAGAATGATGATATGATAAGAGGTAATGATTAATACGATGACTGTTTATTGATGTAATAGGTAAAGACCTTATAGAGTTTAATTCAGGAGATGGTAACTCTTTAAACAACCTCTTCCATGGTGCCACAAATTCCTTATGAGTTAATTGTTACATGATTAATTTAATCGGGTAACAATTAAACATAGTTAGTGAATTAAACAAATAACAGTCATCAGATTAATGAAAGTAAAGTCACAACACTATAAAACAATACATTTTGATTTGTTTAACACTTTTTTGGTTAGTACATGATTCCATATGTGTTATTTCATAGTTTTGATGTCTTCACTATAGTTCTACAATGTAGAAAATAGTGAAAATAAAGAAAAACTCTTGAATGAGTAGGTGTGTCAAAACTTTTGACTGGTTCTGTATATCAATGGGTCGTTTTCTTCCCCCTCATGCTTTAAACTGTGGAATACCTCAGGGGAGGTGCCCTGGTCCACTTCTTTACTTCATATATACCAACGACCTTCCTTATGCCTTATCTGAAACTCAAGCAACTATATTTGCAGATTATACTTCAATTTATACAGCAAGACAATCGGTTCAACAGGTACAGCAAGCTCTACAAGTAGATCTTGAAAAGAAAACCAAGGTTATGTTGGTCTGTTCCACCAGGAAAAGGCCAACACAGCATGGGATACAATGAAGTATGGGGAGAGAAGAAATTGAGGAAGTGGCAGAAACCAAACTACTAGCGGTGCGTCTAGATAACTGCTTATAATGGCCGTCTAAAATAACTAATCTATGCAACAACAAAAAATATTACAACTGCATGCATGATCAGATGGATAGCAAAATATTTACCGGGAAAGATTCTTAAGCAAACAACCCAAGCATTAATTAGGAGTCAGGTGAACTACTGTTCTGTGGTCTGGGGAAAGGATCAGCAAAATGAAATTAAGAGGCTGCACATTGTACAGAACAAAGCAGCAAGGATTGTTTTAAGGTAGAGATATGATTCTTATGTTTTAGTCATGCACAATGGCCTTGGTTGGTCACCAATCAACTAGGTAATTGAGAAGAACATGCTTATTTTATTTCACAATGTACACCATTTAAAACGGCCAAACTCCATTCACAACAGTATTCAGTTGTTAAGACAGACATTCAGTAAATACTAGGAATAGATTGTCCACCATCTATGTGTTATCCAGACAGAAAAGAGAAATAGGCAAAATAACATTTTGATTCAGAGCAATACATAAATTGATTAATTTATCTGAGAAAACCAGAAACCTTTCAATTTATAAATTCAAACAATACTTTAGAACCATTTAAATATAAAAAATTGGAAGGTTGTGCAGGACCATGGTAGATGAAGGAATCAATCTTTTCAGACTGTTAGATTTATCTGGTCAATATGCAGTTTTTTATGTATGTTTGTAACAGTGTGTTATGTGTAAAAATGTGATTGTATTTTACATTTTATTTTTAAGGATTCTTGGAAGATTAGTCCAAATGAGGACTAAAAGAGATACTTATAAAATTATTCATATAAAGAAGGAGAGAAGGACAGAGAAAGACCTGCGTGGTATATTCAATCTTGGAAATCTTCTGATTTAAACGGAATCCATCTGTGAACCATGTGTTCTGCTATCTCCTTCTTGAGCAACTTGGTCAATGGTCACCTTACTGTGTCCTCTGTCACAATTTGTGTTAAAACTTGAAAGTTCTTCACAAATATATGGCAAGTTACAGTAATGGGAATATTTTCATCATTTGAGCTTCTAAGAAAACTCTGAAAACCATGGCAAGAAACACTCAGGGAGGGAGGAATAAGGTCAAGAGATTACAACAAGCTCATTTGTAAAAATCTGACGAAGGAAAATGAGAGTGCCAATAGATTCCGAGCCAAGGCCCAAGTGCAACTAAACAAATAACTCCCACAACTATCTTAGCAGGAGTGTCACTACATTTCCTCAATTAAACCTGTTGTTGGTATAACAGTGATTGGTGTTTATCCTTAGCCTCTTGTTGAAGGCTGGCTCTATGCAACCGTTGACACCTCACAGACCTGGGATCAAATAGTATTTGTTTACTTTCAAATACTTTAGCTCTGTGCTTAATTGGCTTTGCCTGGCACAATGGAGTCAATGGAAAAGTCTCCAAAGTGCAAAATCCTCCCCATCTTGCGCTCCAGAAATGCTCGATCAAATGCTGGCAGTATTTGAATGAAATCAAATACAATTTGAACCCAGGCCTGCACCTCAGCGCCAACAGTGTGAGGCCCAGGCCGGCAGCTTCCTTCTGGAAGTTCTTAAAGGGCCACGTCACAGTCTCTCTGACCTGACCTTGTCGGTCCACACCCTCATTTAATTTGAAACCCGTTTGTCTGGCATGGCTTTACTTTGTCAAACACGCTCCTGTAGTCCCTGCATTCATTATGTTGTGCACAACCTGTAAATTATTCTGTCTGTCTCTTCACGTATTATTTGCATTCGGACATTTTTAAGTGCATCTGGACAATGACTTCACAGGTCGGTCGTACTGTCAGGGCTCTGCTTACCATGCTGGCCAGTGGCCAGACAAAGCACAGCGGATGGCCGAGCTCCCTTTTCCCAAGTCCCACCCAGATTCTGCGTGCACCGTCATCCAGCTGAAATGTAAACCCCACATTCAGCTGTGTTTGTTATGGTTGCGCCGCCGGCCCTCTCGGTGAAAACACAACGTGGCTATAACAGCGGGGCAGTATTTCAACAACAATCTGTTTGGTCAGCTGCAATTAAACTGAACAAAAATATAAACGCAACATGCAACAATTTCTTTGTGTGATGAATGGGTTAATTCATATTGTTACTTGTGAGCATGAGCTAGAGCATGAGGGCAGTTGGGAACATGGCTACTTAGTATACAGTCACATGCCGTTTGTTACTTGGCATTTATGTTAATAAATGTGGTAACACATTGAAAAGAACCTACGGATAAAAGTCTCTTCTATTTAGCTATAACCAAGGCCATTACACATTGATTTTACTGAGTTACAGTTCATATGAGGAAATCAGTCAATTGAAATAAATTCATTAGGCCCTAATCTATGGAGTTCACATGACTGGGATTCACAGAAACCTTTAAAAAAAATGGGCCTCACAATGGGCCTCAGGATCTCGTCACGGTATTTTTGTGCATTCAAATTGCCATCGATAAAATGCAATTGTGTTCATTGTCCGTAGCTTATGCCTGCCCATACCATAACCCCACCACCAACAAGGGTACTCTGTTCACAACATTGGCATCAGCAAACCACTAGTTCACACAACGCCATACACGTGGTCTGTGGTTGAGGCCGGTTGGAGGTGCTGCCAAATTCTCTAAAAGGACGTTGGAGGCGGTTTATGGTCGAAAAATGAACATTAAATTATCTGGCAACAGCTCTGGTGGACATTACAGAAGTCAGCATGCCAACTACACCCTTCTTCAAAAGTTGAGACATCTGTGGCATTGTGTTGTGTGACAAAACTGCACATTTTAGAGTGGCCTTTTATTGTACCCAGCACAAGGCGCACATGTGTAATGATCATGCTGTTTAATCAGATTATTGATATGCCACACCTGTCAGGTGGAAGGATCATCTTGGCAAAGGAGAAAGGCTCACTAAAAGGGATGTAAACAAATTTGTGCACAATTTTTTTTTGTGTATGGAACATAAGCTTTTTGTGTGTATGGAACATTTCTGGGATCTTTTATTTCAGCTCATGAAACATGGGACCAACACTTTACATGTTGCGTTTATATTTTGTTCAGTGTACATCACTAGGTGGTCAAACAAGTTAACACCAGCAGGCATGATAATTACGATTATTTATTTTGGTAGGTGGTCTTAGGCAAAGGTAACACTTATTTGGTGACTATTATTTCCCTTTGCACCTGGACATCTAATACAGCAGTTTAAAGTAAAGTACCTTTAAGTGTGTTGTCATAATGTTTGAACTTGACCCCATCTGAGTCTGGTAGAAAGAGGGTGTGGCATTGGTTGGTTGAAAAACGGCCACTCAATTTGACAATAGCGTATAGGAGTTTTATCATGTATATTTTAATCATACAAAGCAGATTCAGAATAGTAGTATCTATATTGAGTAGCAGTACATTGGAGAGTTAGGGATATTGCCCTAGAGCAGGGATATTCAACTCTTACCCTTGGAGCTCCGGAGCCGGCTGATTTTCTGTTCTACCTGAAAAGTAATTGCACCTACCTGGTCATCGATTAGAGGAAAACAATGGACAAACACAGTGGAACCGGCTTCGAGGTCCAGAGTTGAGTTTGAGAGCCCTAGAGTACTGACCTCCACCAACACTAATGGTTGTTTATCTATTTTCCTCCAGAAAATCAAGAGCCAAACACTCAACTTTATCCTGACACGAACCCAACCTCAACCCGGGAGGGAAGCCAGAGAGAGCACTATGTTATCTCTTGTCTTTATCACACTTCACCAGAGGACACTACACTCTAGTACAACAACCCCATTCTCATGTTGCAATTAAACTCATTTGCAAATGTACTGTACTGTAGTAGCACAGTTACCATTCAACTCTGTCCATCTCTGCCTCTGAGAAGACCTGATGTTGCACATCATCATTCCATCATCCATAATGGCTGCATTGCGCAATCCAAACACTGCTGCTATGTGTGCGTGTCTCTCTGACCGGGCAGAGTGGCAGGGCTGGGGGTCTGTGCAGTGTGGCATCACCATCATTGGCTGCAGGGTAATTTATTGTAAGAGCTAAGTGTTTCCATTTGCAGCAAGCTCCACTAAAAACAGTCTCGCTGAAGGTTTCTGGGGGGCCCACTCGTAAAAGTACTGATGCGGTGTAAGCTGGCTCCCAGCCTGACAACTTGTTTGGGGAGCAGTATAGATGTGATTTTAATGAATACATAATCCAGTCATCACAAAAAGACCCTGTCCCTAGCTTCTCTGTGCCAAAGGTAGGCTACACTCCCAACCATTGTGTTTTCATTCAGCAGTCACAAGGAAAAGTATGAGGTGTTCCCTTTCAGTCAGTCAACTTCAGCACAACATACTATTGGGAGTCGCACTCTCACGACTTCGGTTGAAGGATCTACAATCACGCCTGACAAGGCTAATGAAATCCGCAACTCGCTGTAAGCCCCGCCTTCCACAGGTGATAAGCGTGAGCCTCGGATTAATTCCTTCAATTATTCCGCTCATCACCTCGATTCACCCTACTAAAACAAACAATTGGAAAATGAGAAGTCGCGCCATCTAAACCATCCCATAGTGGTAGAGCATTCGCATGTCCTGGACTTTCTGTGCTGAAGGGCCCATGCAGGCTATACAGTCTCACGGAAGCACAATGTATGTTGGAAGCTTGTCCATGTTTAATGCTGACCGCTATGTTACCCACGTTCCACGTGGTTCAAGGGGTAAATCAATCTCTCCAGGGTGAGAGTGAAAAGTTGGGACACTGACCACAAGGGAGTGCCCCTCCCCCATAGATGGCTAATTGATGGTATCATTCCTGATTCCTGCTTGTAGCTCATTAGTCCCTATGAGGTGTCCAGTGATACAGGTTATGGGCTCTACAGGCGATTAGTTGTTGGAAGCGGAGTCGCGGGAACGAGCAGGGTTGGACATGACAATCCCACACATAGTCTCTGTGGTTCATATGAGCCCCTAAACAATTTTCATTATTGGGAATCAAATTAGAACAGTCCGTTTTTCAGAGCTGTCTGTCCCGTTTCCAGCTAGATTACAAGGCGCTTTGTCACCAGTACCTATGACTGGTCGATAGAGTAATAAAGTGCTAAAGTTTTTTCCCTGGGTCTATTTTTAATCCGTGCAGTCCAGAGCTGGGTACCAGCCGGTTACCGAAACGCATCTTCCCCTCTAAACCAATGAAAGCTTGTTGTGACAACAGCCCCCAAGTCGCACGGCCAATCGGGGTACATCACTAATCGTGTGTTAAAAGTGATGTCTCCCATATGTGAGTTTGATAAAAAAGTGTTCCTTCTCCATGTTCAGACACACGGTTGTCAAGAGTGGTGTAAATGGAAGAAGAACCAACCTCTCCCAGTCCACAAGGTGGCATCCTGCCCCTTCAGATGGCATTTCACCGGAGTCTCCCTGTCTGCTCCGACCAATGGTGCACATGCGCAGTGTCACCCTGGATCATGCAAACAGTGACAACAGGGTACAGACTACAATTTTTTGTGAGTGCCCTAGGCTTCTGTAGCGTTATCAAGTTGACTGTTTCCGAGGCCTCAGTGGCCATTGTGAGGGAGGAAATATCCTCCTGTCTCAAGAAGCAGGCAATCCGAGTGGTTCCTATGTCGAAGATCTGGGACTGATGGTACAGACAGTATTCCTGGTTACGAAAAGGGCGGGACTTTGGGTCCCATTCTAGACCTACATGCCCTCATCAAGCACCTCATATTTTACAAACTCAGAATGCTCATGAGCTGCCGGCTATTACAGCGATTGGCTGGTGGCGGCTGAGTTGAGGGGGCAAGCGGTGTTACACACATCCATGCGAATGTCTCATTTTAGACTCTAGGCTTCAATTGAAACCAGAAACTCCATCTCGGCGCATTCCACACCCGGGTCTCAAGCTAGACTCACTCACGTATCACCCACGGAGGGTGTCTGGGTTTTGGCTCTGCTTAGCCAAATTTTGTCTGGTTCACACATTGCGTTTTCGCCAGTTCCTATGCCTATTAGGGATGATGGCTTCTGTGATGGAAGTCGTTCCCGTGGGGCTATTGTTGATACGGCCCTTCCGGCGCTGAGTGCTAGCCACTCAACTGGATGCATCTCGCAGTCTAGGATGGTCGCTTCAGGTTCCCCGTCAGGCGTACTGGCCATGGACCAGTGGTGGGACCCTTTGCTTTTGTCAGGGGGCTCCCATGGGCTGAGTTGAATCCCGCAAGGTGATCACGACAGACACATCCCCCCGATGGTGGGGTGCGCTGTACGAAGGTGTACGTAGTCTCAGACCGGTCTCTGACCTATTGCGCCCACATGGGACTTGGCGCTGGTTTTGGAGGCACTGTGTGCTGCCCCCACTGAAGATCCTCTCCTACAAAACCGGCCTGCTCATGGTATTGGCCTCGGCTAAACGTGTTGGGGACCTCCGTGTGTTATCAGTACACCATTCCTGTACTCAGTTCGCCCCGGACGACTCTAAGGTCACGTTGCGTCCAAATGCGGCCTTCGCCCCGACAGTCATGGCTGTCTTACAGTTCCTTAGCTTTCTTTTTACCTATTTACCTTTTCGCTCCATTTTGCTTCTGAAGAGCAACAAAGCTTTATGTACATACAGTACATTGAACGGACACAGGATATCAGGAAATATGACAACATTTTGTCTGTTTTGCTAACCCAGCTTGCGACAGTTCTCTCTCCCACTGGATTGTGGAGCACGGGTTACCTGGGGCAAGGGTTACCTAGCGGGGTATGCAACCACTTTTGTAAAGGGTTTACTGTAGGAGATATTTGTGCTGCGGCGAGTTGGGCATCACCACAAACTTTTGTGAAGTTTTATTGCTTGGATGTCACTGCTCCCAGTATAGTACACATTGTGCTTATGGCTGGGACAGGGTAAAGTCACTAGCCAGCACGTTGTGTGTGCAATACCCAGACTGCCCCATCTGGAGGGTCAGGTCTGGTCTGCCATGGGCTGTTTCATTTAGTATTCGTTGGGGTCGGCTAGGGGCGTGATTATATTTCCCCACATAGTATGTTGTACCGAAGTTGAATGAGTGAAAGGGAACGTAACGTTATGACTATACCTACTCTTCCCTGAAGGAAGGAAACAATGTACGGTCGATGAAGAGCGGTATTAAATTGAAGAAATGAATCCGAGCCACAGCATATCACCTGTGGTATACGTGGCTTCCAGTGAAGAGGGGATTTCATTGGCCTTGTCAGATGTGATTGTAGATCCTTCAACCAAAGTCATGAGTGTGACTCCCCAAAGTACTTCATGTTGTACCTCGTTTCCCTCCTTCAGGGAACAGTTGTTATAGTCATAACGTTACATTTTAAGGTTCAGAAAGAAAACAAGACCTGTTTAGATATTTTGGGGGGAAAATGGTTTCCAATTTCCATTACCCTGTTCACTATAAATGTTTCATAATATGAAAGAGTAGACTTTATAGAAAGAACAGTGACTGGGCCGTGCTTCTACATCTGCATTGCTTGCTGTTTGGGGTTTTAGGCTTGGTTTCAGTCTAGCGGCTGATGTAAAAAGGGCTTTATAAATACATTTGATTGATTGACTGTCCAATTGGGAGTAGATTGTTTATCTTACAATAGAAGTGACCGACCACATCGATTCAGTCTTACGTTGTAAAATTTTAAATGGTATTTTTTACATTGGATAAAAATAGAGACTCAGAGCTACAAAATGGTATGTAATACACTGCAGTTGAGGAACAATTGGAAAGTATTTCTGCTTTGAAAGTTAATAAACTTATAACCCCACATTTGAGAAAATGGCCCTTGAATGTTTGGTACACCTACTGGAGCTTTTATTTTTCTACACCTATTAAGCATCGTTCACACCCTCTTAAGCTTAAACCATACCAATCTCTTTAAGGATTCACATGTGAGGCCATGCGCTAAACAGAGTGAGTAAGGTAGTGTAGTAAACAACCAAAGATTTCAAGACTAAAAGTGGTGAAAGTAGTAGCCTACAATAAGGAAAAACTCCAGGTAAAAATACACTTGATCTGTCTACCACAGCATATTGAATTTTAAATTAAATAATGAATATGAGCTGAAAGTGCAGACTTTCAGCTTTAATTTGAGGGTATTTACATCAAAATCGGGTGAATGGTATAGGAATTACAGCACTTGTTATATGTGGTCCCCCCATTTTTAAGGGAACAAAAGTAATTTGACAATTGGCTGCTCAGCTATTCCATGGCCAGGTGTGTGTGTTATTCCCTCATTAGTTAATTTACATGTAAGCATATAAAAGGTCTAGACTTGATTTCAAGTGTGGCATTTGCATTTGGAATCTGTTGCTGTTAACCCTCAATATGAAGTCCAAAGAGCTGTCCAGCAAATCAAGCAATCATTAGGCTGAAAAATCAAAACAACCCATCATAGAGACAGCAAAAACATTAGGTGTGGCCAAATCAACTATTTGGTGAGCTCAGGAACACCAAAAGTCCAAGAAGACCACGGGAAACAACTGTGGTGGATGACAGACGAATTCTTTCCCTTGTGAAGAAAAACCCCAGTCACGACAGTTGGCCAGATAAAGAACACACTCTAGGAGATAGGCGTATCTGTGTCAAAGTCAACAATCAAGAGAAAACTTCACCAGAGTAAATACAGAGGGTTTACCACAAGATGTAAACCATTCATAGCATAAGCCTCAAAAACAGGAAGACCAGATTCGAGTTTGCCAAGAAACATCTAAAAAAGCCTGTACAGTTCTGGAACAACATCCTATTGACAGATGAGACAAAGATTAACTTGTACCATAATGATGTGAAGAGAAGAGTATGGAGAAGGGAAGGAACTGCTCATGATCCGAAGCATACCACCTCATCTGTGAAGCATGGTGGAGGTATTGTTATGGTGTGGACATGTATGGCTGCCAATGGAACTGGTTCACTTGCATTTATTGATGATGTGACTGCTGACAAAAGTAGCAGGATGAATTCTGAAGTGTTTAGGGCTATATAATCAGCTCAGATTTAGCCAAATCCTTCAAAACTCATTGGACGGCGCTTCACAGTGCAGATGGACAATGACCCGAAGCATACTGCGAAAGCAAACCAATACTTTTTTTAAGGCAAAGTTGAATGTTCTGCAATGGCCACTTCAATCACCTGATCTGAATCCAATTGAGCATGCATTTCATTTGCTGAAGAACTGAAGATAGCTGCAGTAAAGGCCTGGCAGAGCATCACCAGGGAAGAAACCCAGCATCTGGTGATGTCTATGGGTTCCAGACTTCAGGCAGTCATTGACTGCAAAGGATTTGCAACCAAGTATTCAAACTCACAATTGAATGTATGATTATGTTAGTTTGTCCAATTACTTTTGAGCCACAAAAATGGGAGAGTTATGTATAAAAATGTAATTGTATGTAATTGTAATTCCTACACGGTTCATACAATAATTTTGACAAAACCCTTAAATAAAGAACAAAGTCTACACTTAAAGCATATATTGATTGTTTCCTTTCAAATCCATTGTGGTGGTGTACAGAGCCAAAATTATGCAAATTGTGTCACTGTCCAAATACTTATATCCTAATCTGCAGTTCATGTTGTTCTTCTCATTACCGTCACTGGAAAACCCACACTATATCAAATCAAATAAAAATAGGTACAGTGAAATGGTAACTTGCATATTTGCATAGTAGCAATATCAAAATTGTGTCCAGATACAAAAATGTGTATAAATATTTTAAAATTATTAGATAATGCTTAGACAGACACACTTGTCTAAATTGATGGGTCTTGTGAAATAAATACTTTAACCACCCCCCCAGCCACATCTAGCTAAGTGGATGGGTCAGTATTGTCTAGACATGTACACATGTTCATTAAATACAATGGATGGCTGTAATCACCCCCAGACACACCTGGCTAACTTGGTGGGTCATGTAACAATCTGGCAAATTGGAGTCTTTTGTTTAGACATGTAGCTAGCTTGGTAAAAAATGAACCATAATCCCAACCATGCATGAAATGCTGTAGTATGAATCTACAGGTAGATAAAGCTAACCAACTACACTGAAAAAAATTATAAATGCAACATGTAAAGTGTTGGTCCCATGTTTCATGAGCTGAAATAAAAGATCCCAGAAATGTTCCATATGCACAAATGTGTTTACATCCCTGTTATTGCAATTTGCATGCTGACTTCAGTAATGTCCACCAGAGATGTTGCCAGATAATTTAATGTTCATTTCTCTACCATAAGCCACCTCCAACATCGGTTTAGAGAATTTGGCAGTACGTCCAACCGGCCTCACAACCGCAGACCACATGCACGGCGTCGTGCGGGCGAGTGGTTTGCTTATGTTAACGTTGTGAACAGAGTGCCCCATGGTGGCGGTGGGTTATGGCACAGGCCGGCATAAGCTACGGACAACAAACACAATTGCATTCTAACTATGGCAATTTGAATGCACAGAGATACCATGATGAGATCATGAGGCCCATTGTCGTGCCATTCATCTGCTGCCATCACCTCATGTTTCAGCATGTCGAAAGGATCTGTACACAATTCCTAGAAGATGAAAATGTCTCAGTTCCTCCATGGCCTGCATACTCACCAGACATGTCACCCATTGAGCATGTTTGGGATGCTCTGGATCGACATGAACGACAGCGTGTTCCAGTTCCTGACAATATCCAGCAACTTTGCACAGCCATCGAAGAGGAGTGGGACAACATTCCACAGGCCACAATCAACAGCCTGATCAACTCTTTGCAAAGGAGATGTCACGCTGCATGAGGCAAATGGTGGTCACACCAGATACTGACTGGTTTTCTGATCCACGCCCCTACCTTTTTTTAAGGTATCTGTAACCAATAGATGCATATCTGTATTCCCAGTCATGAATTTATTTAAATTGACTTATTTACTCATATGAGCTTTAGCTCAGTAAAATTTTAGAAATTGTTGCATGTTGCATTTATATTTTTGTTCAGCTTTGGTTCAATGTTAGCTAGCTACAAATACTATTCCTACACAGATCATACACATAACATTAGCTAGCGAGACAGCAAGCTAATGTTCGTTAGCTAGCAAACAGTTTGCTTTAACATGAAATGAAAATGACTTTCTGACAAACTTAGAAACGTATAATATCTGAAAATGTACAGTTGAAGTTGGAAGTTTACATACACTTAGGTTGGAGTCATTAAAACTCATTTTTCAACCACTACAAATTTCTTGTTAACAATCAATAGTTTTGGCAAGTCGGTTAGGACATCTACTTTGTGCATGACAAGTCATTTTTCCAACAATTATTTTATTTATAATTCACTGTATCACAATTCCAGTGGGTCAGAAGTCCACATACACTAAGTTGACTGTGCCTACAGCTTGGAAAATTCCATAAAATTATGTCACGCTTTAGAAGTTTCTGTTAGGCGACTTGACATAATTTGAGTCATTTGGAGGAGTACCTATGGATGTATTTCAAGGTCTACCTTCAAACTCAATGCCTCTTTGCTTGACATCATGGGTAAATCAAAAGAAATCAGCCAAGACCAGAAATAAAAATTAGACCTCCACAAGTCTGGTTCATCCTTGGGAGCAATTTCCAAACACCTGAAGGTACCACGTTCATCTGTACAAACAATAGTACGCAAGTATAAACACCATGGGACCGCGCAGCCGTCAAACTGCTCAGGAAGGAGACGCGTTCTGTCTCCTAGAGATGAACGTACTTTGGTGTGAAAAGTGCAAATCAATCCCAGAACAACAGCAAAGGACCTTGTGAAGATGCTGGAGGAAACAGGTACAAAAGTATCTATATCCACAGTAAAACAATTCCTATATCAACATAACCTGAAAGGCCGCTCAGCAAGGAAGAAGCCACTGCTCCAAAACCACAATAAAAAAAGCCAGACTACGGTTTGCAACTGCACATGGGGACAAAGATCGTACTTTTTAGAGAAATGTCCTCTGGTCTGATGAAACAAAATAGAACTGTTCTGCCATTATGACCATCGTTATGTTTGGAGGAAAAAGGGGGATGCTTGCAAGCCGAAGAACACCATCCCAACCGTGAAGCACGGGGGTGCAACATGATGCAACATGCAGCATCATGTTCTGGGGGTGCTTTGCTGCAGAAGGAACTGGTGCACTTCACAAAATAGATGGCATCATGAGGAGGAAAATTATGTGGATATATTGAAGCAACATCTCAAGACATCAGTCGGGAAGTTAAAGCTTGGTCACAAATCGGTCTTCCAAATGGACAATGACCCCAAGCACTTCCACAATTGTGGCAAAATGGCTTAAGGGCAACAAATTCAAGGTATTGGAGATCCATCACAAAGCCCTAACCTTAAGCCTATAGAACATTTGTGGGCAGAACTGAAAAAGTGTGTGTGAGAAAGGAGGCCTACAAACCTGACTCAGTTACACCAGCTCTGTCAGAAGGAATGGGACAAAATTCACCCAACTTATTGTGGGAAGTTTGTGGAAGACTACCCAAAATGTTTGACCCAAGTTAAACAATTTAAAGGCAAAGCTACCAAATACTAATTGAGTGTATGTAAACTTCTGGCCCACTGGGAATGTGATGAAAGAAATAAAAGCTGAAAGAAATAATTCTCTCTACTATTTTTCTGACATGTCACATTCTTAAAATAAAGTGTTGATCCTAACTGACCTAAGACAGGGAATTTTTACTAGGATTAAATGTCAGGAGTTTAAATGGCTTTGGCTAAGGTGTATGCAAACTTCCGATTTCAACTGTAGCTAGACCCTTACCCGTATACATGGATGAATGCTTCACGGCAGACTGGAACCCCAGTTTAACTAAGACATCCTTTGTCAAGTCACTCCGGTTCACACTGACCGTGTGCAGAAAGTTGTCCATCAC
Organism: Salvelinus fontinalis; assembly: GCF_029448725.1. Taxonomy (NCBI): domain Eukaryota; kingdom Metazoa; phylum Chordata; class Actinopteri; order Salmoniformes; family Salmonidae; genus Salvelinus; species Salvelinus fontinalis. Next base: position 34,712,058 of record NC_074690.1, read on the forward strand.
AACTTTTCCTTTGTCGATAGCGCCTGTTAAATTCAGGGCAGCAATGTTGTTGAGAGCAGTAGCAAAACTTTTGCAGTTCTCCATGGCTAACGTTATATCTTTCAAAAAGCTGTGGTAGCAAGGATTATCTGCACATACTGAGCAGCTCATGTTATAGACAGAAGCATGCTACATGGCAGACGAACCCAAACTCATCTTGCGGGAAGTCCTGCCCATCTATTATCTCAGCTAATCATGGTTAGCGGTAAGATTCCTGTCTTTTCCGGGGCTAAACCACCTACGCTCATAATTTCACCATTTTATTCATATTTACAGATGGCATACAAGTTTGTTATTGAGGCACATGTTAGAGAAGACACTACTCCCCCATAAACGCATTTAGATAAAAATGTATAAAATTACGTTCAAATGCCTCTCCTGTGAAGTAGTGATGCCTAGCTTCCTGAAACTGGTCGAATAAGGGTAACTCAATAAGAAGTCAATTGAAAAATCTAGTTCAGAGTGAAGTAGGGTTTTTTATCATTTATACTCTGTGAGGTTACAAAAATCTATCACAACTTCATCATGAGGACTTCAGATACAGCAAAACACAATATGAACGTTTATTAAAATAGTTTGGGGAATGGCCTCGTCTCTGAGGGAAGATCCTCGGAGCCAGATGCTTTAATGGCAGGTATCCCTATGCGGGGCAGCTGGCATCGAACATTCAGACAGCCTCACTGATATAAACTACATTAGAACACCAGGCCCAAATATTGAAACTTCGGAAGGTCTAATAATTGTCTATCAATTAACAATTTCAGCCCAATATGACCTTGAATAATAAACTCACTGCTGCCCTCTACTGAATATCAGAGGGCTTGCCCTCCTTTCACAGCCAACAAGTGTCATTATCATACATAACGGAGACCCACTGGGGAAAGACTGGTTGAATCAACGTTGTTTCCACGTCAATTCAACAAACAAAATCAATGTGATGATGTTGAATCAACGTGGAAAACTGATTGGATTACCAAAAAGTCATCAACGTAAAGGAATTTAGTATTTCCCCCCCAACTTTTAACCTAAATCCAATGATTTTACCTTGAATTCACGTTAGTTGACAACTCAACCAAATGTAAATCAAAACTAGACTTTGAAATGGCGTCTGTGCCCAGTGGGGAGTCATTGGGATCCTATCTCAAATTAAATCTACCCGTTATCAGACTTCAAAAAGAATGACTAACTTTCCTTAAAATGTAAATATTTAATCATGGTTTACCAATCCCAGACTGGTTTTCACTTTTTAGCTAAAAACTCTCTGACACTACATTCAGTGCAAGTCTGCTTTTTAATTATTTGTTACTTTTATTTCTTAGGTATTTTTCTTAAAACTGCATTGTTGGTTAAGGGCTTGTAAGTCAGCATTTCACTGTCAGGTCCCTGTTGTATTCCTGTTGTATTCGGGCGCATGTGAAAAATACAATTTCATTTGAAGTCAATGAGATTAATATTCATCTCAAGAATAGTGAGCTATATGAAAGACAGTGGACACACACAACTATTTCAGCTGCTCAATACAGTAGACATGTGCTGTTCACACCCATGCTTATGGAGTAATAGACTAGACCCCTCATCTGAGTTGAGTTGAGTTGGAGTTTGCTTTGGCAAAGATGACTCACATTTAACTCCCTCCAGCAGAGATGAGAGGAGTTGCTCTCTGAATAAAGAGAAACAGAAATCCAACATAGTGCATCTCTGTCCGAAGACCAAAGAAAACACAACAATAACATATGCAAGTGGCGTGTGATATCATTCCGTCTCTCAGTATCTGGGAAAGTACCACAATAACAGTCAAACAGAGGGCATCTTCCAATGGGAAGAGAAATTCATTCAGAGCCAAATCCTCAACATGTACACAAAAAGAGCAGCGCTCTAGCCAATGCTTATCACATTAACAATCAAAGTAAACTTGGTTATAGAGGGATATTATAATAATGGATTGAAAACACATAACATGTCATTTATGTATTGTAAGTGTTCATAGACGTACAACACAACTTATAGTAGAACTTGTACACCAGAGTATGTATCAATCCCAGTACCCTATTCATTTATTTATGTTTAATAAAATAAAATAAAAAAACACTTTACAGCAGAATCCACTTTCAACCAAAGCGTTCTATAAGAAGCAAGTGTTATATCTTTTCTCTTATGGAGAGTGAATCCATTCAGTCCCCCAGTTGACCTCAACCACCTTCCAGTAACTTTTCCTCCCAGTTCCAAGATTAACCAACAGGCCTGATTTCCTGAAACTGGAACCTCCCTCTGCATGTGGAAACGAACACAGCAGCAGCAGCAACACCTGCACCAGTAAGAGGTCAGCCAGGAAGTGAGTCAAGAGTCCAACCGTTACAGACAGACACACAGACATGCTCTAATAGTGTATTGCTACACAGGAATAAAATAATAGTGTATTTCTCTCATTTCCAATTAGAGAACGTGGAATCCATTCCCATGAATTACATGAATGAAGATCAACATAAAAACCTTTACCAACATTGACATAGTTTAATGTGCATGATAAACTGAAAACGTGTCAGTTGAATATATTCATTGTTATTACGTTGTGAAATTAAGGGGTACATTTGCCCAGCTAGACACATTACAATGGTAAATAACAAGGGATGCCATGAGATGTCTTATGCATTTCTGAATTGAAATAGACGTTTTCCAAAAAGCAAAAACATCCACCTCAAAGCCGAATGGGAAATGACAACTCTGACTTTGTAAAACAATCACATGGCTCCTTATTTTAGAGTTGGAGAGCATGGAACAACCCACATGTGCCCTGACAGAATCCCACAGCCTTTGCGTAGCTCTTTCCCAGACAAACTTGATTGATTGGCCATCAAATGAGACACGCTCCTTGAAGGAAAGAACAACCTCACCACAGGGACTATCTAGTAAACAGACGTGGATGTCAAGGCCTGCATGGTGTCTCCACTCTCCATACCATCAGCTAGAAAGGCAAAGCCGGATCCCATGTATCTGTGGTCAAACGAGACCAACGCCATTTCCTTTTATTGCAAGGCTGCTTCAAAACCGCAGCAGAATGTATTCCCTCTCCCTTCCTCACGTCTTTTTAGAGGCTAGAAATTCACATAACCATGTGGTATGCTTCTGGTGTTCGGGACACGAGGACTCCGAAATGAATGTAACGGTTTATCGCTCAAATCATCAAAGAAATAAACAATCTCCAGTTTACCATCTTTGATCAGACTTGAAGAAGTATTTGGTATAACCCTCCTTTTCTCTGGCAACACTTTTCTTGTCATGTAACGCTTATGACAAGTGTTCATTCTAAATCTATTTCACCTTTACTGTAGGATCAAGTCCCAGTGACTGACCCGGGCCAAGACATTTGAGAGGTCGTCAGTCTTCTTTAAAAAAACAGTTTAGCAGTTCAACTTCGTCCGGAGTCATAATTGAGAGCTCTGCCACCCCATCGCCTGCAGCAAAATCAAATGAATCTGGGCTCTTGGCTCCTGGTGGTCCCCCTCTCTCGTGAAAGCTAGCGGCCCCTGCCCGCAGCCCCCACAGGAGTGTTGCGCAGATGCCAAACCAACTCCTGTTGCCAACAGGATGTTATAATAACAGGCCTGTTTACAAAGGGACTCTGCACTCGCTTTCATTCAACAGGCCAGGGACCCACTCGCATGCAGCACTACTTTTAATAGTAAATAGCTTCCGCTTCCATTTCGTTCACCAGTGTTCTGACATTCTCCATGCCAATTTGTCACATGTGAACCTTGTTATCATTGGGTGTTGCCTTGCTTTGCATTTCTCTAAGTGTTAAGACATTTTTTTTGCCTGTTTTGTTTTCTAGTCATTATTCTTCTTTAATTAATAAAGGAAACTATATTGCCTTTTATGACCTGGGCGGGTTGTACTGTACTAATGAAGGCAGTCGTCTGTCTTCTATGTAAAAGTGTTTTATTGGATAATTAGGCACTACTCAAATACTTACTCTCCTGTCTCCAGTACATTAGCATGGGGAACTTCAGGCATGAAACGTACAAAGAAAAACATGATTTACCAGATATTTGGGTTTAAATCACAGTTTATCAATGATAAATAGACAATAAATAAATTACAGTACAACATAGAAGTATGCAAGTCATTCATACAAATAAGATTATACAGATGTCCCCAAATCCAGTGTCACTGTTAGAAAGATTGTGAGTTGCCGTCTGCTTTTTCTTGTACTGTACATTATAGAATAGGTAGTAACCAAATAGTATTCTGTGAATTTCAAGGGACACAGTTTTAAGGGACTTTGTTACATACCCACTGCAAACTGGATTATAATACAGTGATCCCACTCGATGCATCACTTACTCTGCAGCAACATGGGGTCATGCAACACTTGGAGCTGGAGGGGAGCTGGAGGGAAACCATGTGCAGGGAGGGAGGGGATGGCTTTACTGACACCTGCAACTGAAAAATAAGAAGGGAAAAAAACACACATTTAGCAGCAGTGTGACAATCGTTCCTCACAGTGATTTAAGTACATCAGAAACCACTCTATACTTATGTGACAGACCCAGGGATTCGATCATCCGTCAACAACAACAACCAGGTATGGATCTATTCATGGTTCTTCACAGTGCTACGAGGACAATATCTCCACAACGTGCTGACGGGAGGGAACACTTCCTTACCTTGGTGTAAATGCCATCTAGTGGACTGGTCGGTAATTACCACATTGAGAGGAACATTGATTTCTATATTTTACACATTACAATGACGTAAGGGGGTATGACTACACCTGAGACTCAAGACATGTGTTACAAATGTAGAGGTTCAGAACAAAAACTTTCTTGGAGCATACATTTGTCGTAAGGTAACAGCAACTCACAGCGCATTTCTGGACTGCGCTGTAGTGAGCCGGTTGGCTGGTGTGTGAACTACAGCAGCCTCTTCATGCGGCAGGTATGTTTGTCTATGTGCATAGTGGCCCGGTCCGTAGAGCTGGTCAGAATATCCAGGGCCTCGTCTTGCCTCTCCAGCTCAGTCTCAGCCTCCAGAGCCAGGTTTTTCAGCTGCATCAGCATCTGAGAGAGTAGGCAGAGAGCCATATAGACGCACATACACACACATGCTTGATTGAACTTGTGGTTGGCCCTTTTGAATCTATTTCCTCTGTTCCATTGTACAGGGCAAAGTAAATCAAGCTCAGCTCAACTATTTGACATATGTATTTGACCCAGGTCTGGGGGAGTAATCTCTTGATTCTTGTAGTGGTGTGGAAAAGTGTCTTGTCTAGGGTTATGTCCCGAGAGGACATGGAGTGAGTGAGTCAGTCAGTGGAAAAGACAGGGGAGATGAGCAGAGAGGAGGAATAACACTTTTTTCTCAGCCATAATTATTCTTCCACTGATTGTCGGAGCCAAAAAGACAGAATGGCTGTCAGCTGTAAAATTAAAAACAATGAAGGGACTGCCGACAAAACCAAAACGATCTATAATAACTGTACTTCCATCGTTAGGTCATGACATAATCGCCGTGTGACACAATATTCATGTGACTAGTATACAATACTCAAGCACATGGTGGTTATACAGAGGTCTTTGGTCTCCTGAGGTCATCGATAACAGACAAGTCAATGACAATTTGTTATTTCAACTTTCTGTGTTCAGGGAATTCTGCAACTCCATCTCCACGCTCCAACAACTGTGTACGTTATGGTCAGTGGAACAACTTAAATCAACCTTGTTGTGCCAAGCAAAACTTAATAGACACTCACTCCACACCCCAACACGTGGTTTCTAAACTAATATTATGTTATCCTACACATGCTCACACACACACACCCATTGACGTTATGTCAGTTTTCAGAGGCCAGTAATCGCAGACACAGCAACAGTGCACAGGAACTGCTTCAGACAGCAACGAGCAGACAGATAGTATTTCAGCGCACTCCTTAATGACAACTGCATGCATTCACTTTCTAAGGTTTCTTCAGTTTGGGAGGAGAATATGATAAATAGACTGATATCAATACTTCAAAATATACTGTAGAGTAATTATGGGATTCTGGTGCCATATACTGTAAAATGGACCTTTAACTAAATTCTAATGTTGAAGGTAAATTTTATCACACCACTTCTGAACATTTGGTTAGTTGTTTTTCATTCAACATACACAGTCAGACATGTAGGTAAAATACACTCCAGTTTTAAAAAGTAGGCTAATAACCTAATTAAACTGATGTGAGGTGAGTTGTAGGAAATGTGTTTAACACATAAAAAAAATGTAAATATTCAACTGATTTGAACAATAAACTGACTGATAATCCGAAGGTATCAAATATCTTTTGACAAAAGGGGCTATTTGCTGTACACTTGGGTAGGAAATCAGGTTAACAGTGATTCTCACCTAATTCATGACATAAATTAGGTGCGTCATAAAGTGTACTACTATACCACTTCAGAAAGCGGTAGGCTTTGTAGTTCAAAAGAACCATTATGACTTATCGGCACAAAATAATAAGCCATTGATAGAGAAACAAAACACATGTCCCTGGATTGTAAACAGACTCATTGCGAAAAATGTCACTAACATGATCGATTTGTTTGAAAATGATTATATATACAATTATATTGAGATACAATCCTATTGATACCATTCTGAAGTAGTCAATACTTAACTTGTAATATCTAACTAACTATGCCGTTGTGAACGCAATTTCCACAAAAGCCTCATTCAACCTCAGCTTCAATCGGCTTTACAGAACTGCTTATGGGACTGTAAGAAACACCCAAGCCTCGAGAGACTGTAGCCTGTGTTTCAGGAGGATTCTGAAAATGACAACATACCTGTAACGGATTACCGACCAATTACATAGACAAAATGTTGTGTTTTGAAGAGGTTTAACATGGAAAACACCATTCTGGGCAACCCATAATAATGTGTTAAACGAAAAATGACTGACTGCATTTGCGTCACTGTTTATGTCTTGCAACCATCGACCATGCATGGAGCTCACTGTTCAGCATTATGAGACTTTGAATGGAAATACTTTATACACTGTCTGACCAGAGAAGTCTAACCAAATAACTGGCCATGTCTCTTTCCCTCTCTCCTCTCTCTTGTAACCCGATGGGAGTTTGGTTTGTGGTCTTACCGACTAATATATAAAATACGTAAAATAAAAATCATTACAGTGAATCTCCACTGGAAATAGAGCATTTATCTTCCCATGATTTTCATAGAACATAAGAAAAGTTACACTTGTTCTTTAAAACCTGCTATTGAAATGGCATACATTTAATGCATCATAACATGGATATTCAATCATGCATTTCCTCTGAATTCAAAACAGATGTCTACAAGACAGGTACAAACATTATCTGAATGCAAAAAAGAGAAAATGTTAGGGCAGTATAACTTCAGACTGTTATAAAGCATTTGATCCATAGGATGAAATGCTTGAGTATACAGGAAGAGGCATTAGAAGCCAGATTCCAATATTGTATCTCACCTGTCGGATTTCCTGAGCCTCAGCCTGAGTGACCTCTGGCTTAAGGACATGCACCTGCAACTGGGACAGCTCTCCTGCTGGGACTGTCATGGGGACCTCTGTCTCCTGGTACTGCAGCAGGCCTGCTGCCAAGGGAGGGGGCAGAGATATAGTGAGAAGGCCCCTCAAACAAACACATTATCTTCTTATGAGCGTAACAGTAACCCTATGATAATGTAATGGGGAAAGCTCGTAACAACAACAAAACACGGCATGCATCAGAATTGTGTAATAAATCAATAAGCTAGAGTGTATAATGAGATTTCAGCCTCAAGAGAGCCTAGTCGTTTCAAAGATGTGTATTGAACAATATGCCATGCTAAAACCCATAGATCTTTACTGCCACTTGGTGGCCAAACACAAACCATTGTACAGAGCAAAATAAACAAAGAAGAACCCCCGACTGGGACCACAGAGAGTAATCTAAACTTCTTACCTGCATTCCATATTGAACCTTGATCCTGGTCACATGGGGTCGTAGCTGGGGTCGTCATGAAGGCAGAGTACTCACTTGTGTACTCCACCTTCTTCTTATACTGTATCTCTAGCACTGACATGGCCTCCGGCATCTTAGCCGACAGGAGTCGGAAGCATATGTCTGGCTTCCCTATGAACCTCCGCCTCACACTGATCTCATACGGATTGTGCACCCGGATGTCATCCACCTCATCCCTCTGAAAGCGGTGGAGGAGCACATAGTTTGTGTCTCGGACTTCTAATGAGGAGACCATCACCATCAAGCAACCAGGCTTCAGGTTTGAGTCTCCACCTCTGGAGACGATGGCTGGTACGCTGGTGATCACTCTGTGCTTGCCTGTTCCTGTTCCCTTACAAGCAGCCTCTCTGGCAGCATGCTCAGCCTTGACATCCTGCTGACTCTTCCAGGGTAGTTTACCAAATGGCCACCAAGGGGGAGACTCCAGTTCAGACAGTAGCCTGCAGAGATAATGGTGACAGAAGTTAGAGGAATGAATCCAATTCAGTGACGGTTCACACAAATGAAGGGTAAACATGTTCTGGATAATAGCTATACAATCTCAAATAATTAACCACTACTATATATTAATGTATATTTAATCATTATGTGGATAGAAAAGCATCAAAACTTCGGAAAATCTCCATGATTAGCTACAATATTTGAAAACAATAAAACAATGGACTGACAGGGCCCAGAGGTAGAATTCAATATCCACCTTACCTGTCTGCCACGCCCAGATCAGAGTCGATCTTGCCTAGGCCATGCATGATGTTATCAAACTGCTCTCCCTGGTGGTGGAGGACATTCCCTGTGTCCTCTAGCCGTCTCTGAGCCCCCGCAACCAGGTTAATCAGCTCCCTCCCCTTGGTCGGCTGTGCCTCGGCCCCCTGAATCTCAGCAGATGGGGACAACAACCTCTCCCTCCAGAAATGCTCCAGGACATTGTAGACCACCACCCGGTTGGGCCTCAGCGAGCCGAACCAGTGCTTGATATTCCCATGCTCCAACACAGTCAGAGTGCTGAAGATGAAGCTGGACGACTCCATCTTGATCTCCATGATCCTTGAGAGGCGGAAGCCAACCAGGTTCTCTTTGCTCTGGTATGAGGTGAAGCGCAGCATGGTGCGGGTCAGGGACAGGGTGCCGGCATCCCAGCGCTTCTCACTGTTGATGTAGTAGGAGCCTGGCCAGCTGTGGATGGGGATGTCTCGGGTTGGGCATGTCATTTTGGCTTGGCTTCAGATGCTCACCTAGGAAGAGAGGGGTGAACATGTTAAAATGTTAAAATGTTGTATTGTAAATAATATTTGAATCAAGGTCAATATGTTAATCGAGATAAAAGATTAGAGACTAAAACGTTGGAACTGCTAGCTAGGAATTTAAATCAACCCAGCAGTAAAGCTATGTTATGTAAGTAGCTAGCTGTCATGGTAATCAAGGTATTTTGGACTAGCTATTTAGGCCTATTATATGGACAGTATAGCTAGCTAGATACATATGTTACTGTGTACTAGCTACTTTATTAGAGTGCCACTATGTCGACGCTAAGATTGCTAGCTGACTAGCAAAACATGCAAAATCATAACATGTCAGGAAGCTAGCTAGCTAGCAGCCCTTTTCATAAGCGTTCCTCTCAAATAAAAGAAGATAGGAAAATGTGTATTTGGAGTAAATTGCATTCGTGTTCAAACAAACAAAATAGGTAACTAGCGATCATTCAACATTGTTTGATGTTTTTGTTTACTTTTTAAACAAACCTGGCACCTGAGCTCCAGCAGGGTTATGACTATTCCAGGAAATCAGTAGCTACAGTTTTGTAATGTTGCGTAAGACGATCATATTATAGATTGTGCAAAAGCTAGTAGTCATTATTTGAGTACAGCTGCTCTGCGTGGAAATGGTTAATATATATTTTAAGGTGCCACTTTAATAATTGTAAAAGAAAAAGAAATGTAAGAAAAAAATCTATTCGCAGATTGGTTCCAGATTGGTTCCCAAGCAGGTGATTTGTTTGGACGTGAAGCGACGTCACTTCCTCAGTACAGACATGTTTACAGTCCGTCTAGAAACAATGATCCTGCTATTTGAAATGTATAGATTAACATTATTAATGTCTAATTTCAAAGTGTAGATTTACTAAAGACATTCAACGTTGAATAAGCAAACAGTACGGAAACAATCATGTGTAAAAAAAAAAAAAAAACGATCAAATTAAAGCAAATATTGGGCGTGTGCATCTATAAATGTGGCCCCCTCTGTGGCCCCCTAAAATGCAAAATAGCATAGCCATAGGAAGCTATTTTTAGGCTCGAATGAACGAACCAGCTTCTCCACATTTTTGACTTATCTTTGCAATATAAATCCAATAATAATGATGGAAAAGCAATTAATATGACATATCATGTCACTATAGTTTAGGTACGTCGCTTGCTTGCTAATTAGTTAGCTAGTTAACGTTACACCCAGGACTTGTTTTGTTTTTTGCATCATTCAGTATCATGGACAGGGAGTCTTATCATAACTGCTGTAGCCTCGTTAAAATATCAAGGCAATCCTATGAACAATTTTGGTCTTCGCACTTTGTGGATTACATAGAGAAGGATTTGAGCTATTCCAAATTCTTTAAAAAGTACTTACTTCCTAACCACCCATGCATGTTCTCGAGGAAATTTACTGAAGACTGGAAATGTAGGAAACAGTGGGTCACTGAAGAGGGGAAGCCAAACTTCCAGAAACTGCTGCAGCAATTTGGTAAATAAATGTTGTTAGCTACATATCTATTACAATGTCCAGTAACTTTGATGTCAAATGAATGAGTTTGATTAGCCTATGGATGAGCTGTTCTGATCTGTGATTTGACAACCATTTCTCATTGTTTGTGTAATTATCTGATATATATATTTGGTAATGAAACATGTGTTGCAGTTATGATGAACCAATAACCCATTTTGTAAATTGTGTTTTCAAAGTATTTCTCTTTTTTCCTCTTGCAGATGAGACTCCGGTTCCAGTTGCAAACTGCAATGCGAAAGAATACAATGCGAACCCCAAACAAATTATTCCTTTCAAGGAATTTATTCACTACTGGAGAGAGTACATACAGAATGGACACTCGTCACCAAAAGGATGTCTCTATCTGAAAGATTGGCACATGTCAAGGTATTGAATTCACCTGTATGTTGCCTCTGAAGAAAGAGCACACTGTATATAGACTTTTTTCTATTGTGTTACTGACTGTATGTTTGTTTATTCCATGTGTAACTCGGTGTTGTTTGTGTCGCACTGCTTTGCTTTATCTTGACCAGGTCGCAGTTGTAAATGAGAACTTGTTCTCAACTAGCCTACCTGGTTAAATAAAGGTGAAATAAATAAAAATGATTGGAACATTTTTTACAGTATGTAAATAATGTGTATATACTGAAGGTAGCTGTATCAAGAATAAGCTAAATATGGCTCAATGGTTCCATCCTCTGTCTTTCACAGGGATTTTCCTGAACACAACGTTTACACTACCCCAGTCTTCTTTTCTTCTGACTGGCTTAATGAGTATTGGGATACTTTGGAGGTGGATGACTACCGGTTCGTCTACATGGGACCCAAAGGCTCATGGTATAACAAAACATTTAATTATAGTCTATAATGGATATTCTCTTAAATCTGTCTCTAACATGTACTTTATTTTTGCTATAGGACGCCATTCCACGCTGATGTGTTCCGCTCCTACAGCTGGTCAGCGAACATCTGTGGCAGGAAGAAATGGCTCCTGTATCCACCAGGCCAAGAAGAGTTTCTACGAGACAGCCATGGCAACCTTGCTTATGACGTCACTGCCCCTGAGATTCGAGACAAGTTGCAATTCCCACACTGCGATGAGGCCTGCCAACCACTAGAGATCATTCAGGAAGCAGGGGAGATCATATTTGTGCCCAGTGGTTGGCACCATCAGGTTTATAATTTGGTAAGTACTGCAGTTTGGATGTGGGACAAATTAAGTGGTACACTTGATCAAGAGCTTTTTTACAAATCATTATCAGTATCAGCACCTGTATGGTTCATATGGCTAATTTTGAACTAAGTAACCTGACTTCTGTCTCATTATCCTGCAGGAAGACACCATCTCCATCAACCATAACTGGCTGAATGGCTGCAATGTGGACATTATGTGGCAGTTCCTTCAGAATGAGCTGTCTGCTGTCCAGAGGGAAATAGAGGAATGGAGGAACACTATGGATTCATGGCATCAGCACTGCCAGGTGTATAAGACACTTGGAGATAGACATACAGGGCCTTCGGAAAGTATTCAGACCCTTTGACTTTTTCCACATTTTATTACGTTAGTCTTGTTCTAAAATGAGTCCCCCCCCCCCCCCCCCCCCATTAATCTTCACACAATACCCCATAATGACAAAGCAAAAACAGGTTTAGACATTTTTGCTAATTTATTAAAATATCACATTACATAAGTATTCACACCCTTTACTCAGTACTTTGTTGAAGCACCTTTGGCAGTGATTACTGCATCAAGTCTTCTTGGGTATGAGGCTACAAGCTTGGCACACCTGTATTTGGGGAGTTTCTTTCATTCTGCAGATCCTCTGAAGCTCTGTCAGGTTGGATGGGGAGTGTCGCTTCACAGCTATTTTAAGGTCTCTCCAGAGATGTTCGATTGGGTTCAAGTCCTGGTTCTGGCTGGGTCGCTCAAGGGCATTCAGAGACTTGTCCCGAAGCTACTCCTGCGTTGTCTTGACTGGAGTGCTTAGGGTCGTTGTCCTGTTAGAAGGTGAACCTTTGCCTCAGTCTGAGGTCCTGAGTGCCCTGGAGCAGGTTTTCATCAAGGGTCTCTCTGTACTTTGCTCCCTTCATCTTTGCCTCGATCCTGACTAGTCTCCCAGTCTCTGCCGCTGAAAAACCTCCCCACAGCATGATGCTGCCACCAAGCTTCACAGTAGGGATGGTGCCAGTTTTCCTCCAGATGTGACTCTTGGCATTCTGGCCAAAGAGTTCAATCTTGGTTTCATCAGACCAGCGAATCTAGTTTCTCATGATCTGAGAGTCTTTAGGTGCCTTTTGGCAAACTCCAAGCGGGCTGTCATGTGCCCTTTACTGAGGAGTGGCTTCCGTCTGGCCACTACCATAAATGCCTGATTGGTGGAGTGCTGCAGAGATGGTTGTCCTTCCGGAAGTTTCTCCCATCTCCAGAGGAACTCTAGAGCTCTGTCAGTGACCATCGGGTTCTTGGTCACCTCCCTGACCAAGGCCCTTCTCACCTGATTGCTCAGTTTGGCCGGGCTGCCAGCTCTAGAAGAGTCTTGGTGGTTCCACACTTCTTCCATTTAAGAATGATGGATACTACTGTGTTCTTGGGGACCTTCATTGCTGCAGACATTTTTTGTTACCTTTCCTCAGATCTGTGCCTTGACACAATCTTGTCTCTGAGCTCTACGGACAATTCCTTCAACCTCATGGCTTGGTTTTTGCTTTGACATGCACTGTCAACTGTGGGAGCTTTTATATAGACAGGTGTGTGCCTTTCCAAATCATGTCCAATCAATTGAATTTACCACAGATGAACTCCAATCAAGTTGTAGTAACATCTCAAGGATGATCAATGGAAACAGAATGCACCTGAGCTCAATTTCGAGTCTCATAGCAAAAGGTCTGAATACTAATGTAAATAAGGTATCGGTTTTATTTTTAATACATTTTAAAACATGAAGAAAAGCCTGTTCACTGTCATTATGAGGTATTGTGTGTAGATTGCTGAGGTTTTATTTTATCCATTTTAGAGTAAGGCTGTAACATAACAAAATGTGGTAAAGTCAAGGGGTCTGAATACTTTCCAAAGGCACTGTCTGACAAAGCAGATGTATTTTAAAAAGCTGTGTAATCTGAGTTGGTATTTTGTTTTCCAGGTCATCATGAAGTCTTGCTCTGGGATTGATTATGGGGAGTTTGCCTCTTTCCTGAAGATTATCGCTGACAACCGCATGTCCTTCTTGAGTTCTTGCTCCGAAAACAACTCCTCAAATTACCCACGTCATCTTTCAGAGACCCTTGCCACATTGGGGCTTCACCATGCTGCCTTTGACCTGCAGAGGGTGGCTCACATTCTAGAATGCATGCTCTGCAATGAAGACTTTAAGAGACTTGATCATTCAACTCTGAGCTCACAACCTGAAAGTTTGCTGCAGCAGATTCGAGAGACCATGCTTTCCACTAGAGGGCAGCACTCCCTTTACCAGGAATAGACCACACAGTATCCCTTTATGAGCATCTTTATCAATACATTTAGTTGATAAGGCTTTGGTTTCAGAGGTAGCCTAAATGACCTGCCTGATGTTATCTTGACCCCTCCCCCCAAAAAATGTCATCCTGTGTGAGTTTATGGGTGTTTTTGTATGTTCTGAATGAGATGTTGATAAAATGACAAACGTCCATACTTTATGTCCTCGTATGTTTATTACACCAGAGATGCATAAAGTAATATTTAAGATAATAGCTAGCAACTGGCAAACAGTGCACAACTGTCAAACAGCATAGTGTCAATGAACTCAATATTTAAGGCAATACTGCAAACAAAGAAACTATTCATAGACGACATTGTTGGTAGTGCTACCAGTGAAATACTGTACTAAGTGATTTGGAATAAGAACATTTTAACTTTATGTACCCTATCCATGTAAATACACTGCTCAAAAAAATAAAGGGAACACTTAAACAACACAATGTAACTCCAAGTCAATCACACTTCTGTGAAATCAAACTGTCCACTTAGGAAGCAACACCGATTGACAATAAATGTCACATGTTGTTGTGCAAATGGAATAGACAAAAGGTGGAAATTATAGGCAATTAGCAAGACACCCCCAATAAAGGAGTGGTTCTGCAGGTGGTGACCACAGACCACTTCTCAGTTCCTATGCTTCCTGACTGATGTTTTGGTCACTTTTGAATGCTGGCGGTGCTTTCACTCTAGTGGTAGCATGAGACGGAGTCTACAACCCACACAAGTGGCTCAGGTAGTGCAGCTCATCCAGGATGGCACATCAATGCGAGCTGTGGCAAGAAGGTTTGCTGTGTCTGTCAGCGTAGTGTCCAGAGCATGGAGGCGCTACCAGGAGACAGGCCAGTACATCAGGAGATGTGGAGGAGGCCGTAGGAGGGCAACAACCCAGCAGCAGGACCGCTACCTCCGCCTTTGTGCAAGGAGGTGCACTGCCAGAGCCCTGCAAAATAACCTCCAGCAGGCCACAAATGTGCATGTGTCAGCATATGGTCTCACAAGGGGTCTGAGGATCTCATCTCGGTACCTAATGGCAGTCAGGCTACCTCTGGCGAGCACATGGAGGGCTGTGCGGCCCCACAAAGAAATGCCACCCCACACCAACACCCACCGCCAAACCGGTCATGCTGGAGGATGTTGCAGGCAGCAGAACGTTCTCCACGGCGTCTCCAGACTCTGTCACGTCTGTCACATGTGCTCATGTGCTCAGTGTGAACCTGCTTTCATCTGTGAAGAGCGCAGGGCGCCAGTGGCGAATTTGCCAATCTTGGTGTTCTCTGGCAAATGCCAAACGTCCTGCACATTTACATTTACATTTAAGTCATTTAGCAGACGCTCTTATCCAGAGCGACTTACAAATTGTATTTTTTTATTTTTTTATCTAACATCTGATATTATCTTTATTTAACTAGGCAAGTCAGTTAAGAACAAATCCTTATTTTTCAATGACGGCCTAGGAACAGTGGGTTAACTGCCTTGTTCAGGGGCAGGACGACAGATTACCTTGTCAGCTCGGGGATTCGAACTTACAACCTTTCGGTTACAAGTCCAACGCTCTAACCACTAGGCTACCTGCCGCCCCCGGCGGTGTTGGGCTGTAAGCACAACCCCCACCTGTGGACGTCGGGCCCTCATACCACCCTCATGGAGTCTGTTTCTGACCGTTTGAGCAGACACATGCACATTTGTGGCCTGCTGGAGGTCATTTTGCAGGGCTCTGGCAGTGCACCTCCTTGCACAAAGGCGGAGGTAGCGGTCCTGCTGCTGGGTTGTTGCCCTCCTACGGCCTCCTCCACATCTCCTGATGTACTGGCCTGTCTCCTGGTAGCGCCTCCATGCTCTGGACACTACGCTGACAGACACAGCAAACCTTTTTGCCACGGCTCGCACTGATGTGCCATCCTGGATGAGCTGCACTATCTGAGCCACTTGTGTGGGTTGTAGACTCCGTCTCATGCTACCACTAGAGTGAAAGCACCGCCAGCATTCAAAAGTAACCAAAACATCAGCCAGGAAGCATAGGAACTGAGAAGTGGTGTGTGGTCACCACCTGCAGAACCATTCCTTTTTTGGGGGTGTCTTGCTAATTGCCTATAATTTCCACCTTTTGTCTATTCCATTTGCACAACAGCATGTGACATTTATTGTCAATCAGTGTTGCTTCCTAAGTGGACAGTTTGATTTCACAGAAGTGTGATTGACTTGGAGTTACATTGTGTTGTTTAAGTGTTCCCTTTATTTTTTTGAGCAGTGTATGATATGGCTCATTTCAACATGTGTGCGTTTCATATTGTTGGGGTCAAATACCTATCTTCATTTGGCTTTAGTCTTTGGGCCACCAGTATCGCACAGATGCCTCCAGAGACTGTGTTGTCCTGAGAAGCCTTGAGTGTTAATGGCTCTTTGGCATGAGCCAGGCGATGAGTCCTGGCCGATGTAACAGCCCTTACTAAAGCTGATGCCCTGCATGTAGACCAGGTTGAACTCCAGAGGAAGAGCCACCCCGGGAGGAAGGTCCTTCACTCCCTCGGGAAGTCCTAGGAGAAACCACTAGAGAAATATAGGGTTATTACAGGAATAACGTCAATTCAACAGCTATGCTAGCCATATCCCATATCGTATCCTCCAACCATCTCGTCCATATTGTATATGGCATGACAAGTCTTGCATAGTGGTGCCTGTGGTAGTCTTCTGTGTTGCCCTGCTGACACCAGTGGTGACCTGTCATTCAGGGCAGGTTGCCTGTTTGGCATGTTATTTTGGCATTAATAAATGTTACATATCAGTTTGTAAACAATGTAAAAAAATATATATATACATCTTTTTTTTGCTTTATTGAGTAAGGCAGCTCCAAAATGCAGGTGTTTCAGCCTAGTTCAGTGGTTTCTGTGGTGGTGGGGCAGCCAGAGGAAAATACGTACCGTAGCGGTTGGTAATGTTCTATAGTTGCACTGTGATTTGCTCCGTGTTCTGTCACTCATGGGGACACTACGTCACCGTAAAATATACGGGGAGAGCTCAAAAATTCAAGCCCGTTGGGTGCTGCCATAAAGTTACATTAGAAGTGCCCATTCAAGAAAGGTGAAGGTCATTGGACACAGATAAAATTACGTCAAATCACGTTATATCTACCGTAGCTTTCATTGATCATGTCAACATCATACTTTCAAAACCTTAGCTAGCAATCATCATCATGAATCAAGTCGACAATGTACTGGCAAATCCTTTTTAATCCTCGACATATGAATAGAAATTATGAAGAGAAATTATAGATAAAACGTATCGGTGCTCATCGGCCATTGGACATAAACACTACGTAATAGGTTGGAAATCACTAATTCAACAATGAGTGGTTTGGAAGGAATCAGTGGCTAACTGCAAGCATTGCAAAGCAATCACTAGCCTGCTATTCAGTGGAGTGGGTGTGTGCTCCAAGTCTGGGTTTAAGGGTCTCTTTTCCAAACTTAAAAGGATAAACATTCAAAATTGGCCATGCTGTCAATCCACTTCTGCCGCATTCAAAACAACTGGAATCTCGTAACTGGGAAATCTCATACAAGAAGCGTCATTGCAATACCTGGATTGAATCCAGGCTGTATCACATCCGGCCGTCATTGGGAGTCCCATAGGGCGGCTCACAATTGGCCAAGTGTCGTCCGGGTTTGGCCGTCATTGTAAATAAGAATTTGTTCTTAACGGACTTGCCTAATTAAATAAAGGTAAAAAAATAAAAATTAAGCCAGACTTTGATGAAAAAAAAATTATGACAAAATTTGCCCACGAAGGACCGCATTGCCACCTTCCTGTTCAAGTGAGCACAGGTACAGCAACTGCACAGCCCTCAACCGCAAGGCTCTCCAGAGGGTGGTGCACCCGATGTCACAGGAAGGCCAAAAGGATTATCACGGACAACAACCACCCGAGCCACTTCCTGTTCACCCCGCTACCATCCAGAAGGCGAGGTCAGTACATGTACATCAAAGCTGGGACCGAGAGACTGAAAAACAGCTACAATCTCAAGAGCATCAGACTGTTAAACAGCCATCACTAACACAGAGAGGCGGCTGCCTACAGACATACTCAAATCATTGGCCACTTTAATAAATGGATCACTAGTCACTTTAAATAATGCCACTTTAATAATGTTTATATATATTTCATTACTCATCTCATATGTATATGCTGTATTTTATACCATCTAATGCATCTTGCCTATGCCGCTCGGTCATCGTTCATCCATATATTTATATGTACATATTATTTTTCCATCCTTTTAGATTTGTGTGTATTAGGTAGTTGTTGTGGAATTGTTAGATTACTTGTTACATATTATAGCACTGTCGGAACTGGGAGCACAAGCATTTCTCTACACTCGCATTAACATGCTAACCATGTGTACAGTTGAAGTCGGAAGTTTACATACACTTAGGTTGGAGTCATTAAAACTTGTTTTTCAACCACTCCACAAATTTCTTGTTAACAAACTATAGATTTGGCAAGTCGGGTAGTACATCTACTTTGGGCATGACACAAGTCATTTTTCCAACAATTGTTTACAGACAGATTATTTCACTTATTATTCACTGTATCACAATTCCAGTGGGTCAGAAGTTTACATACTAAGTTGACTGTGCCTTTAAACAGCTTGGAAAATTTCAGAAAATAATGTCATGGTTTTAGAAGCTTCTGATAGGTTAATTGACATAATTTGAGTCAATTGGAGGTGTACTTGTGGATGTATTTCCGGGCTTACCTTCAAACTCAGTGCCTCTTTGCTTGACATCATGGGGAAATCAAAAGAAATCAGCCAAGACCTCAGAAAAAAATTGTAGACCTCCACAAGTCTGGTTCATCCTTGGGAGCAATTTCCAAAAGCCTGAAGGTACCACGTTCATCTGTATAAACAATAGTATGCAAGTATAAACACCATGGGACCACGCAGCCGTCATACCGCTCAGGAAGTCGATGCGTTCTGTCTCCTAGAGATGAACATACTTTGGTGCGAAAAATGCAAATCAAGCCCAGAACAACAGCAAAGGACCTTGTGAAGATGCTGGAGGAAACAGGTACAAAAAGATCTATATCCACAGTAAAACGAGTCCTATATCGACATAACCTGAAAGGCCTCTCAGCAAGGAAGAAGCCACTGCTTCAAAACCGCCATAAAAAAGCCAGACTACGGTTTGCAACTGCACATGGGGACAAAGATCGTACTTTTTGGAGAAATGTCCTCTGGTCTGATGAAACAAAAATAGAACTGTTTGACCATAATGACCATCATTTTGTTTGGAGGAAAAGGGGGGAGGCCTGCAAGCCAAAGAACACCATCCCAACCGTGAAGCACGGGGGTGGCAGCATCATGTTGTGGGGGTGCTTTGCTGCAGGAGGGACTGGTGCCCTTCACAAAATAGATGGCATCATGAGGGAGGGAGGAAAATGATGTGGATATATTGAAGCAACGTCTCAAGACATCAGTCAGGATGTTAAAGCTTAGTCGCAAATGGGTCTTCCAAATGGACAATGACCTCAAGCACTTCCAAAGTTGTGGCAAAATGGCTTAAGTACAACAAAGTCAAGGTATTGGAGTGGCCATCACAAATCCCTGACCTCAGTCCTATGGAAAATTTGTGGGCAGAACTGAAAAACCATGTGCGAGCAAGGCCTACAAACCTGATTCAGTTACACCAGCTCTGTCTGGAGGAATGGGCCAAAATTCACCCAACTTATTGTGGGAAGCTTGTGGACGGCTACACTAAACGTTTGACGCAAGTTAAACAATTTAAAGGCAATGCTACCAAATACTAATTGAGTGTATGTAAACTTCTGACCCACTGGGAGTGTGATGAAAGAAATAAAAGCTGAAATAAATCATTCTCTCTACTATTATTCTGACATTTCACATTCTTAAAATAAAGTGGTGATCCTAACTGACCTAAGACAGGGAATTTTTACTAGGATTAAATGTCAGGAATTGTGAATCCGAGTTTAAATGTATTTGGCTAAGTTCTATGTAAACTTCCAACTTCAACTGTATGTGACCAATACAACTTGATTTATAGTCTGTTTTAGAGAAATGTCATCATCGAATATTGTAAGAGCTTTCAATGCCTGCTTATATGCCCCCTTCATTTATCCTACGGATCTGACTTGGTGTACAGGGAGAATACTGTAAGAACGGCCCATGTTCTGAATTCTGTCTTGTACGTTTCAAAAGTGCTGAACAAATAGTTATATTGACTATGTCCGTCCTAGCTCGCTCATTAAAGTCTTAATCAAAAATACGGACTGCCTTTTAGAGTTTGTACATCTCAATTGTCAGTAGAAACCACATTTGTTTAAGCAAGTCAGCCATATCAGCTATGTTTTTTAAAGGCAGAAAATAAGGCTGAATGAACTATTTTGCTGCCAGACAAGGCTCTGCTGACAGCCAGGTGTAGTAGTGATAAGGATTCACTCCATGGTGCTGAAAAAAAGTTATTCTGTTGGGACAGCTTTCTGTAGGACCTAACAGTTTGTGGGCACCGTTTCTCACTGTTATAGTTCATACAGAGTTTGCCCCACCAAGATTTACATGCTAAAATAGCCACTTGCTGACAGACACGATAGAATAATTTGCAGAGTTCTCGGATATTCCTCCCACATCAGAGTGTTTCTGGGGAAGTGAGATCTGGCTTGGGCCTCCCCTGGCTTGGGGCTGTTCCCTGCAAGGATGCAAACTGGTGAGGGCCCAGGAGCAAGATAAAGGAGCAAGATAAATAAATAAATACAATATGGGGATGAGGTAGGTAGATAGATGGGCTGTTTACAGATGGGCTATGTACAGGTGCAGTGATCTGTGAGCTGCTCTGACAGCTGGTGCTTAAAGCTAGTGAGGGAGATATGAGTCTCCAGCTTCAGAGATTTTTGCAGTTCGTTCCAGTCATTGGCAGCAGAGAACTGGAAGGAAAGACGACCAAAGGAGGAATTGGCTTTGGGGGTGGCCAGTGAGATATACCTGCTGGAGCGCGTGCTACGAGTGGGTGCTGCTATGGTGACCAGTGAGCTGAGACTTGTAGATAACCTGTAGCCAGTGGTTTTGATGACGAGTATGAAGTGAGGGCCAACCAACGAGAGCGTACAGGTCGCAATGGTGGGTAGTGTATGGGGCTTTGGTGACAAAACGGATGGCACTGTGATAGACTGCATCCAATTTGTTGAGTAGAGTGTTGGAGGCTATTTTATAGATGACATCACCGAAGTCGAGGATCGGTAGGATGGTCAGTTTTACGAGGGTATGTTTGGCAGCATGAGTGAAGAACGCTTTGTTGCAATATAGGAAGCCGGTTCTAGATTTTATTTTGTATTGGAGATGCTTAATGTGAGTCTGGAAGGAGAGTTTACAGTCTAACCAGACACTAGGTACACCTAGTCAGAGCCGTCCAGAGTAGTGATGCTGGACGGGCGAGCAGGTGCAGGCAGTGATCGATTGAATAGCATACATTTAGTTTTACTTGCGTTTAAGAGCAGTTGGAGGCCACGGAAGGGGAGTTGTATGGCATTGAAGCTCGTCTGGAGGGTAGTTAACACAGTGTCCAAAGAGGGGCCAGAAGTATACAGAATGGTGTCGTCTGCGTAGAGGTGGATCAGAGAATCACCAGCAGCAAGAGGGACATCATTGATGTATACAGAGAAGAGAGTCGGCCCGAGAATTGAACCCTGTGGCACCCCCATAGAGACTGCCAGAGGTCCGGACAACAGGCCCTCCGATTTGACACACTGAACTCTATCAGAGAAGAAGTTGGTAAACCAGGCGAGGCAATCATTTGAGAAACCAAGGCTGTCGAGTCTTCCAATAAGAATGTGGTGATTGACAGAGTCGAAAGCCTTGGCCAGGTCGATGAATACGGCTGCACAGTAATGTCTCTTATCGATGGTGGTTATGATGTCGTTTAGGACCTTGAGCGTAGCTGAGGTGCACCCATGACCAGCTCTGAAACCAGATTGCATAGCGGAGAAGGTACGAGTGAAAATGTGTGTGTTATATTAAACATAGAGGAGGGGTAAAATGTAGGCAAGTAACTACTAGTCGAATAAGACATGGGAGAGATGACGAATTTTGGCAAAAAATATTTATTTACAGACTAATACACTTGAAACAAAGAGCCAAACTGAAAACTGGGGACATTACTAGGGCTTCCCACGCGATCAAACCGACATAAAAAATCAAATGAAACGCAGCCTAACGTGATCAGAAATCTCAACTAGCAACCAAGTTGCAGGGATGAAGAATTGAGTGCGTGCGCGTTCACGCGAAGGTAGGGGGGAGATTTTCTGCACAACACCGGCAAGGAGTCGTATACCAGTTAATACTATAGCGAATTGGTTAGGTTACTAACGTTAGCTGTCTGACTTTATTAGCCAGCTAATTTTCACACAATAAACTCTGTTATTTGATCAGCTAAGCAGGCTAATGTTGCTCAACATTTCTCTGGCTAGCTAAGGCTTCTCACTTACCTCTTCGTTATCGTTCTTGGGACGCGCTGCTGTAACTGCCTTTGCACTATCTGCTGTCTTTCCAGAGCGCACGCTGATCCAATAACTAGCAAATTGGTTGTCTCTTGTCTCTTCAGTCGCGTGCAGCATTCTGTTGTTACGTGAACAATTGGCTGAGCCTTGGATACAGCCAGTATTGCTCCAAAGGTGCATCACTCGTTCGCTTACAGCCAGTAATGACCCAACCCCTTCCCACACAATAGGAGAAAGAACATGTCAACCATCATATACGGGTGCTTCAAATGAATATCATGCCTGGGTTTCTAGTAGCTAACCTGAATTGAAACATTATCTAACTGCTGCACACAAGTGGAGGCTGGTGACTTGAAAAATTGAGGAGGATTGGAGACCCACGGTATAGGTGCGGAAGGCACAGAGACCACAAAGCGTGTTTAAAAAACACGAATTATTTTAACCTAAAACATTTAATAAAGCCATTTATAGTAGAATATTATGGGGAATGGGAATGAGTGGGCTACTTACACAGTGTTGGAAAGGGATCACAGCGTAGTGATTGACTGAGGGTATGAGGCATGAGCTGAGGTGTTCAGAGGCTTGACCAGTGCAGGACAGGATTTGACTGGGATGACAAAAAACAACAACACCAGACACTACACAGTTAGACAAAAGAGCTAAGAATGAGTTAGTCCAAGCAAGGAGTAAATATTGATAACGGTACTCACAGTATTTGGAAGGGAAACATTCAATATGCCAGTGGATGAGCGGACACATGAGACGTGGCTTCAGTTCATGTCAGGAGAGAGTTGACAATGGTAGTGGAGTGGTCATCACCTCTTAAATCAGGGAACAGGAGGGGACTTAGCTGTAAAATACAAATAGCAGATACATTCCATTACAACTGCGCCATCGTAGGTTTGGACAACAAGTTTTTCTGAAGTTAAACTCAGACATCTCCAAATTCACAAAGTCAAACACAGACTGCGCATCTCGCCCACTTGACACATCAAAGTAGCCCAAGAAATGTTCCTGAATAAAGCCCTGATCATCCACATACCTGACGACAACTGACACCTGCAAGCAGACTGGTGGCACCATAGGTCCCAGAGCAGTGGGGCAATTTTTACCCCCTGGGGCCTGGAGTTTTTCCTTATACGTTAACCTAACTAGGAAAATTCTGGAACCTATAAAAGGTATGACAGTGATTAATCAGTTGTAAAAAGCTTTTATATGGGCTATGATAGGACCATTTTTTCCTATAAAACTGTATAGGCATTTTAGCCAGCCCAATTTTGAATATAATCTAGATTTGATCACATTCACATTTTCTCCTGACAAACAAATGGACTATAAATACATGACGTTATCAATTAGTTGGCCCTGTACAGATGGACAGGGTGCATAGGCTGTTATGCAGCTGCTCATATTAGTAGCCTACAGTTGATAAGACGGGAAAAAAGTATTGTTTTCATCCCATACAGCATGTCAGATTTCTAATGTTTAGGTGTAGCCTAGGCTGCAGCAACATTTATGTCATTAGTTTTTGCTTGTGTCTGTCTGGAGTGATTATTTTCATCTTTGCTAAATAAATACAAGAGGAAAGTGCAAAGCCTACTTGAGCTCACGCGAATAAATGCGTCAACTTATCTCTGTCATCAAACTTTTAACGGATGATGCGATGGAAGATATCAAATCATTCAGAATTGTTTTCGACATCCCAGAAAATATGTTCAGTATGTAAAGCATTGTGAAGTGCAGTTACAGGCGGCTTGATGAAAGGCTCCCTGTTAATTAACCAGCTATACATTTGATACAAGTTGGTATTGAACGCCCTCACCTTTTCATCCTTCTTCATGAAATCAATCTCAGGCAGAGATCGAACCTCGCTTTAACACATAGAACCCCCATAATGCTCTCTGGCACAATCCCGATGCAACATACTAGGTTCATTCTCTGATCCTTCTATGATTGGATGGACATGTCATGACGTGGCCCTCTTTGGGTGTAGAAAGTACATTCTCTTTCTTACCACCTCTCTCTCCCTCCTACACCCAGGCTCTGTTATCTCTGATCGTAAATTCCATGAGGAGACTCTCGTCCCCCCCGGCCATGCGGTATAGAGAGAGGGTTCACAGTAGAACAAAGGAACTTATTCTACCTCACAGAACTTGAGAACTGAACAATATCCATGTTTTGGAGAATGTGTAAACGGTCGGTGGAGAATCCAGCTACGACCGGTCCATTTTGTTTAATGTTGGTGACCTCATGAGAGACAATACAGCCACATTACCATAACTCTGTTTATACAAGTCTCCGTTATGAGATTTGCATCTAATTATTGTATAAAATGAATGAGTAAAGATTAAACTATTTGTGAAATTATGTAATGTGATTTTAAACTATTTAATGAAAGAGAATCCAATTCCCTTTAAAGTTTAACTAAGTCATTGGCCCGCTCCATGAGCACAGCCATTGATCTGGCATCATTGGACAGCCTTTTCTGCTGTTCCGAATATAACCCCCACCTGGAGAAGCCCACTTCAGACCATGCGTACCTCGATTACCGAGAGGGCTAAGGTTTGAGTGGAGACCATGCATTCCTCGGTCATCTGAGGCAGCTAAGGTTGTAACGGTTGTTGAATTCCTAACCAAACCACGTGGAGCATTGGCTACACTGGTGGAAATGATTAAACTCTGAGACTATCGATACCTACAGAATAAGAGCAAATCTTCGATACTTATTATTAGCCTGCAGCTATAATTTATGTCGACCTGGAATGCGAAGACCGACAACCGCCGAAACATCTATCTACAAGAATATTTCTGAATGGGACTCTGAAGTATCCATTCTAACCACGAAAGACTCCAGGGACGCAAAGATAAGTTCAGATGAACTTTTCAACAGAAAGACTGACGATTCCAACAGAGATCACGACGACACACTGAGCGTAAATATATATATTGATTGCAATTATTCCCGAATGAGTGAGCGTTCATGTGCAAAGGATTAGCATTTCAATTAATATAATTATCAACTGTGTAGTGTCTTTTGTCTTTCGCGCGTCTCTTTGTCTACCAAGCTGCCATATCGGTTTAGCCCACTAGGGAACATCCCCAATCATTTCCTTGTAACCATATCTACTTTGTTTGTTTGTTTATGCATTTCTGCGATTATTTAGTTAGTTAGTAAATAAATTATTAATACAATTGATGTATGGATGATTCATTACATTTACATTTACATTTAAGTCATTTAGCAGACGCTCTTATCCAGAGCGACTTACAAATTGGTGCATTCACCTTATGATTCATAGTGAAGGCTGGGTTCGTGCAGATAACCAAAAATTTACAACGTTTGGAATGAGACTAACGTGAGGTAAAGAATAATTCATTAATTAAAAGACTAATTGATCCAATATTAAAATATCTGAAGAGTTATATTAGGAAAATTCAAACTTTGTAATCTGAAGATTTTCCTTGGTACCCCGACTTCCTAGTCAATTAAATGTACATGATTAGTTTAATCACGTAATAATAATTACAGAGAATTGATTTGATAAAATATCAGTCTTCACTGATGCCAAAGACATGACAGACAACATGTCAATTCATTCTGCAAAAGCTTTGATTGGTTGGAGGACGTCCTTCGGAAGTCGTCATAATTACCATGTAAGTCTATGGAAGGGGGTGAGGCCTACCAGCCTCCTAGGTTTTGTATTGAAGCCAATGTAGCCAGAGGAGAACGGAAGCTAGCTGACCTCCGGCTACACCATGTCCTCCGGCTACACCATGGTGCTGGCCTCGGCAGTGCTGTTGAAGTTAATGTAGACCTTCATTGCAAAACAGTATATTTTAACCAATTATTTGGTGACATATGAACATACAGTATTTAGTATAGTTTAATCTAAAAAGGATAACTTTTTAAATGTTTCACTATTTTATTTTTATGAAATTTCACTGAAGAGGATGGTCCTCCCCTTCCTCCTCTGAGGAGCCCCCACTGCTGCACACTAACTTTAGTGTGTAATTCAATGGCTAGATGAGCAAGCTACGCCCATAAATGAGGTTCTGGTGTAAACATGTCAGTAACAGCATACAATAAAAAGGCATTAGTTAAGTGCATTTCCATGTAACCTTACCTGTATACTACCATTCAAAAGTTTCTGGTTACTTAGAAATGTCCTTGTTTTTGAAAGAAAATGAAAAAAAATTATCCATTTAAATTAACATCAAATTGATCAGAAATACAGTGTAGACATTGTTAATGTTGTAAATGACTATTGTAGCTGGAAACGGCAGATTTGTTATGGAATATCTACATGGGCGTACAGAGGCCCATTATCAGCAACCATCACTCCTGCGTTCCAATGGCACGTTGTGTTAAGTAATTGGTCAAGTAAGCGAAAGTGTGATTGCAGTTGTTGGACTTCATGTTATTCTGTACTTTATACATATAGCGTGTGTGTGTCCGTGTGTATGTGTGTGTGTGTGTGTGTGTGTGTGTGTGTGGTTATTTCTATGCAATGACATATAACTAGAGACACACCAAGCAGTTTCATCTAGGTTTATTTAAAAAATAAAATAAAACACAGGAACAATCTTAACCATTTGAGGCACTTTGGAGTATCATAATGCTGAAGGCAGAATTATGTATCTACAACAAACAACTTGATTAATTTACACTAGCTATGTTTCCATCAACTTGGCCAGAGATTTTTTTGGTCGACATTTAGAAAGTTTGCATCAAAAATAAATGCAACAATTGGCTGAAAACCAGCAGGCTCCGGACCTCGTAGGGTAAGAGTTGAGTACCCCTGACCTAGAGTGTCAGACACAAATTAAATGGTTGAAGTGTTTCTATTATCCATTTAGGCAAATTGCGCATTAATAAATTGCCTGTATGCCCTTCCATCTATCTTTTTCATGTCTCTGGTAGCCCGCAAAACCCAGCATGGATAGTATGTAAGAATTGACTAATATTTGCCATTTCTAATCATCCTAATTTGCCAACGTATCGCCACGGTCCGTGCAATGGTAGAACGTGCACTCTTGAAGAAAAAAAAATATTGGATGGTGATACTTGGGTAACACTTTACTTAACAGCCAGTGTCATAACACATTATGACACGGTCATAACCATGTCATAATATGTCATAACAGCTTCTAACCTGTCATAATATGGTCATAACACTGTCATGACCAATATATTTACACCTGTTGTGACATATATTGCATAATTTTATGGCTGGTTAACACCCCTACTCTTATGATAAGAGAGTCATGACACCCATTTAAAAATCCACCCTTGTCGAACAGATAAAAATGTTGTCGATCTTTCGAACATTTCTCCTATGGCTGCCGTTTCCATTAAATGTGTCGCAATGTTTTTGTTGTTGTTGCAACATTGCTTTTGTCTAATAAATCTGGGTAAATGGAAACCTTCCTTCGGAAAGTTTTAAAGGCCCAGTGCAGTCAAAATTCCATATATCCTGTGTTTATATCATATTGTACAACACAGCTGATGAAACTTAAGACTATAAAATTGGGACTTAACTTGAGTCATCGCGCTCTAGTGACTCCTTTAGGCGGGCCGAGCGCTTGCAGACTCACTTCTGTTGTCAGTTTAAAAGTGTTTCCTCCGACACATTGATGCAGCTGGCTTCCGGGTTAAGCAAGCAAGTGTTGAGGCGTGGCTTGGCAGGTCATGTTTCGGAGGACGCGTCAGTTGACCTTTGCCTCTCCCAAGCCCGTTGGGGAGTTGCAGCGATGAGACAAGATCGAAACCAAACAAGGGGGGTCTATTGTGATAGGTGAGATGGGCTGAGAGTGGCTGAGGGGTTGGATTAAAGAATTTATGTTTGGTAATGTATTATTGTTATGTGATTGCTTTATATAAAAGTACCATGTATGTAAAATGTGTATGCAAAATGTGTATGTAAAATGTATGTATATGTAGCAGAAAAGTTGTAACAAAAGAAAACGATATGTGTCCTCCAAAGATGGGTTAATAATAAAATATATATACATTTTTTATATCATGAAATTAAGGAGAAAAGGGGAGTAAAAAATAAATTAAACGCTTTTCTTTTTCAAGACAGATGCCTAAATATAAGAAAATATGCAGTCAACTTAAACTTATGAGGATATACACTGAGTGTACTAAATATTAAGGACACCTGCTCTTTCCATGACACAGACTGACCAGGTGAAACCAGGGGAAAGATATGATCCCTTATTGATGTCACTTGTTAAGTCCACTTCAATCAGTGCACGGTGCCTTGCAAAAGTAGTCATCCCCCTTGGCGTTTTCCTATTTTGTTGCATTACAACCTGTCATTTAACTGGATTTTTATTTGGATTTCATGTAATGGACATACACAAATAGTCCAAATTGGTGAAGTGAAGTGAAAAAAATAGCTTGTTTCAAAAAAATAAAACATTTAAATGGAAAAGTGGTACGTGCATATGTATTCACCCCCTTTGCTATGAAGCCCCTAAATAAGATCTGGTGCAACCAATTACCTTCAGAAGTCACATAATTACTTAGATTGCACACAGGTGGACTTTATTTAAGTGTCACATGATCTGTCACATGATCTCAGTATATATACACCTGTTCTGAAAGGCCACAGAGTCTGCAACACCAATAAGAAAGGGGAACCAACAAGCAAGCAGCACCATGAAGACCAAGGAGCTCTCCAAACAGGTCAGGGACAAGTTGTGGAGAAGTACAGATCTCGGTTGAGTTATAAAAAATATCAGAAACTTTGAACATCCCACAGAGCACCATTGAATCCATTATTAAAAAATGGAAAGAATATGGCACCACAACAAACCTGCCAAGAGAGTGCCGCCCACCAAAACTCACAGACCAGGCAAGGACGGCATTAATCAGAGAGGCAACAAAGAGACCAAATATTACCCTGAAAGAGCTGCAAAGTTCCACAGCAGAGATTGGAGTATCTGTTCATAGGACCACTTTAAGCCGTACACTCCACAGAGCTGTGCTTTACAGAAGAGTGTCCAGAAAAAAGTAATTGCTTGAAGAGAAAAATAAGCAAAGGTGTTTGGTATTTGCCTAAATGCATGTGGGAGACTCCCCAAACATATGGAAGAAGGTACTCTGGTCAGATGAGACTAAATGTGAGCTTTTTGGCCATCAAGAAAAACACTATGTCTGGCACAAACCCAACACCTCTCATCACCCCGAGAACACCATCCCTGTGGGGATGTTTTTCATCGGCAGGGACTGTGAAACTGGTCAGAATTGAAGAATTAATACAGGGAAATTCTTGAGGGAAACCTGTTTCAGTCTTCCGGAGATTTGAGACTGGGACGGAGGTTCACCTTCGAGCAGGACAATGACCCTAGGCATTCTGCTAAAACAACACTTGAGTGGTTTAAGGGAAACATTTAAATGTCTTGGAATGGCCTAGTCAAAGCCCAGACCTCAATCCAATTGAGAATCTGTGGTATGACTTAAAGATTGCTGTATACCAGCGGAACCCATCCAACTTTAAGGAGCTGGAGCAGTTTTGCCTTGAAGAATGGGCAAAAATCCCAGTGGCTAGATGTGCCAAGCTTATAGAGGCATACCCCAAGGGACTTGCATCTGCAATTGCTGCAAAAGGTGGCTCTAACAAAATATTGACTTTGGGGGGGGGGGGGGGGGGGGGATAGTTATGCACGCTCAAGTTTTCTGTTTTGTCTTATTTCTTGATTGTTTCACAATAAAACATATTTTGCATCTTCAAAGTGGTAGGCATGTTGTGTAAATCAAATGATACAAACCCCCATAAAATCCATTTTAATTCCAGATTGTAAGGCATAAAATAGGAAAATGCCAAGGGGGTGAATACTTTTGCAAACCACTGTAGATGAAGGGAAGGAGAAGGATTTTTAAGCCTTGAGACAATTGAGACGTTGATTGTGTATGTGTCTCAGACAAAAGATTTAAGTGCCTTCGAACGGGGTGCTGTAGTAGGTGCCAGGCACACCGGTTTGTGGCAAGAACTGCAACACTGCTGGATTTTTCATTCTCAACAGTTTCCTGTGTGTATAAAGAATGGTCCACCACCCAAAGACCAACTTGACATAACTGTGGGAAGCATAGGTGTCAACATGGGCCAGCATACCTGTGGAACACTTTCGACACATTTACATTTATAGATTTTAGTCATTTAGCAAATGGGTGCAACTCATAATTAGGAAAGTGTCCTTAATGTCTTGTTCACTCAGTGTACATCTTCTACTATGTGCATTGTACTGTATATGTACATTGTGTTAAAATGTAGCAAAGTAAATTAATTCATTATTTGCCCCACAAAAACAGCAGAAATGATCAGAAATTTATCGTTCAAATTTTCAAAACAACAACCTACTTAACTTTTTCTTTCACTTCTTCTTTAACTAATTTATTCCGACACTGCAGAATGCTAAATAAAAATGTAATCTTACAACAAAGCTTTGAAAAGTAGAGTGAAATAAAATCTTACTCTACGGAGAACAGTGTTGCTCAAACTTCTGCTGATGGAACACTATTTGTCCTATAACATTTCACATCTTATCTTTCAACCTAACCCATACATATCCAGCATTTCTTCCTCAAATAAATTATTAATGCATATTTTTTTAAATGTCTTAATACAACTCAAAATTAGTTAAAAGGTTCCAAGTGCAAATCTGAACAGTTAGGAATTTCTAGATAACTTTTCACATTTGGTTCACTGTCCTTTTCTTAAACATCATCAGGATTCAATCGTAGTGCCATTAAAATGTGCTTACCACGGTTTGCTTTTAACTAGTCACAATTTAAAATAGACACACTTGCATATTGTTATAGTTTTAAAGACATTATAAATATATTCTGTCAAATTAATCCAGTTCAAAAGCAAGGTTAAATTAATAATCCCAGTAAAAATAATTCAAAATATATTGCCATCATGGTTCATTTTAAATCTCCCTATATTCTTAAGTAGCTAAAATAAGAAATGTTTGACTAAGCAACATATGCATATATTAACTATGTTCAAGCTATGTTATTTAAAGCACAAAAAGACACCCTAATAATATGATACACTATTACTGTATTTAGTGATATCTTCATGTTTGTTTTTCCTTTTTATGTTTACCATTGTTTTGATATCGCATGTAAATAGTGCATATTTTGTGTGCTCCTGATCCGACACATCACACTGCTGGTTTCTCCTTGTGACAAAGCTAAATCTATTCAGGCAGTGCAATCGATTCACGCTCCAAAGCTTTTAACTATCTTGTCTCATTTCACATCTTCCATTATCCACAGAATATGGTCCTGGAGATTGAAAATTACTTTTCACTACGATTACTGTACCATGTGAAGTTAATAATTCCTAAATCCATACAGAACTCTTTCCATTTTTTACAACGGTCCCAGCAATCTCTGTAGTGGCTGATTTCGGCCTGGCTCCTTGTTTCTCCTGGGTTGTGTTGACCCTGATTTGCTCTGCCATGGTGCTTCCAGGACTACTTGTCCTCGAGGTGGGCTGGTTCTTGTTGGTGTTGTAGGTCTGGAAGGCCATTTCGAGCTGCTCCTGGGCCACCCGTAGGTGGCGGTGCAGGCTGGCCAGGTCCGAGGGGATGTTGTCATCTGGACTGGTGCACTCTTGTTTATGTTCCTGGACATCGTTGGCCATGTTCTGCTCATGGTGCATAATTAGACTGTTGGGGATAATCCGGTTGGGCCTGTCTGACTTCATGACCAGGTTGTACCCGGGGGGAGAGGCGGGGATATTATGGGAGTACGGGTAACTATACGAGGGCTGTCGACCCCCCTGATTCCTCCTCTTGCGGAGAGTGTCTCGGAATGTTCCAATGCTCAAGTGGAACATCTCACACACGTTGAGGAGCAGGCAGAGGCAGCTGACGACATACATGATGAGCAGGAAGATGGTCTTCTCCGTCGGCCGAGAAATAAAGCAGTCTACATTGTGGGGACAGGGCACCTTATTGCACACATATGATGAATTAACACGGAAGCCATAGAGAAGATACTGGCCCACCAGGAAGCCGATCTCAAACACGGCCCGGGACAGTAGCTGAAGGACATAGATTCTCATCAGGCCCTCTTGCATGATCCGCCGGCGGCCGTCATGTTTCTGCGGCTTGGCCGGCTCAGGCTTGACTTCTTGAGCTTCCACCATCTCCTCCTGGTAGATCATAGGCTCTGCATTGTTGTCCTCATCCTCCTCCAGCACCTCCTCAAGCGGGTGGCTTTCCATCCACCTTTGAGCATGAATGAGCTTCTTCCGGCGGTGGAACTTCCGGCGCTCCAACTCGGAGGTGCGGGCTATCTTGTGGATGGCGTAGCCCAGGTACATTACCGAGGGGGTGGAGATCATGATGATCTGGAAAACCCAGAAGCGGACATGTGAGAGTGGGGCGAAGGCATCGTAGCACACGTTGTCACAACCGGGCTGCTTGGTGTTACAGGTGAACTTGGTCTGCTCGTCAGAGTAGATGGACTCGCCCCCCACAGCGGTCAGCACAATGCGGAATATGATGAGCACCGTGAGCCACACTTTCCCCACAAAGGTGGAATGGTTGTGGATCTCTTCCAGAAGACGTGTGAGAAAGCTCCAGCTCATGGTGGTCATAGAGGCTTTTCAACTAGAATCTGGAAACACATAAAAAGTATAATTAAGGGTTTAGTTGAATAAAAGAGAACTAGACACAACTCATACACAACACTCAACAGAACTAGTCACAGCTCATACACAACACCAAATCAAATTTTATTGGTCACGTACGCATATAGTTGTGTTGGAAGTTTACATACACATTAGCCAAATATATTTAAACTCAGTTTTTCACAATTCCTGACATTTAATCCTAGTAAAAATTCCCTGTTTTACGTCAGTTAGGATCAACGCTTTATTTTAAGAATGTGAAATGTCAGAATAATAGTAGAGAGAATGATTTATTTCAGATTTTATTTCTTTCATCACATTCCCAGTGGATCAGAAGTTTACATACACTCTTAGTATTTAGTAGCATTGCCTTTAAATTCTTTAACTTGGATCAAACGTTTTGGGTAGCCTTCCACAAGCTTCCCACAATAAGTTGGGTGGATTTTGGCCCATTCCTCCTGACAGAGCTGGTGTAACTGAATCAGGTTGGTAGGCCTCCTTGCACGCACACGCTTTTTCAGTTCTGCCCACATATTTTCTATAGGATTGAGGTCAGGGCTTTGTGATGGCCACTCCAATACCTTGACTTTGTTGTCCTTAAGCCATTTTGCCACAACGTTGTAAGTATGCTTGGGGTCATTGACTCTCTTGCAACCAAGCTTTAACTTCCTGACTGATGTCTTGAGATGTTGCTTCAATATATCCACATAATTTTCCTGCCTCATGAATCCATCTATTTTGTGAAGTGCACCAGTCCCTCCTGCAGCAAAGCACCCCCACAACATGATGCTGCCACCTCCACGATTCACGGTTGGGATGGTGTTCTTCAGCTTGCAAGCCTCTCCCTTTTCACTCCAAACCTAACAATAGTCAGTATGGTCAAACAGTTCTATTTTTCTTTCATCAGACCAGAAGACATTTCTTCAAAAAGTACAATCTTTGTCCCCATGTGCAGTTGCAAACTGTAGTCTGGCTTTTTTATCTCGGTTTTGGAGCAGTGGCTTCTTCCTTGCTGAGCGGCCTTTCAGGTTAGGTTGATATAGGGCTTGTTTTAATGTGGATATAGATATTTTTGTACCTGTTTCCTGTAGGTGTCCTGGAGGGCAGGTAGTTTGCCCCCGGTAATGCGTTGGCCGGACCGCACCACCCTCTGGGCAGCTTTGCGGTTGCGGGCAGTGCAGTTGCCGTACCAGGCGGGGATACAGCCCTACAGGATGCTCTCAATTGTGCATCTGTAAAATATTGTGTTGGTTTTAGGGGCCACAACAAGCCTCCTGAGGTTGAAGAGGATCTGTTGCGCCTTCTTCACCACACTGTCTGTTTGGGAGGACCATTTCAGATCAAGAGTGATGTGTACGCAGAGGAACATGAAGCTTTCAACCTTCTCCACTGCGGTCCAGTCGATGTGGATAGGGGCGTGCTCCCTCTGCAGTTTCCTGAAGTCCACGATCAGCTCCTTTGTTTGGTCGACGTTGAGTGAAAAGCTATTTACCTGGCACCACTCTCCCAGGGCCCTCACTTCCTCCCTGTAGGCTGTTTCGTCATTGTTGGTAATCAGGCCTGCTACTGTTGTGTCGGCTGCAAATTTGATAATTGAGTTAGAGGTGTGTGTTGCCACACAGTCTGGGGTAAACAGGGAGTACAGGAGGGGGCTGAGTATGCACCCTTGTAGGGCCCCTGTGTTGAGGATCAGCGAAGTGTAGGTGTTGTTTCCTATCCTCACCACCTGGGGGTGGCCCGTCAGGAAGTCCAGGACCCAGTTGCACAGGGTGGGGTTTAGACCCACGGCCCAAAGCTTAATGATGAGCTTGTATGTGTGCAGTGCGATGGCGATTGCATCTTGTGTGGATCTATTGGGGCGGTAAGCAAATTGAAATGGGTCTAGGGTGTCAGGTAAGCGAGAGGTGATATGATCCTTAACTAGCCTCTCAAAGCACTTCATGAAGACAGAATTGAGTGCTATGGGCAATTGTCATTTAGTTCAGTTACCTTTAGTTTCTTGGCTACAGGAACAATGGTGGACATCTTGAAGCAAGTGGGGACTGCAGACTGGGGTAGGGAGAGATTGAATATGTCCTACTCACAGCTCATACACAACACCAACATAACTAGTCACAGCTCATACACAACACCAACAGTGTTACGCCCTGGTCTGTTTCACCTATCCGTGTTCTGGTCTCTACCCGCTCCAGGTATCACCCATCTTCCCCACTTATCCTCTGTGTATTTATACCTGTGTTCTCTGTTTGTCCGTTGCCAGTTCGTATTTTTTGTCAAGCTTACCAGTGTTTGTCCTGTCAGCTCCTGTCTTTTCCCAGCCTCTCTTTTTCTCGTCCTGCCTGCCTTCCGTCCTGTACCTTTGCTCCATGTCTGGATTACTGAACTCTGCCTGTCCTTGAGCCTGCCTGCCATCCTGTACCTTTGCTCTTACTCTGGATTATCGACCCCTGCCTGCCTTGACATGTCGTTTGCCTGCCCCTGTTGTTACAATAAACATTGTTACTTCACACATTCTGCACTTGGGTCTTGATTCCTGATAAACAGAACTAGTCTCAGACCATACACAGCACCAACAGAACAGCTCAAGTTTGTTGTTTTGAAAGTGTAATGAAAAGTTTCTTAGTAGCTAGCTACCTTTTGAGTTTGGATCCCGCGACGCAGTTGGCGTCAGATGCTGGGACTGCTACTCTCCGTCCAGTGATCCTGCCGACCAAGGCAAGGTCTGAGGAGCTATTTGGCGTAGTAGCTAGCCTAGCTGCTAGCTAGCTGCCTATCAAGCTAGCTGAGTTTTTTTGAGGGCTTGAACGCAGCCAGCAACGCGGTTAGCCATTGTGGCTGGGAATGTGGATTGTACTGGGCTTGTGGCTGTCTAGATCCCTGCTGTTTGTTGTTGTTTTCAATCTTCCCTGCGACCTGCCCTGTCTGGAACTGCGAGGAGTAACAGTGTAACCTACGTTTCTAGCTAACATGATAAAGCACAGAGCCGGCAGGAGGAATGTTGAAGACAGTGGTGTCTCTCAATCACAGGTGAATCATTTTTTTAATTAAAGAACAAAAAGAGTTCTACAAGCAGTTGTTACAACAACAAGAAAATACCTTCAAGTGTTTTGTCCAAATACTGGTGGAGTCAACTAATTAAAGAATAGAAGACCTGACCAGAGAGGTCCAGGACCTGAAGAACAGCTTGCGGTTCTACCAGGGTCAGCTTGATGAGTTTAAACAGGAGAACGGCAAGATGACAGCAATCTGTAAGTCATTGAGAGAGGACATCAGTTCTGTGTGTGAATCCATGATGACGATGATGGAGAAATCAGATTATCTCGAGGGACAATCAAGTCGGAACAACATGGTTGTGGGCAGAGTTGCAGAATCTCCACATGAGACCTGGACGGAGTCTGAGGACAAAGTGAAGGAAATGTCCCCGGAGAAACTGAAGATGGACCACAGGAAGATTGAGGTGGAGCGTGCCCACAGAACTAGAAAACCCAACACCGGCCCAGGTGACAGGCCCAGGCTGATATTCGTTGAGTTGCTGAGGTTCAAGGACAAGGTAGCTGTTCTGGAAAGAACCAAGAACTTGAGAGGAACATACAGTATTTCTTCCTTAATGAGGTCTATCCTGAAGCTGTGCGCCAGAAGAGGAAATAACTTATCCCAGCAATGAAAGCTGCATGGGGACATTGCTTACATCCGCTATGACACTCATTATCCACCCTCCCCCTCAAAAGCCTGGAAGGGATGAGAGAGCCAAGCCTATGGGTTCGTAGCTTCAACCCCGCAGCACACACACCAACTGATTAATGGACTGCTGAATGCATATGTTTTTCTCTTGCTTTGTTTGCTCTTTTCCATATTATGTCTATCTCTGATAAGCTACCCAGGAAAGGGCTGAAAACAGCCCATATCAAAAAACTTCTTAGGGCTAGGCCCCTTTTTTCTCAATTTCCGCCTGAATGACGTGCCCAATGTAAACTGCCTGTTGCTCAGGCCCTGAAGCCAGGATATGCATATAATTGGCACCATTGGAAAGAAAACACTTTGAAGTTTGTAGAAATGTTTAAATAATGTAGGAGAATATAACACAATAGATATGGTAGGAGAAAATCCAAAGAAAAACCAACCAGAATTTGATTTGTTTTTGAGAGCGAGACCATGCTCTTACAATGGAAAGTATAATGGCATACTGGATATTAGCACCCTGGATGCAATTCCCATGGCTTCCACTGGGTGTCAGCAGTCTATGTTCAAGGTTTCAGGCTTGTAACTTCAAAAACAAAGAAGAAATACCAGTTTTAGTACAGGGACACAGTCTTGGAAATTCGTGTTTGCGTGCATCATGAAGAAAGGACACACCTGACTTAATCGGTTTCCTATTGAACATGCTTCTTTCCATAAAAAATATTATAGTTTGATTACCTTTTAGGGTATCTGAGGAGTGGATAGAAACATATTTTGACTTGTTGAAACAAGGTTTCTGTGTAGATTTTCGGATTCCTTTCTCGGCTAGTTGAATCGATGGCGCCAACTAAACTGACTTTTTGGGATATAAAGAAGGATTTTATCTAACAAAACGACACTTCATGTTATAGCTGGGACCCTTTGGACCAAAGGGTCCCAGCTATAACATGAAGTGTCGTTTTGTTAGATAAAATCCTTCTTTATATCCCAAAAAGTCAGTTTAGTTGGCTAAAGGGTCCCAGCTATAACATGAAGTGTCATTTTGTTAGATAAAATCCTTCTTTATATCCCAAAAAGTCAGTTTAGTTGGCGCCATCGATTCAACTAGCCGAGAAAAGGGTCCCAGCTATCCAAAGGGTCCCAGCTATAACATGAAGTGTCGTTTTGTTAGATAAAATCTTTCTTTATATCCCCAAAAGTCAGTTTAGTTGGCGCCATCGATTCAACAAATCAGAGGAAGATTTTCAAAAAGTAAGTGAATATTTAATCGCTATTTGTGAATTTATGAAATATATTTTGATGTGGGGCGCCATCCTCATACAATCACATGGCATGCTTTCGCTGTAATAGCTACTGTAAATCAGACAGTACAGTTAGATTAACAAGAATTTAAGCTTTCAACCAATATCAGACACTTATATTTACCTAAATGTTTAATATCCATCGTTTTAAGGATTATTTATTTGAATTGCGCACCCTCCAGTTTCACTGGAAGTTGTGGGACAGCTAGCCCTAAGGAGGTTCATGAAATCAATAACTTGCTAACATCAGATAACATTCATATATTAGCCTTTTCTGAGACTCACTTAGATAATTCATTTGATGATACAGTAGCAGCAAAACAAGGATATAACATCTATAGAAGAGACAGAAATGCTTATGCGGGAGGTTTTTCTGTATATATTCAAAGCCATATCCCTGAAATGCTTAGAGAAGATTCCAAGAACACAGGATGAGATGTTACTATCCTTTGTGCAAGCACTTCCAAGAGTTCATGAACAGTGAGACTGGTGAAATTTGGGGAGCGCATCATCAGTAGTGTACCTTTGGTTCCTTTCGGCCTTTCACACTATACACCCTCCCCAAAGGCGGCCAGCGACAGGGTGATCAACCCTACGCTTGCGTCCCATTCCCAATTAGTCATAGGAGTTGCCTTGTTGTTAATAGCCAACATCCCATGGGACTATGCATGGCAGGGGCGTCTTCCTCCCTGAGTCAAGCATTGTTGACCGCATACCTCCTGGCCCTCTCACTTCGGGGCCCAGCTTTCCTCTTTCCTCTTCATCCAGAGCCATTGACTGCTGCCTTCTGCCGCCTCTGATACAGCTTTGATTGCCGAACGCTGGCTCTGGCCCTTAATTCCCAGGTCTCTAAGCAGTCTGGTTGTAGATGTTGCCACAAAACCTCTGCAGCCCACCTCCACTGGTCGGACTTCTGTGTTCCAGCCATGATGCCGTGCTTCGGCAGCTAGATCGGCATAGCGCAGATGTTTTCGCTCATAAGCCTCATCTACTGAGTCCTCCCAGGGTACTGTGAGCTCAATGATGAAGACCTTCTTGAGCGAATGGGACCAGAGCACCATGTCAGGTCTTAGGGTGGTGGTTGCGATCTCCGGAGGAAACACAAGTTGCCGGCCAATGTCAGCTAACATTTTCCAGTCCGGGCCAAGCGCAGCTGGTCTCGCTCTAATGGTGTAGAGCCGCTCTTCGGTGGTTTAGTCCCTTCGCGGACAAAGGTCGTCCGTAAAGGGTGTGATGCTGCTGGGGGTGGTAGGGAGTTGGTGGCAGCTCGCTTGTCCTCCAGGGCGGACGCAAGGTTTTTAAGGACTTGGTTGTGACGCCAAGTGTAGCGTCCTTGGGTGAGGCTTGTTTTACACCCTGTGAGAATGTGCCTGAGGTTGGCTGGCATGGAACAGAGGGCACAGTCCGGATCTTCACCATACCATTGGTGAAGATTAACTGGTGTTGGAAGGACGTCATATGTTGCTCTGATGGAAAAGCTCAACCGCCTCGCTTCCATGGCCCACAGATCCTTCCAGCTGATCTTCCTCTTCTCCACACTGTCCCATCGAGTCCACTGTCCCTGTTTGGCAAGAGAGACTGCCTTGGCCCACCTTGCAGCCTCCTCCTGATGGCGTACTTCCTGCACTACCATCTTCCGCCGCTCTGGTGCAGTCGCCTTACTCCAAGCAGCACGGCTAGTTAGCCCAAGGCCTCCTCTCCCTTGCTGAACATGACCCACAATGTCAGCATGTATGAGGGCTGCTGTTGCCTCCTGGACTGCTTTTCCTGGCCTCCATTTGCGCCCAGTTGCCAAGGTCGGCGCGTTGTTGCTCACCACTGGGTCTCGAGATTCATTCAGTGTCATCTGGAGCCTGGTTTTTGCACACTTGAATTCCTCTGTTAGACTGGTGAGGGGCAGCTTGAGGACACCATCTCCATAGAGGCCTATGGTGGTAAGGCATCGTGGAACTCCGAGCCACTTCTTTAAGTAGCCTGTGACTCCTCTTTCCATCTTCTCCACTGTTGAGATTGGAACCTCATACACTGCTAGGGGCCACAACACCCGGGGTAGGAGACCAAACTGCAGACACCAGGCCTTTAACTTTCCAGGTAGCTGGGTGTTGTCGATGGACTGTAGGCTACTACTGATGTCTTTGCGCACTGTTGCACCTGGTCTTTGTCCTTCAGGCTTGCATCATACCACCTTCCAAGGCTTTTTACCGGCTGCTCAGACACTGTTGGGATTTGGTCATCTCCGATGAAGAATTTCAGGTCAGAGAGTACTCCCTTCACAATTGAGATGCTGCGTGACTTGGATGGTTTAATCTTCATACGGGCCCAGCTGATGTTCTCCTCGAGTTTTCTGAGCAGTCTCCTGGTGCATGGGACAGTGGTGGTCAATGTTGTAATGTCGTCCATGTAGGCTCTGAGTGGAGGGAGGCGGAAACCAGAGTCGACTCGCTGTCCACCAGCAACCCATTTTGAGGATCTGATGATAACCTCCATTGCCATTATGAATGCCAACGGAGAAATGGTACATCCCGCCATTATACCTACATTCAGGCACTGCCATGAGGTGGTGAACTCTGAGGTGGTGAAGCAGAACTGCAGATCCTTGAAGTACGACTTCACCAGCGTTGTGATGGTGTCCGGTATGTGGAAAAATCTGAAGGCAGACCACAGGAGTTCATGGGGCACAGAGCCAAATGCATTGGCGATGTCGAGGAAGACTACGTGGAGGTCCCTTTTCTCCACCTTGGCCATTTGGATCTGGTGCCAGATCATGCTGGAGTGTTCCAAGCAGCCAGAGAACCCTGATATTCCTGCCTTCTGTACAGATGTATCGACGTACGCATTCCTTTGCAAGTACTCGGACATCCTCTGGGCAATGACCCTAAAGAGGATTTTACCCTCGACATTCAGTAAGGAGATTGGGCGGAATTGGCTGATGTTCACTGCATCCTTCTCCTTAGGGATCAGGACCCCGCCTGCCCTACGCCACACTTTGGGTATTATCTTCTTTTGCCAAGCTGTTCTCATAAGCCTCCAGAGGACCCTCAGGACGTCTGGTGCGTTCTTATACACTTTGTACGGGACTCCATTTGGCCCCGGGGCTGATGCTGTTCTTGCCCGTCGAACTGTGTTTTCCACCTCTTTCCATGTCGGAGGGCTGGTCTCAATATGATGTTCCGGGGGTTCAATGGGTGGGATATCTGATGGGATGGCCAGATGTTCATGTCGCTTTGAGTCAAAGTTTGTTGTTATCAGGTGCTCCTCTAAGTCTTTCTTTGTTGTTTTTAGAGCTCCACTTTTTTCCTTCGTGAAGAGACTTTTAAGGAACTTGAAGGGATCTTTATAGAATCGAGTTCTAGTTTGTTCTTTCTTCCTTCTGCGTTTCCGTAGGTTCTCTGCTCTACGGAGGGATGCCAACCGGGTTTTAATGTCAGCCTGAAGTGCCTCTATGCCCTCCTTTTCCACTTCCGAGGCCTTCTTCCACTGTTTCTTAAGCTGTCTCCTTTCTTGAACGAGGCGCTTGATTTCTTGTTGCCGCCTGGAAACTGGTGGGGTTGGAACCGTTCTCCCGCCTTTTGCCTCTTGCACTCCAAAGCTTTCTGCCCCGTACTCATAGATGATGTCCCCCATCCTCTCCAACTTCTTCTCCACTGTGCCTCGAAGTTTCTCGAGGGTCAAGGTAAGGTCAGTATTCACTGCTTCCCACAACTTCTTGTCACTGGCGCCAGGCCACTTCACATACGGTCTGTGCCCTGGTAGTCTCCTCTCGACTGCAGGTCTGGGAGGCTGGGTGAGTTCCACTCCTGTTGTTGGTTCCACCTCAGTTGTTACTTCTGTGCTTGAGTTTACGTCCTCCATGACAGTGGTACTGATGCACTGCAAACTATGGTTTGCGTCCAGTTGCTGTGCTTCATTCAACTGATTTGATCGCTTTCGCAGAAAGTGATCAATGCGAGGCCTCTGTCTCTCTTTACCCAAACACCCCTTCTTCCCCTGGTGGATCCTCAACCCATGGTGTGATGTAACTTTCCTCCAACCACAGACACATACCTGCATCTGTTTGTGGCCCGCTGTTGCAGCGGAACTTGTGACAGTTGCTGTGGTGTTCTCTTGTGCTGTGCTCTCATTACTCGTAGTCGTTTCCGGTCCAGTCGTTACCATGTTGTCAGCCAATGAGTCATCTTCCGCCCCCGCTCTCGCAGACTCTAGGGGTATTCTCGTATGTTGACTTTCTGTAGCTAAAAGCGGGTGTTTCCAACATACTGCGAAGTATGGGAAACTACAGAAATGGGAAGCTACCCCATGACTGACCCAGTGGGGTCTATTCCCTCCTGTCAGCCGTCTCTCCGTGCCGCCACAAGGACTTTCCCCTGTTGTCAGCTGATCTTTCTCAGCAGTCACTGGACTAGTCCAGATATTCAGATTCCAAGAACACAGGATGAGATGTTACTAAGATCTTATGTTTTG
This sequence comes from Salvelinus fontinalis, assembly GCF_029448725.1. NCBI lineage: Eukaryota > Metazoa > Chordata > Actinopteri > Salmoniformes > Salmonidae > Salvelinus > Salvelinus fontinalis. The sequence goes on from NC_074690.1 coordinate 34,754,980, forward strand.
AAGTGTTGTGGTTGCTTGGCACATCTAAAGCCTTTTCTTTTGGGTTGTTGCTATAGGCTACCAAATGCAAACAGACAGTATCTTAATACTATGTGTGAAATGCTTGATTGTGTATGTGATGTAAACAGAGGTCTACTTTCTTGGGGACCTGTATATTGACTGGTTTTCATCAAGCTGTCCACTCAAGAGGAAGCTTCTCACTGTAACCTGTGCCTGTAATCTGGTTCAGGTTATTAATCAGCCTACCAGGATGTTTACAAACACTACAGGAACAAGATCATCCAGATGTATCGATCACATTTTTACTAATACTGTAGAACTTTGTTCTAAAGCTGTATCCGTACCCATTGGATGCAGTGATCACAATATAAGGGCTATAACCAGGAAAGCCAAAGTTTTGAAAGATGGGCCTAAAATAGTCTATAAGAGATCACACAGAAGATTTTACCTGTGACTCTTATGTGGATGATGTAAAAAATATGTGTGGGTATGATGTGATTAAAAAGAAGCATCCAGACACTGCACTTGATGAATTTATGAAATTGCTACTTATTGATAAACATGCACCTGTTAAGAAACTGACTCTTAGAACTGTTGACCTCTACAGGATCGGTGTCCCTAAACCGGGATGGTTGTTGCTAACGTGCGCTAATGTGACTAGAATGACGTATACAACAGCCAACTATCCGGGACATAGACATGTCTTGTATGGGCAGAAAGCTTATATTCTTGTTAATCTAACTGCAGTGTCCAATTAACAGTAGCTATTACAGAAAACAAAGACCATGTTTTTGTTTGAGGAGAGTGCACAACAACAAAAAACATTTATCACGGCAACTGGTGTGATACATTCACCTCTGAAGGTAAATTAAGTACTTACATTCAGTAACCTTGCTCTGATTTGTCATTCAGAGGGTCCCAGAGATAAAATGTAGCATAGTTTTGTTTGATTAAATCCCTTTTTATGTTCAAATGTAGGATTTGGGATCTACAGTTTGACCCCACTGCTGTCTCTGGCTCCACTCCCACACGCCCGGATATCTAGATGTGTGAAAGTTAGTGTATAAGCTAATGGTCCATCATGTATAACATTCCTGGGAGTGTGTAAACTTACATGTTTTATTACCATAGCATTTGTGTATGTTCTCTATAGTGATGTACTTGAAAATGTACCAATTGACCAATTCGGCTTTTTTGGGCAAACCTCTGGCAGACTTGATACAAAATATTTGGTAGTAATGTAATTCTTCACTGGATCAGTCTTAAACGTTGTACACACACCGCTGCCTTCCGGTGGCCAAAATCTGAATTACACCCAGACTCCTATCTGAAAGTATGGTCTTTCTCTTTGATCTTTTACCAGATCTAATGTGTTATATTCTTTTAGGCAAACATTCAAAAAAAGGGTCATACCCTTGCTTCATGGATTGATGAGGAATTTAAAAACTCTATGGTCGAAAGAGATCGGGCAAAAGGAGTAGCTAATAAGTCTGGCTGCACATCTGACTAGCTGACTTACTGCAAATTGGGATATTATGTGACTAAACTCAACAAAAAGAAGAAGAAACTGTATTATGAAGCCAAGATCAATGATATAAGAATGATATATACACACTGTCTATAGTTATCCCAACACCACAATCAACACCATCCGGACTATACATCTATTAGTGTACCTCTATTAGTGTACTCAAATACTCAAAACACTGGTACCACCTACATGTACTCACACAACCACAAACCCCCCTGTCTGTCCCACTCAGAGTTTATTGATGACGGAGGACAACCCAAACCAGAGAGTTTTTGCCTTTGCATTTTCACATGACCACCTGTACTCCTAAGCTCTGTATTAAAGTAACTGTCCAGTGAAAATCTCACTTTTAAAAGTTCATATTCTGTTTAACTCATTCCCAAATAATGTTGCTGACTCGTCCTATTCTCGTATTTGTGGCCAAAGCATAAATTGGAGAAAAATACACTTAAAAAAACCACACCTCAAACAGACCATTTTTAAAAAAAAATTCCTATTTCCTCAAATAACATGATCTCATGTTGGCTCATTGGCTGTGCTGTCCAATCAGCAGTCTACTTGAATGAATATTTTTAATGACAAGTGTGTGCCCAGTCGCCCTCAACATTCTGTTGTTGGGGTATGCCCACACCATTACAACACAGAAAAGCTGCTTTTTAACATATTGAATTCCATGTTTTTGGAATGAAAACTTGTTCACTCATATTGGAAACAACAGACAGTTACTTTAAAACTTTTACTTCAACCAGATCCTAGATGTCAAGTCTCTTCTTTTACCCTTTTCAAAGTCAACTTGTTACTGCAGATTTACCTTAATCAGTTGATTAAACCTTTTGCTTTCTTTTAATTTACCAAATGACATGATACAGAGCAACTGTGTTATGATCCTCATATACTAGTATACATATACTTTTTGCAAACATTAAAATATTTATTTGAGATGAACAATTCCACTCTAATCCCAACATGTAGGCAAAACAGATTTAAATAATATATTTGCACACAACTTTTGCTATAATAGTACATAATGACAACGCAACACAACAGACTAATGTTAATTAAAAGCAACAACTGTGAACATAATCCCTGGGACCCATTTGAAATTAATAAACAGATGTTCTCACTCACTTCCATGTGCAAAAAAATGTGGTTCTAAATTAGCATTCTTGGAATCTTTTTTCTTAAACACTATAATTATAAAACACAAATGCATTATTTTTTTAATAATTATAATTATCAATTCAATTTAGCAAAATACTTCTTTTTTTTAACTGCTGACATACTGTATCACACACAGTGGTATAGTGGTGTAAGCGCAAATAAATACAGTTTTGTTCCCAACTTTTTTTTTTGCTCAACAGTTTACCCATCTTTTTGTGGAAAAAATGCATTAAAAGTATCAGGAGCGTTACCTTAGACAAGTAACGCATATGCATAAATAGTGAGAGGATCTGTACATAACCTTGTGTATAGATTACTCAAAAGCTTCTACTATTCTCATACTGTTTAATGATTAATGATGCAGCTTCTCGATGACTGGATGGAGGGATATTTAGATGAATTCTTTCCAAGCTAAAGGAGTGTTGTGAGTGACATACCTGGGTAATATCAAGATAGGAGGCATATGGGGGAGGAGAGAGAACGCAGATGTGGAGGTGTCTCTGTGTGCGAAACTATTATTCGGAGAGAAAATCCCTATACTGTAGGTTCCCCTGAATGTTGACCTGGGACTCTCAGATTGAGTTTAGAGGAAGAGAAGTAGGCCATCTATAGCTTCTCCCAGGATGTTCTCCCACTAGTGTCCCTACTCCCCTCACACACAGAGCAGACTGACTGCCTGCTTTGTGAGTTGATAGTATCATGACTGTATAGCAGCACTGTCTCCGCTAGCTGCCATCTGAGTGAAAACAGTGAACAGGAGAGGCTTGTTCGTCTGTCTAGCTGCCACGAGGTCTGCCCTCCAGACCCACCAGACCCTGTGCTGCTGCTGTCTCACACTGGGGAGAAAGGGGCAGCTAGCACCACATGGCCAGGCCACAGACGGCAGCTACCGTGGGCAAAATAAGGTGGGTGAGCCCTCATGTGAAACACGTATCTAGTATTATAAGTTAGTAAACGGTTCATAAAATGAATAAAGGTGGGTAAACTGAGTTTACATTTTACTACAATACATCCCTGCCCAGAACTTGAGGATGGGCAGGTTTGTTTAACTAAAGCCCAGTAGGGTTTATGGCTTGGCTTTATTATGAAGGGTGCCCCATGAGAGCATGCTTTGGAAGTGGTAGGCTGCTGTGTACAGCAATTCAGTGGTTTGTAGGTAGTTTGCAACATTATTTTATGCAGTTGGTTGAAGTGGAACTGGAAAAGAGAAAACGTTTGTGTGTAACTTGTTCACATGACTCTTTCGCTGTGTGATATTGCCGTGTTTTATTTTAGGACTCTACATGTTAATTCCATGCTAGATGTCAGAAGTTACTCATGCAAGAAAGCAATAAACATGTTTCATGCTCATGCCCTTTGGGGATTACTAAACATAAATATTTCATTTCTGTAAACAACATGTTTTAACAATAATATTGGAAAAATGATGATAGAACAAATTGATTTGAGAATGTTGTATTTATGAATGCAATTATTATATGCATGTGTAAGTTTTAATTGTAGGCACTACTACCAGTTTTAGTTTTTTTCCCTTAAGGGAGGTATATTACTGGAAACTTTAAAGGTTTACCAGTAAACTACCAGAATTGTGCTATCTGTCAAGGATTTTATGTAATCTATCTCAAGACCCTTTTGGGTACTTCAGATTATCACAGGTGTCTGTAACTATCTCTGTCCCTCTGTGTGGCCTTACCACATGTACAATATTTGAAATAATTACATTTGAGGATTTTAAAATAAATAATAGAATGACAAATCTGTAAAACATCCTAAATATAAACCATGAACTCAGTCAGTGAACATCATCGGTGTTAAATATGAGGCTTTCAGCAAGAAATATACTTTATATATATTTATTTTACTATGTCAATATGTATTTGTTGTCAATCTTTTGGCATCGAACTGATGATAGTTGAGCAGAAAAGTCAATAGTTAGAAGAGTTGCAGTTAATTTAAAATAATGCTATTTTCGCTTAAATCATATGGTCTATCTACTTGAAACATGTGGACAATATGGACACAGATATAAAAAATGAAAACGATATATGAATACATTTTTTTAAAGTTTTTGAAGTACAAGCTTTGCAACCCTATTCTTAATATCAATCAATCTTGTAAATATTGATTTCAGTATCCGCACTTAGCTGAAGGAAAAGAAATGACTGTGTGATATGACAAAATAAATGCATTGTTTTTATGTAGGCTATCTTTCCATTTCCGTATTACAACATAAGATTTGTTCTCCCATCGAAGGTGATCCCACCTGACTTGCCCTCATGATCTTGACTTTGACCCGTGTCCTAATAAGTAACGTAAAGGTATAGTTTATCACTTTTATTCATCATTAAACATAATCTAACCCAACATTTTGAACACATGTAAAATATATTATATTTTATATATTTCAAATGGTACAAATCTGTATAACAAGAAAACAATAATGAGAACTACATCTCTATATCTTATAGAACAAGTATTTATTAGCCTGGTGTAAACAAGTTGCAGTAACACCTTGCCGTAATTGCGTGGAATTCTTCTCTGGATTTTATATGTGTTTTATTACATGTTGTATTTATTTATGGTAACACAGCCAAGACACAACAGTAAGGATTAAAGAAAAAATACAAAACACCCACCCACCCATCCCCCCTCCCCAACCCACATAGGACCACGTTTACTGACGATATCATAGCAATTCTCTTAATATTAGTCCATAACTCAACATTTTCTCTCTATCCCCATTGTTGCAGCGGCAACTTCACCATCTATGGCCAACTGAGAACAACCCATTTGAGAAATTAACAAATGTTTAGGTTATAGCGACCTGAGAGAATATACATGATAAAGAATTACAAATGACCTGGTGTCAGATTATTATTTGCTGCAAAATAATATCCTTCCAGTTTTACACAGTGGGACTAAAATATGTATATGTTTTGAAATAAAACTGGTGCCTGAGGAGACATGTTGGGCTCATCTCAATACATATTTTTGCACCATACTTTTACCCTGTTGATTTAAAACCATGCTACATTTGGCATACAATTAAAATATAACCATCTACACCTGAATTGTGCATAAAATGATTGTAATCTCATTTAAAACGTTCAGTCTACCACACCTACAGTATGACAGAGGAAAGAGCTACGCATCCTAGGGTTTGGGAGAGAATGAACAAAACCCACCTGGAGAAGAAGTTGCACTGCACACTCTGTTCAGACATAACTTTGTCCACATTTTCACGGCCATCCCGTGCCAAGTCCGTGCCGATGGCATGGAGGGTCCATCCTGATTCTGATCTGATGCTGTGACACGCTAGCTAACAACAACATAATCTCCCCCACATAGTAAAAACAACAAACATTGTATAATAAGACTACTTAGCCTTTTCTGTTTATCCTCTCCTGACTTATCCACTCAGTGAGTACGGAACTGAACTCTTTCTCCTGTGAATGCCTCACATTCTGACTCGTGTCTGTTTTCTATTACGCCAGCCTTTTGCCCAAGAAGGAAGTATAAAAAAGAGAAGGTGAAAGACAAGGAAAAAATCTCTCCCTCCCTACCCTGGCAAGTGACCCTGACCAGAGGGTCAAACTTAAGGACATCTGACTGCAGATTGAAATTAACACCCACCCAGCTGAGGGAGGCTTGTTAGTGGCAACACCTCCAGCCTTCCCCTCCCCACCCACTCCCTAAAGCTCAACACTGCTAAACACTCACCACCCTATAGCTCAACACTGCTCAATATTCAGCCACCTATAGCTCCACAATGCTCAACAACCAACCCCTATAGCTCAACATTGCTCAACGACCAACCCCTATAGCTCAACACTGCTCAACAACCAACCCCTGTAGCTCAACACTGCTCAACAACCAACCCCTATAGCTCAACACTGCTCAACAACCAACCCCTATAGCTCAACACCCACCCCTCCATAGCTCAACACTGCTCAACACTTAGCCCCCTATAGCTCCACACTGGTCAAAACTCACCCCCTATAGCTCAACACTGTTAAACACTCACCCTCTATAGCTCAACACTGCTCAACACTAAGCCCGCAGTAGCTGAACACTGCTCAACACTCACTCCCCTGTAACTCAACACTGGTCAACATTCACTCCCCTGTAGCTTCACACAGATGATGACAGCTCGTCCTCTCTCTGCCACTTCTCTGATCTCAGCAAGACATGGTGCACCACACCACTGCCTCTCCTCACTTCCCCATGCCTAGGGTACCTGTAAAGCTAGTTGTGGATGTGATTGCTTGCCTTGAAAATACACAATGTGGAAAGGAGATGCATCTGCATAGTGGTTGGCATATGGATGGTCACGCATATAAGTATTAGTCTTCTCTCTCTTCTCTCTCACTCTCTGTCATTTAAATACACAAACACTCACACAGACCAACACCTACTGGAATTATATATTTATATACAGTACAACAGATGTCCTTGATTATAACAAACAACAATGGAGAGAGAGAGGGTTAGCCTGCTGGGATATCCACTCTCCAAAGTGCCACACAGAGATAAAAAACACATTGCCTTAGAGCAGATCCGCTTCAATGTATCCAACAGGTACACTCAGTCATATCAAGTGTCCAAATATTTAGATGTTCCATCCAGGCGACTGGCCAGAGATGGGACTGGTGGACAGGTCCCACTCCACACTACACTCCACGTCTTTTCCGGCATGGTGTTTACACTCAAGGCTTTTTGTCAGGCCGTAGAACTGGAAGCACAATGTTACTTAGCGCATGTGACCGCTTTTTTCATATGACTAACATGCATCTATGAGTACAGTAGAGGCAAACCATGTGCCTCATTCATACCATATGGTTCTTTGCCCATAAATATTTGTCTCCATGAAGAAATCCGAGCTGATATATTTAATTTCTAATTGAAAAATTGATCCTCAATCACTTTTATTGTGAGCCAGCCATCGTACTACTGTTTACTACTGGAAGTGACGGTCAGCTTAACTGAAATTGGTGCACAACAGTAAAGAGACCAGTATCTGGCTAATGCCAGTGCTACAATGACCATATGCCTGTGGTGTGGAGTGACTTGCAGTCTTCCTCAGAAAGATACTCAGAAGTCAAGAATTATCATTCAATTACATATATCTGGATACAAAGCAGGTACAAGCCTTATATCAATCTCTTTCATTAGCAAACTGGGGAGTGTGGGTAACAAATGTCACTTTTATCACCTGTATTTTGGATGAATCCCTTGCTAATACGTCACTGACTTGGCCAATTTATCAACATTTTATTTCTGCTCAGACCACTGGAAACCTCTGACACAGAATAAGAACTACTGGTCACACCTAACTTATCATTTTTCACCTAAAGACCAGTATTTTCCAAAAAGAGTCAGTATTTAACACTTCTTCATGAAATATACACTTCTCTAAACATTCAATCATGAGAGTGTGATATGAGAGTCACGTGAAAACTGAGCGGGCTGAAGAGAGTGTGGAGAGCTCTGTGAGAGTGTGCAAGATGAGCATCTTGGCCATTTTAGTGTTGAGATGTGAGGGTGTGTGAGTGAGCGGACTGAGTGGGTGCTGGCTCTGAAACCAAGCCAGCTGGACCTGAAGGACCCACCCATCCTCCAGAGGCTTTGCCTCCAAACATCCCCTCCTCCTTCCATCCCTTTCTCCCCCCATCCCTGCATCTGACTGAGGAGTTCTGGCATTGCATGCACCCCTGCTGGGGGTCAAGGGAAGGAGGAGATGGGATGCTGCAGGAATCACTGGAGCATTTGGGGTTCATCTAGACAGCCATGTGCTGTGCTGTCCCTAGGGGGAGCAACACAGTCAGACCATCACGTGGCTTCTTCTCTTAGTCGGATCACATACACAGCTCTAAAATCTTGCTGCCACCCAAAAGACACAGATGGTCAAGTAACTAGCCTAATCTATTTATGTTATTTTCTGGTTATAATAAGTTAGTCATTATATAATAAATTATGTTAATTCAGTTAATATTTATTCAATGATCTGTTGAGTTGATAAACCACCTGCAGATTCTTTTTTCTAGTCATTTGTTGCTGCACAAAATGGCACATTCTGTTCAAACGACAGCTCCACAAGCCTTTACTCGTGGTCAGTCAGTTGTCACCTCGAAGAGGTCAGTGAGAGTTGTGCTGTCTGTCTGCAGTGGAGTTGGAATGATGCAACAACAAGGACACATGGACAGAAGAGTAGTGAATACCTCAACAGCTCTCCTCTCCTCAGCCCCTTGCCAATGTCACTTTCCCGGAGAGTTTTTCCCTCTGCAGAACTAAGTTGACGGGAGCCAACTAGAGGCCACGGAGGTCTGTGTTTATGTAACAGATCAAGCAAAGCCATGTGACTTGGACGTGGCCCCCAGAGAAAAGAGTGACACAAGACACCAGAGCAAAGCATGCGACTCGGCCGGTGCTTTCCCCCGTTCTCCTCTCCCCTACATCATCCAACTGCCCTTACCGGGCAGAGCAGAGCAGAGTAGGGTATATCCTGTAGGCTGCCTGAGAGTGGTGAAAGTCCTCTTTCATTTGTTCACTTTTCTCTCCGTTTTTCAGCCAAGCCTATCCTATCCTACCCCTTGGGTCTGTGCATCCCGTGCCAGTTTGACAGAGGCTCAAGTCCACCGAAGCGACTGGGGTGAAGAGCCTAGAGGTGGATGCCAACATTATCCAAGAAAAACTTCCTTCAGCTGAGCTTGGATGTCTACTCTTAGTCAACAAGGCATTGCAGTATAGCTGTGAAGGACGTGGACATGGTCCAACTATAAAAAGCAGGTTTCAAACTTTAACAAATGTAACCTACTGCAAAAGTTCTCTGGCATTTTGCTATATATTTATATAACTTAAAAGAATGTACATCTGATGTAGATCGTAAATTGCCTGTAAAGTTTGACTGCCCTAAACAATTTCAGAATGCAGTGGAATGGTTGAAATGCTCTTGCTCCACTGAAACCCTTGCTTATCCTTACGTAAGGACTATGCATACACTGTAACAACATTTCTTAGAACAAAAACGGACAAAGAGTCTATTTCTACATACTGCCCCAAAAAATATGTTCCATGATAACACTAGGCCTGCTAACTATCCAACTGGAGGTTTTGGTTTTACTGTGTTCAGATAGTATAAACACACTAAGAATTAAGTCTTCTCTATGCAGACATTCTGTACGACAGTATACTGAGACAGAACTGAACAGCCTCAAGACTGACATTGCCTTTAGGTAGAACATGATGAGCAGACATTAATGTCCTTTTCATTTTTATGTAAGTCGAGAGAAATAGCGGAAATGTAATGAAAAGCATACAGTATATCACAAAAGTGAGTACACCCCTCACATTTTTGTAAATATTTGAGTATATCTTTTCATGTGACAACACTGAAGAAATGACACTTTGCTAAAATGTAAAGTAGTGAGTGTACAGCTTGTATAACAGTGTAAATTTGCTGTCCTCTCAAAATAACTCAACACACAGCCATTAATGTCTAAACCGCTGGCAACAAAAGTGAGTACGTTCCCAAAACACAAAAACTGTCCAGTTGTGAGGATGATTAAACGTTTCATTTAGGGTGAAAAAAAACACTCACCTGATGTTACAAGAATGTTCCCAGATTTTTTTTTTACTTTCTTCAAAGGTTCCCAGAATATTTAATTAGGTTGTGGGAACAGTGTGGGTATACCACAAGAGATAGGTTCCTAAAACACAAAATCTGTCCAGTTGTGATGACATTCTTACAATGTTTACATCAGGGTGCACAAAACATTCCCTCACTGTTCTTAGAATGTTATTCCTATGTTCCCAGAATGATACAATTAAGTTGAACAGTCCACAGAGGTTTGTTTCATGTGTTAGTGTTATCTTCTTGTTGAGGAAGTTAGTTCTACAATAATCCATGGAAATCAATCAAATTTTATTTGTCACATAATTCATAAACAACGGGTGTAGACTAACATTGAAGTTGAAACACATATGGCATTTATTTGGAATCGCATAACAATTTATAAGACATTTATTGTACAAACATAGTTTTGACATATTTTATATATAGTCCACAGCTAGGATCGAACCTGGGAGCTTTGGAGTGTTATCCCTGAAATTGATCCATTGTGCCATTGGAATAGGCCTAAAATAAATATAAAGCTGTTTACACCTTTACTCTGACTTCCAGGTTGTGGTTTTTGTCTTTGCAAAAGATAGGATAACTAAATCTAGAAAAAGAAGTATCCTCTATTGTTTCTTACTCTACCAATCCTGTTTACAGTGTATTCTGTAAAGTCGGGAGGTTTTGACTTTTATTTTCCCTACAAACTTGATTTCAGAAATCATGTTAAATTATTGCCTGGCAGATTGTTGTGAGGTGTACACAGATGTGCGTATGTACTAAGACATATACAGTAGTCATAGTTTGGGTCATCATTTAAGGATTTCAGTACAAATGGAAATCCAATAGAAACATTAGGATGCTTGTTGTGCAGCAGACTAAGTATCCTACAGGGCTTGAAAATGGTAGGTCGCAGGTTCAAATCTACTTGGTTATCATTCTTTAAAAAAGCTATAGCTATGTATGACAATACCCTTATAAAACATAATGACGTAAGTGCCCTTTTTTCAAAGTTTGGTAACTTCAGATAATAATGTTGTATTACACATCGATATTAGCAGAACATTGCAGCAATGTTTTCAGAACGACTTCCATCATTGAAGTATGTTTTTAGAACAATTCTGGACCATCATGTCATAACCTTACAGAATACATTTATACGAGTCTCGCAGGAATGTGTCTTGTTTGTGTTACAAGTAATTATCTCCATCAACATTAGCAGTTTTTTTAAAAACAACTTCTATTACTCCAACATTTTATTGTGGAAGTACAGTGGCTTGCGAAAGTACAGTGGCTTGCGAAAGACAAGAAACAGATAACTTGAGCGTGCATAACTATTCACTCCCCCAAAGTCAATGCTTTGTTAGAGCCACCCTTTGCCACAATTACAGCTGCAAGTCTCTTGGGCTATGTCTCTATAAGCTTGGCACATCTAGCCACTGGGATTTTTGCCCATTCTTCAAGGCAAAACTGCTCCAGCTCCTTCAAGTTGGATGGGTTCCGCTGGTGTACAGCAATTTTTGTCATACCACAGATTCTCAATTGGATTGAGGTCTGGGCTTTGACTAGGCCATTCCAAGACATTTAAATGTTCCCCTTAAACCTCTCAAGTGTTGCTTTAGCAGTATGTTTAGGGTTATTGTCCTGCTGGAAGGTGAACCTTCGTCCCAGTCTCAAATCTCCGGAAGACTGAAACAGGTTTCCCTCAAGAATTTCCCTGTATTTAGCACCATCCCTTTTCCTTGATGGCCTAAAGGCTCAATTTTAGTCTCATCTGACCAGAGTACCTTCTTCCATATGGTTGGGGAGTCTCCCACATGCCTTTTGGCAAACACCAAACGTGTTGGCTTATTTTCTTCTTTAAGCAATGGCTTTTTTTCTGGCCACTCTTCCGTAAAGTCCAGCTCTGTGGAGTGTGCGGCTTAAAGTGTTCCTATGGACAGATACTCCAATCTCCGCTGGGGAGCTTTGCAGCTCCGTCAGGGTTATCTTTGGTCTCTTTGTTGCCTCTCTGATTAATGCCCTCCTTACCTGGTCCATGAGTTTTGGTGGACGGCCCTCTCTTGGCAGGTTTGCTGTGATGCCATATTCTTTCAATTTTTTAATAATGGATTTAACGGTGCTCCGTGGGATGTTCAAAGTTTCAAATATTTTTTTTATAACCCAATCCTGATCTGTACTTCTCCACAACTTTGTCCCTGACCTGTTTGTAGAGCTCCTTGGTCTTCTTGGTGCCGCTTGCTTGGTGTTGACTCTTGCTTAGTGGTGTTGCAGACTCTGGGGCCTTTCAGAACAGGTGTACATATACTGAGATCATGTGACAGATCATGTGAGACTTAGATTGCACAGAGGTGGACTTTATTTAACTAATTATGTGTAACGGCTGATTTCCTCCTCTTCGTCTGAAGAGGAGGTGTAGCAGGGATCGGACCAATACGCAGAGTGGTAAGTGTCCATGTTTTAATATAATTAACTGAACACAACAAAATATACAAAATAACAAAGTAACCTAACCGAAACAGTCCCGTGTGGCACGAACACAGACACAGGAAACAAACACCCAAAACCAACAGTGAAAACAGGCGGGCAGCTCAGACGGCGCTGGGCAGACGGGCTGCTCAGACTGCGCTGGGCAGACGGCGCTGGGCAGACGGGCAGCTCAGACGGTGCTGGACAGACGGGCAGCTCAGACGGCGCCGGACAGACGGGCAGCTCAGACGGCGCCTGACAGACGGGCAGCTCAGACGGCGCCTGACAGACGGGCAGCTCAGACGGCGCCTGACAGACGGGCAGCTCAGACGGCGCCTGACAGACGGGCAGCTCAGACGGCGCCTGACAGACGGGCAGCTCAGACGGCGCCGGACAGACGGGCAGCTCAGACGGCGCTGGACAGACGGGCAGCTCAGACGGCGCCGGACAGACGGGCAGCTCAGACGGCGCCGGACAGACGGGCAGCTCAGACGGCGCTGGACAGACGGGCAGCTCAGACGGCGCTGGACAAACGGGCAGCTCAGACGGCGCTGGACAGACGGGCAGCTCAGACGGCGCTGGACAGACGGGCAGCTCAGACGGCGCTGGACAGACGGGCAGCTCAGACGGCGCTGGACAGACGGGCAGCTCAGACGGCGCTGGACAGACGGGAGACTCTGGCTGCGCTGGAGAAGAGGAAGGCTCTGGCAGCGCTGGACAGGCGGGAGCAACTGTAGAGAGAAAACGGAGAGACAGCCTGGTGCGGGGGGTTGCCACCGGAGGACTGGTACGTGGAGGTGGCACCGGACATACCGGACCGTGAAGGAGTACAGGAGCTCTTGAGCACCGAGCCTGCCCAACCTTACCTGGTTGAATGCTCCCCGTAGCCCGGCCAGTGCGGCGAGGTGGAATAGCCCGCATTGGGCTGTGCTGGCGAACCGGGGACACCATGCGTAAGGCTGGTGCCATGTACGCCGGCCCGAGGAGACGTACTGGAGACCAGATGCGTTGAGCCGGCTTCATGGCACCTGGCTCGATGCCCAACCTAGCCCGGCCGATACGAGGACCTGGAATGTATCACACCGGGCTAAGCACGCGTACTGGGGACACCGTGCGCTCCACCACATAACCCGGTGCCTGACCAGAACGACGCCCTCTCTCTCCACGGTAAGCACGGGGAGTTGGCTCAGGTCTCCTACCTGGCTTAGCCATACTCCCCGTGTTCCCCCCCAAGACATTTTTGGGGCTGACTCTCGGGCTTCCAACCGCGTCGCCGTGCTGCCTCCTCATACCAGCGCCTCTCTGCCTTCGCTGCCTCCAACTCTGCCCTGGGACGGCGTAATACCCTGGCTGAGTCCAGGGTCCTTTGCCGTCCAGAATCTCCTCCCAAGTCCATGAATCCTGTGTCTTCTGCCGCTGCTGCTGCTGCTGTCCTTTACCACTCTGCTTGGTCCTTGGTTGGTGGATGTTTCTGTAACGGCTGTGTAGCAGGGATCGGACCAAGACGCAGAGTGGTAAGTGTCCATGTTTTAATATAATTAACTGAACACGACAAAATATACAAAATAACAAAGTAACCTAACCGAAACAGTCCCGTGTGGCACGAACACAGACACAGGAAACAAACACCCACAAACCAACAGTGAAAACAGGCAACCTAAATATGGTTCCCAATCAGAGACAATGCAAAACACCTGTCTCTGATTGAGAACCATATCAGGCCAATTGACATTCCTAAACATAGAAACACATAACATAGACTGCCCACCCCAACTCACGCCCTGACCAAACTAACTAAAGACAAAACAAAGGAAAATAAGGGTCAGAATGTGACATTATGTGACTTCTGAAGGTAATTGGTTGCACCAGATCTTATTTAGGGGCTTCATTTATTTATTTTTTTATTTCACCTTTATTTAACCAGGTAGGCAAATTGAGAACACGTTCTCATTTACAATTGCGACCTGGCCAAGATAAAGCAAAGCAGTTTGACACATACAACAACACATAGTTACACATGGAGTAAAACAAACATACAGTCAATAATACAGTGAAAATAAGTCTATATACAATATGAGCAAGTGAGGTGAGATAAGGGAGGTGAAGGCAAACAAAATATATATATAAATAAATAAAATAAAAAAATGTAAAAAGGCCATGGTGGCGAAGTAAATACAATATAGCAAGTAAAAAAAATTACACTGGAATGGTTGGTTTGCAGTGGAAGAAGGTGCAAAGTAGAGATAGAAATAATGGGGTGCAAAGGAGCAAAATAAATAAATACAGTAGGTAAAGAGGTAGTTGTTTGGGCTAAATTATAGATGGGCTATGTACAGGTGCAGTAATCTATGAGCTGCTCTGACAGCTGGTGCTTAAAGCTAGTGAGGGAGATAAGTGTTTCCAGTTTCAGAGATTTTTGTAGTTCGTTCCAGTCATTGGCAGCAGAGAACTGGAAGGAGAGGCGGCCAAAGGAAGAATTGGTTTTGGGGGTGACCAGAGAGATATACCTGCTGGAGCGCGTGCTACGGGTGGGCGTTGCTATGGTGACCAGCGAGCTGAGATAAGGGGGGACTTTACCTAGCAGGGTCTTGTAGATGACCTGGAGCCAGTGGGTTTGGCGACGAGTGTGAAGCGAGGGCCAGCCAACGAGAGCGTACAGGTCGCAGTGGTGGGTAGTATATGGGGCTTTGGTGACAAAACGGATGGCACTGTGATAGACTGCATCCAGTTTATTGAGTAGGGTTTTGGATGCTATTTTGTAAATTACATCACCGAAGTCGAGGATTGGTAGGATGGTCAGTTTTACAAGGGTATGTTTGGCAGCATGAGTGAAGGATGCTTTGTTGCGGAATAGGAAGCCGATTCTAGATTTAACTTTGGATTGGAGATGCTTGATGTGAGTCTGGAAGGAGAGTTTACAGTCTAACCAGACACCTAGGTATTTGTAGTTGTCCACATATTCTAAGTCAGAGCCGTCCAGAGTAGTGATGCTGGACAGGCGGGCAGGTGCAGGCAGCGATCGGTTGAAGAGCATGCATTTAGTTTTACTTGTATTTAAGAGCAATTGGAGGCCACGGAAGGAGAGTTGTATGACATTGAAGCTCGCCTGGAGGGTTGTTAACACAGTGTCAAGAGAAGGGCCAGAAGTATACAGAATAGTGTCGTCTGCGTAGAGGTCGATCAGAGACTCACCAGCAGCAAGAGCGACATCATTGATGTATACAGAGAAGAGAGTCGGTCCAAGAATTGAACCCTGTGGCACCCCCATAGAGACTGCCAGAGGTCCGGACAACAGACCCTCCGATTTGACACACTGAACTCGATCAAAGAAGTAGTTGGTGAACCAGGCGAGGCAAAGGGGGTGAATACATATGCACGCACCACAAGTAATATTTTTAATTTCACTCCACCAATTTGGACTATATTGTGTATGTCCATTACATGAAATCCAAATAAAAATTCATTTAAATGACAGGTTGTAATGCAGCTGTCACATTCGTCGTAGTGAGGAGACCAAGGCGCAGCATGATGTGAATACATTATTTTTTAATAAACGAATGAACCACTAAACAAACTAACAAAACAACAAAACGAACGTGAAGCTATAAATAACATAGTGCTGACATGCAACTACACATAGTCAACTACCCACAAAACCCAAATGGAAAATGGCAACCTAAATAGGATCCCCAATCAGACAACGATAAACAGCTGCCTCTGATTGGGAACCAATTCAGGCCACCATAAACCTACATTACCTAGACATACTAAAATCCCGATAGATAAACAAAAAACCCTAGACAAGACAAAAACACACATACCCACCCTCGTCACACCCTGACCTGACCAAAATAATACAGAAAATATAGAAAACTAAGGTCAGGGCATGACAGCAGCAAAATAGGAAACACGCCAAGGGGGATGAATACTTTTGCAAGGCGCTGTATGTTCAGGGAACTTTATTAGAACCATCATGTTATAATGTCTCTATGAGACCATTTTAGGAATATTCCCTGATTGTTGTTATGGGTTTTCTGAATAACATATCAATCAGCATTGGCAGAACGTTCCTGCAATGTTTCCTCAGAACAACTTTGCTCCCACATTTTGTTGCGGCAGTATGTTCCAAGAACATTACCCGGAACATTGTGTTATTACATTCTTTGGAAACCTAATGAGAACCTTAGGGGAATGTTGTTTTGTAGAAGTTTTTGCAGATTTTGTGAACAACATTTGAATGAATGTTAGGAGAACATTTCATTTAAAACATTTTCTTAAAAAAGATATATTGGTGATCAAAAACATTCTTTGAATGTTTGTGGGATGTTATCATCCTAATGTAGGCTCAAACCCTAACTGGAACTTAATTGGAATGTTAGCTAATGTTCTGGGAATGTTCCCGGTTTGCTGGGCTGTTTGTTGTTATCAATATACATCATTGGTTGTTAGGCCTATACAGGATCTTAATTAGACCACCCTGTTGCAGGACAAATTTTCCTGCACCGCAGTAAAAAAAAATGTGTTGTGTATCCAAGGTTTAAAAATGCTTAAAGTTTTTAACTACCACTTTAACATTTCAGACTTGATTTGTCCTAACAAAAAATGTAATAACCCATACAAACATTTCAATTAAATGTAATTCACCTATTAATTCACATGACTAAGATTATTTTCCTGCTGTGAGAAACTGGTCAAATTAAGATCCTAGACATGTAGGTGTCTCGGATGACATCTTCATTAATGTTAGCGGAATGTTCCAGTCATTTTTTATCAGAACCAATTGAATTGAATCCAGACAT
The DNA here is from genome assembly GCF_029448725.1 of Salvelinus fontinalis. Lineage (NCBI taxonomy): Eukaryota > Metazoa > Chordata > Actinopteri > Salmoniformes > Salmonidae > Salvelinus > Salvelinus fontinalis. The sequence goes on from NC_074690.1 coordinate 34,772,552, forward strand.
GATTGCTGAAGAATGTTTAGGGAACGTTATTGGAACAATCATGACACAACGTCACACTATAACTTTTTGAGAGCATGGTGGTTGTTGTTATGGGTGTTTTTAATAGAATCTCCACCAACATTAGCAAAACATTCCCGTAATGTTTACTCAGAAACATTTCTATTGCTCTCACATTTTGTTGCGACAGTATGTATAAAAACATCACTGGTATATTCTGTTATTACGTTACCTGGAAACCTAATGAGAACGTTTGGGGAATGTTCTGTGGTGGTTATTACAGCTGTTGTGCACAACATTTTAGTGAATGTTAGTAGAACATTCCAAGGATATTTAATTTAAAACATTTTCTGAAAATGTTATTAAATAATTTTTCTATTTTTTTATCATTCTTTGAATGTTTTTGGGTTATCATCCTAATGTTAGGTAAAACCCTAACTATATCTTCATTGGAAGCTTAATGTTGTGGGAATGTTTCTTGTTTGCTCGGGAGTATCTAATAAGCATTTACAACAGTATCTTTCCTCACCCATATATGTTCTAAAGAGTGCCGAGTACTGTCTACTTGGCATGGACCATGTCTTTCACTCAAATCAAAGACACTCTAAGCCGCTTCATGTAAAAATGCATGAACATTGCCAGAAAAGCACCACATTTTCCATTCACCTGGGTTCTGAGGTGAAAGCACAAGGCATTGTTATAAACGTTCAATGAGGCAGCAAGCAAGAGAAAGGCATTGCTAATATCTAAGTTGAATCTTAAGAGAAAAAAATGGATTTGAAAGTGTTATATCTTACAGCTCACAATTACGATGTTGTCTGTCAAGATGATTAGATGTTTGGGAAGTTACTAGCTGACTCCATGTCATCCTTATGCGATCCACATCACAACCTTTGGTCACTTCACACTCCCCTGCTCTTCTCACACACATTTTTCGCACTTCCCATTATTATATTCTACATTGCCTATCATAGACTAAAACTAAATTTCAAATGTCTTCAAGCCCCTGCCTTACCCTCATTTAAGAAGATGACTAATTAAGTACTCTCTGTTATAAATGTGCAATAATCACATTCTGGATTATATAATGATGCCCTCCATACAGAATTTAAAAAACACTCAAACAAGATTCTACCATGCGATCCACATATATAAAAATAATATTACATTCATATTTATACAGCAAAATAATTACTGTAATGTTCTAATATCAATGTGCTCTGAAATACATTGCATGATTATCAGGTCAAGAGGAGAATCACTCCACACAACTCCCCCTTAAAACAAACCAAGCAACAAACAACAAAGCTTGCTTGGAGTGCTGGAGGTCCTTAAACTTTGACATTATCTTGTCATAACTGACCATGTCATGGGGTGGAACCAGGCCTGGCCCGAAGAGCAGCAGACCTATTCAGGGTCATTTGGATTTCAGTAGCAGAGAAATGCTTAGTAAAGCACCATCCCCAGAGCTCTTAGTAAGCTAGCCTTTTACTGCAGTGTAAGAGACAGAACCACCAACTCAGTGAACTTCAGCCACTGGCAGCGCTCCCACAGGCCTAATATGATAGCATCAGCCTATCAGCCTAGCTCCTCCATGCCGTGTTGTCTTACACAACAATAGCTGACAGCCGAATCGTATATCTATGACTCTTGCTCCTGCCACCATCTAAGTGATATTACATGACTAGTACAGTAATGAGATCAAGGTGTTGATGTCTGCTCGTTAGGGCCTGTTTATGGTTTTATGTGGAGTATGTTTGATAGTTAGATAATGCTTGAGTATAAAAAGATGATGCCGATTTCATTAAAATACTTTGATACAGATAAGAGGCCAGAAAATACATGATAATACAATATTTATAAGAATTTATGTGGTGTATAACCTCATTAAAATCCACTTACTAATGCATTGTTGCATGTTTTACATGTTTTATTTTGATTGGTCAAACAATAAAATATATTGTATTCACAGGTAGGGAGAGAATACACCATGTGCTATATGCAAATAATATAACCGTATTCTTAAATGCAAGAGGTCGTATTCATTGTTAATGGTACAGTATGTCATTTCCCCCATCACATCTGTTTTCGCCACTGGAGGTTTTAAAACACTAGGTGGCATCCATGTATCTGAATGGTCATGCATGCATTGCTGTCTCAGGCTAGTAGTCTGCTGCAACAATATGACAAAAGGCTATCTTGTACCACTACACAACCCTTAGCCTAGCCTGTAACAAATGCTACAGCAAATGTTTGGTCAGAATTAGGCAATCAGATCATATCAAGCCTACTTAGTAAGAGAATTAACAAGCTTTTATTCTGCTTGGACTGTAGCTACACCGTAGAGTTTCAAAACGGACTTGTTGTTAAGATTCATGGGACGCAATTAAAAGCTGGTCACTAATTACACATCTACATCAGATATGTATGCAAATGTATATAGAAACACATTAGCTATACTTAAATAATGTGTTGAATCTGATAGCTTAGTCTATGGTGCATCTTTCACACGGTCAGAGCCTTGACACTGGGCACACGACGTCACTTCAATGTGGATAATTGGGTCATTTTTGGTTGAAACATTGATCAATGAGATTACAACCTATATTCACCCAATCAAAAAGAGAGCCAAAAGTTTGTTGAATTTCCAATGCGTTATCAGTACGCAGTATCTGATTTTTGGTTTAGTTGTCACTGAATGTCTATCACTGCTCTTTCAGCCATTTAATAGCATATCAAAGTTCAAATGGGAATACAATGTCAGATATTTTGTTTATTTATACAACATACAGTATTAAAACTTCTTGTCAATAGGGGGGCGCTGTTTTCACTTTGGAAAAATCGTGCCCAATTTAAATGGCCTCGTACTCTATTCTAGATCATACAATATGCATATTATTATTACTATTGGATAGAAAACACTCTCAAGTTTCTAAAACTGTTTGAATTATATCTGTGAGTAAAACAGAACTCATTTGGCAGCAAACTTCCAGACAGAAATTGAAAATTCTGAAAATGGGGCTCTGTTTCAGGGCCTGCCTATTCAACTGGCTTATATTTATCGATATACATGCACTTCATACGCCTTCCACTAGATGTCAACAGGCAGTGGACGGTGGAATGGGGTGTCTAGCTTGATCTGAGGTCGAATGAGAGCTTTTGGAGTGGCAGGTCGGGAATTTCCTTTGTCTACCAAGGCGCAAGGCGGAGCTCGACATTAGCTTCTGAAAAGCTTTCGGTTTACACGGCAAATATCTCCGGCGCTGATTTTATTTGATACATGTGATAATAACATCGTAAAGTAGGTTTTTTCAACTGAGTTTTATCAGTTTATTCAACGTTTATTGGGTCTTTTGGAGTTTTCCATTCTTTGCGTCAAGAGAGGGTGGGAACGTTATCAACCTTGGCTAGCATTGTGGCGCGAATTCGACAGATGAAAAAGACATTCTAAAACCAAACACCGATTTATTCTGGACCAAGGACTCCTTGTACAAGATTCTGATGGAAGCTCAGCAAAAGTAAGAACAATTTATGATGTTATTTCGTATTTCTGTGGAAAATGTTGATTCCTATTCTCCGCCGTTTTGGTGAGCGCTGTCTTGTAATAACGCAAGCTGTATGATATGGTAAAGTTATTTTAAAAAATCTAACACGGCGGTTGCATTAAGAACCAGTGTATCTTTCATTTGCCATACAACAAGTATTTTTATGTAAAGTTTATGATGAGTTCTTTGGTCAGATTAGGTGAGTGTCCAAAATAGCTCCGGACATTCTGGGGAAATGTTGCTACATATTCACAATGTATAACCACGGTTTGCAGCTCTAAATATGCACATTTTCGAACAAAACATAAGTGTATTGTATAACCTGATGTTATAAGACTGTCATCTGATGAAGTTGTTCAAGATTAGTGATTCATTTTATATCTTTTGCTGGTTTTTGCGATAGCTACCTTTTGCGGTGAATACATGCATTTGTGTGTTTGGCTATTGTGGTAAGCTAATATAATTCTATATTGTGTTTTCGCTGTAAAACACTTAAAAAAATCGGAAATATTGGCTGGATTCACAAGATGTTTATCTTTCATTTGCTGTCCACCATGTATTTTTCATAAATGTTTTATGAAGAGTATTTATGTATTTCTCGTTGCTCTCTGTAATTATTCTGGCTGCTTCGGTGCTATTTGTGATGGTAGCTGCAATGTAAAACTATGATTTATACCTCAAATATTCAAATTTTTCTAACAAAACATTGATGTATTGTATAACATGTTATAAGACTGTCATCTGATGAAGTTGTTTCTTGGTTAGTGACTAATTATATCTCTATTTGGTCGGTTTTGTGATAGCTACCTATGCGGTAGAAACATGGTGAAAATATGCGGTTGAGTCTTTGGCTATTGTGGTTAGCTAATATAAATACATATTGTGTTTTCGCTGTAAAACATTTTAAAAATCGGAAATGATGGCTGGATTCACAAGATGTTTATCTTTCATTTGCTGAATTGGACTTGTGATTTCATGAAAATTATATTATATGATATTAATATGTTATCACTATGCTTCTCTCTAATAGCACAACCAAATGACCTGGATTGCAGTGTGCAAGTGATCAACGCCGTTCGAGATTCTGCACAGATTATTACAGCAATTGTGAAGATCTCACAGACCTGCGATGACTTATGAATGCTATCTTGAACATGCACACTTCATTTATAGAAATTATGACCATGGATGTGTTACTCCTTCTCCGTGACCGACATAAGTAAGACATTTAAGCGTGTTAACCCTCGCAAGGCTGCCGGCCCAGACGGCATCCCTAGCCGCGTCCTCAGAGCATGCGCACACCAGCTGGCTGGAGTGTTCGCGGAGATATTCAATCTCTCCCTATCCCAATCTGCAGTTCCCACGTGCTTCAAGATGTCCACCATTGTTCCTCAAGCCAAGAAAGCAAAGGTCACTGAACTAAACGCCCTGTAGCACCCACTTCTGTCATCATGAAGTGCTTTGAGAGGCTAGTTAAGGATCATATCAGCTCCACCTTACCAAACACCCTAAACCCACTTCAATTTGCTTACCGCCCCAATAGATCCACAGAAGATGCAATCTCCATCGCACTGCACACTGCCCAGTCCCATCTGGACAAGAGGAATAGCTATGTAAGAATGCTGTTCATTGACTATAGCTCAACATTCAACACATTGTACCCTCCAAGCTCATCATTAAGCTTGGGCCGTGGGTCTGAACCCCGCCCTGTGCAACTGGGTCCTGGACTTCCTTACGGGCCGCCCCCAGGTGGTAAAGGTAGGAAACAACACCTCCACTTCACTGACCCTCAACACAGGGGCCCCACAAGGGTGCGTGCTCAGCCCCCTCCTGTACTCCCTGTAATGATCACGAGGGGAGACAGAGAGCTGGTTTCAAGCGCAGAGTGCAGCAGGTGTTTATTGCAAAGGACCACAGGAGGTGGCAGGTAGCTGGGACCGGGGTCAGGCAGAAGGTCATACACAGTGGGTTCAAAAGTGCAACAGTACAGGCAGGGAAAAGGCTAGTAACGTAGTCTGGGAGATCAGGAAATAGGTAGATAACAAGAAATCTGATAGGCTAAAGTACAGGCAGGGAATAGGCAAAAGGCGTCGTTAGTGAGGCAGGCAAAAACTATCATACACTGGAGGAGTAAATCACGAGAAAAACAGAGCTCCGAAAGACGTGTGTCACAAAACAAACAATACCTCACAGTGATGGGGTGCAAAGAACTGAACTAAATAGTGTGTGAAAATGACATACAGGTGTGTGAACAGGTGATTAGAATTCAGGTGATTGGGATCTGGAGAGTGAGCTGCGTTCAGGGGACCTAGGTGTTTGGGAGAGTGAGCTGGAAAGTGGGCTGGAAAGTGAGCTGCATTCAGGGGATCTAGGTGTTTGAGGGTGTGAGTTGGAAGCAGACATTACCCTCCCTGTTCACCCATGACTGCATGGCCACGCACGCCTCCATCTTAATCATCAAGTTTACAGACTACATAACAGTATTATGCCTCAACACAAGCATTTCGCTACAGACACAATAACATCTGCTAAATATGTGTATGTAACCAATACACTTTGATTTGATTTTGATTTGAATGTTACATTAGTGTGTAAGATGGCCTTAACTTTAGGCTATTTACTGTAAAGGTCATATTGTGTTTGGTTGACAATGCAACAAAATATCAACATTTAAAGGAGATGTATCTACTGCTTGGATAGTTCCATCTGAGCCACTGGCTTAACTCCATTCTTCAACTTTTATTTCTGGTTGAGTTGGTGACGTGAGTCCAACATATAATCTGTTAACTTGTCGACAATAGGCTATTTATTGTATTTCAAAAGTGATATTGAATTGTGTTTGGTTGTCAATGCAAGGAAATGTGTCTACTGCTTTGATCGTTCCATCTGTGCCACTGACTTAGTCTGGCTTTAATTCCAGTTCGTCTACAAATGAATAATTGATAGGTTGGAATAACGTCTCCATCTCAACCAAAAGTCTAAGTTAAAGAATAGGACAACATCAAATCAAACTTTAAATGCACTTTAAATAAAGTTTGATTTGATTCAGTCCTATTCTTTAACTTAGATTTTTGGTTGAGATGCAGACGTGGTGACAGAATCCTGTGGTTGAAGTTTCACCCGGAAAAAACAATAATTTACGTTGATTACTTTTTTCAAATCCAATGTATTTTCAACGTAGATTCCACGTCAATACTTTGACAAAGGATGTTGAAAAATGTTTGATTCAACTAGTTTGTGCAACAGTGGGTTTGTTCCTGCATAGCGAAAGCCCAATTATTTTCCTATTTGTACACTGAGAATATAGAAGATATTGTTTATTCTACGCATAATCATTCTTAAAATAAGGGATCAGTATTTTCTGACTTGTTGGTTCAGACTCACAGGAAGCATCAGGTGGTTGGCCTGAGGTGAGCGTACACTGAGCATATTCAGCTGTACAGTAGGACACTGCATGCAATACTATGAGCAAGGAAGGCCAAGTGACATGCAGAATAATATATATGAATCTCAATAGGTTTTATTGCCATTGAGTAACTATTACTTTATCAACACACAGCACATGTCTAGAGGTTTGCCATACTGAGAACGTTGATTACATACAGACTACCAATGAAGTCATTGAACATGTGCATAATAATACTGAAATGCCCTAATACTGTATAGCAGCAATGTCCGGCTGAAATATGTTTTAATAGTAATGTGTTTTCAGAGAAGATAACATTTTTGGGAACTTTCTGTCTGATTTCAAGTGTGCTTCAGTGTCAGGTCAATGACCCAGAGTGTAAGGTCAATGACCTTGTTGCTTTGCTAATATACAGCATGTACTTTTGAATTGTGCCAACAGGTAACTGGAGGATAACCTGAGGTACCATTTAAGTGGCTGATGACCCAAGGCACCCTTTAATAATGTAAGTGACCTGGTCTGGTCTATGAGAACCCAAGAAGGTTTTGTTGGAAATAACATGTTTTTCCATGTTATTCACATGTTTTTTCATGTAGAGGGTGGCTGCCTTATCATCCTGGTGCCTTTTCTGGAATAACAGCCTGGAGAGTAAATAATATTGTATTTTTCATATATTTCAATATATATTCAATAATTTTCATATCACATAAAATATCTATAATGATAAAGGAAATATATAAAATATTCTGTAATAAAATAAATAAAACAAAGTAAAAAATATGATTATTTTGCACACTACCAGCCAAGAAAGTTTGACTATGATTATTATAATGTACATTGCCATACAAGTACTACATGCAATGATAGACTGATGGGACAATACAAAACGATTCTCCACAAGGAGATTGATTCTCCTCCCATACGCTTTAGTGGACTCATATCTAACTACAGTATATAGCATTACATTAAAAGAAATACATCACAAGAGCCCCCTGAGGTAAAACAAGAGCATCGCAAATGGATAATGGAAAAAAGCACCTACCTCTCCATGGGGCCGGCTAGATTTGACCAGACTAGTATTCTTCACAGTGGAGCATTCTGGGATGGCTTCCAGAGACGTTGCTTAGCTTCCCCGAGGCTCGGAAGCAGGATGACAGAGAGACAATGGCTCATTTTTCTTCAAAACTCCTCACCACCAAGTACAGGCAGGACACTCAGGACTCCTGCCAATCGCCCCATTGTTCCCTGGCTTGGTCAGTCAGTCGCCTTCATGACTGGTGCTCTAGCTCTACTACTGTAGCTCTACTATTTGTTTATTTCATCCAGGATGACTTCTGTTCTGTCACAGCCATTCATTCACCCAGAAAGGTTTTACTGATGCTACTCTGAACCTCGAGTACAGAGCCTTGTGACTTAACTAACAGCGTGTGTATGTGTGTGTCTCACAGAAGCAACTCAGACGGAAAGAATAACCTCTACAGTTCTCTAAATATGTACAGTAAAATAGACAACCTTTAGTTATTAATGTGGAGAAACGTAAAAGGTGAATAGTCGCCTGTCATATGCAAATGAGGAGGTTCTATTTCAATTGTATTCAAATTAATACTGTGGTATTTTCACCTCTCTCTCCGAGGTATAGTTTCTACAGTTTCTAGAATGAACAATGTATGCATTTCATACTTAAGATACATAAATGTTTGGCCATAAGACAATCCATTAAAATCAAATGTATGAAATGTATGCCCTATCCAAGAAAAAGTACCAACCAACAGAACCTTTTTCTCTTATGGTTAAGACAGGGCTGTCAAAAAGATTAGAAAATGTCAGAGTGTGGATTAATCGAGAACAAAGGTCATCAAAACTGGAATAAATGACAGTGTGTCTTTCAAATGGCACAATATGCATCCAAGATTGTTATGCTGTTAATTATTATTATTGCAAGTGTAAATCAAATTCAAGCTGTTCACTGTTGTAAACAGGTCTTCTACAGTACCTGGCCTAGTTGCCAGTGCTCAGTTGTAAGGTACCAATGGAAAAATGGGAGTAAATATTCCACGTTGGAACAGATGATAATCTTGCCCCAGGCATCACAGCACAATCACACTGCATGTGCTGTTTTCAGTAACCATGGCCCATATTGTTGAACACAATGCAGGCAGCATTGGAAGCTGGAAGCTGAAGTGCTACAGCTGAAGTGCTGTATATTTCCCTGCCATCTTGGGCAGCCCAACATTAAGAAGAAGCCTAATGCAAGGTGACTGCTCAGTCTAACCTTATTACTGGTCAGTTGTGGGCTATTTTTGTATTTCTTTCCCCAAATGATGTATCACAGGAAATCCCATATAAGAAAAAAATACAATTAATGAATTAAATTAATACAAAGACCATAATGATAAATCACAAATAATTCTCAATATACAATTGAGAATGTAACCTCTTCATTGGGTATAGCCAAATAGTGTGTGCAAGTAATTTTAAGACAATTTCATTGTAGCTATTTTAGAGGTAATATTCACCAAATACAAATATGCATTTGAGCCTTGAATGATAGGCCATAATGTTGAACTAAAGCAAGGATATACCATGCCACCTTCTCAACCAAAAATATTCCTATTCTACAAATAATTTGTTGATGTATCAGACTGTGAGACAGAGACCCATAAACTTTTGGTTGCCGTTCACAAGTTCTCTGTGTATGATGTGGAGTATGATATGAACTTGAAAGTTCAGATTTAATCACATAGCTTGGCCGCTGAGCACAGAAGTCATTTCAACATCTAGTTTCGATTTACATTTGGTTGAGTTGTCAACTAACGTGAATTCAACGTGAAATCAACAAAACAATTCACCATGTCATTGGATTTAGGTAAAACGCCCTTATGTTGTTGACTTTTTGCAAATCCAATCAGTTTTACACGTTGATTCACAGCCTGGTCCCATAGACTAGAGGTAACATAGGAAGTGTAAAATCCAAGACACTCAAATTAGTATGATATGTTACTTTTGGTACGGTTAAAGAAGACAGACTGTTACTTAAGGCAAACACGTACGTAGGGTGGTTGGTCGGAGTGGATGTGTTGGCGTAGAATGATAACATCTAGCAACCCAAAGGTTGCGAGTTTGAATCTCATCACAGACAAGTTTAGTATTTGAGCTAATTAGCAACTTTCAACTATTTACTACTTTTTAGCTACTTTGCAGCTACTTAGCATGTTAGCTAACCCTTCCCCTAACCTTAACCCTTTTAGTTAACCCTAACCCGAAACTTAAACCTAACTCCTAAACTTAACCCTAACCCCTAGCCTAGATAACGTTAGCCAGCTAGCTAACATTAGCCACCTAGCTAGAATTCATAACATGTCATACATTTTCAAAATTCGTAACATATAATACGTTTTCATGATTTGTAACATATATGTTTTGCAAATTCTTAACATATAATATCAATTGTAATTCGTAACATATCATATGAAATGTGTGATGAACATCCACAAATGAATATATACTATATTAAAGGTAACCTATCATACTAAATTGAGTGTTTCAGTTTTACTTACAGGTGTTGTAGAGACAAATCTCCAATTTGCCTTTGCTCTTATAGAGCCACTGAACACGCTGAACACGTCTGTTGCTCAGAAAAACACAAGTGCCATTCGGCGTGGGACCAGAAAAGCAAGATTTCAGTCTTCGAGGTGTGTTTCCTGACCGATTCCATGTTTGGTTAATGATGTTTGCCCCCCATGAGAAACTGTAGATGCGGAGCCTATTTCACTTCCTCAAAATCCCCAGAATGAATCTAAGATAACTCAAGAAATCTGTATTTATGTCAAATATACACTGGGAGTCAGGATGCAGTAGGTGAGTTTAATAAAGAAACAATGTTGACGAGCAAACATGAGCAGCGTAAAGAAAGAGAGAAAACAATATTACCTAATGACTGATGTCAACTGAGGGATAAATAAAGCGGGAGTAATCACAGTGTAAATGATGACCAGGTGTGCTTAATGATTGGGAGCAGGTGTGCGTAATAATAGCCAGGGCTGATGGTTAGTAGAACAGCGACTTCGAGCGCCGGAGGGGGGGAGCATGAGTAGGGTTGACAATTGAATTTGTAAATTTTTACCGAGGAGGTTTTAGTTGAGCAATTTTACATCTAACTAATCTATTTCTCAAGTTTAAAAAATGCACAATGTGTAATCTTATGTGAACAAAGTCGTAGCTGCTCGGCAGGTCTGACTCACTGTCTATGCTATTGGATAGAGAGCAATCACCGCAGCTGTTCACCGCATGTTACTGGGCAAATCAAAACTCAACCGTCATTTACCCGTTGTGACGCACAGGATGTTCCAAATTCCATTTTGGACGAGACTGACTTCATGACCAAAAGTATCCTATTTACACTTTGTAGTAAATTTTGACACTATAATAACTGCTTCTGACTCATATGGATGCCACGTAGACATTTTTCAAAAGGATTCATTGCTTTTTAAAGGCAGTCTCTCTGTAAGGGCACAAATGGGTACAAGTCTCACTGAATAGGCCTAGTAGCTGTTTATGTGGTTCAGGGTGGATTAAACTGAATGCCCCCACATGATATAATTCTAGCTACTTTTTCTGAGTAGTCCATGTAGAGTGTGGATTTGGGAAAACTTTAGTAACGTCAGACATCTGCCTTTTGTGTCCACACTGTGGCCTAGGACATACGGTGCCTTCAGAAAGTATCCATACCCCATGACTTATTCCATATTTTGTTGTGTAACAGCCTGAATTAAAAATATATTAATTATGTATTTTTCTCCCCCATCTACACACTATACCACATTATCACAAAGTGAAACTATGATTTTGGAAATGTTTGAAAATTTATTGAAAATGAAATACTGAAATATCTCATTTATATAAGTATTCACACCCCTGGATCAATACTTTGTATAAGCACCTTTGGCAGCGATTAGAGCTGTGAGTCTTTCTTGGTAAGTCTCTAAGAGCTTTCTACACCTGGATTGAGCAACATTTTCCCATTATTCTTTTCAAAAATTTTCAAGCTCTGTCAGATTTGTTATTGATCATTGCTAGACAACCATTTTGAGGTCTTGCCATATATTTTCAATTAGATTTAAGTCAAAACTGTAACCCAGCCACTCAGGAACATTCACTTTCTTCTTGGTAAGCAACTCCAGTGTAGATTTGGCCTTGTGGTTTAGGTTATTGTCCTGCTGAAAGGTGAATTAATCTCCCAGTGTCTGGTGGAAAGCAGAGTTAACCATATTTTCCTCGAGGACATTGCCTGTGCTTAGCTCCATTCTGTTTATTTATTGTCCTGAAAAACTCCCCAGTCCTTAACGATTACAAGCATAGCCATAACATGATGCAGCCACCACTATGCTTGAAAATATGGAGAGTGGTACTCAGTGATGTGTTGAATTGGCTTTGCTCCAAACATAACATTTTGTATTCAGGACAAAAGTTAATTGATTTGCCACATTTTTTGCAGTATTACTTTAGAGCCTTGTTGAAAACAAGTATTCTGTACAGGCTTCCTTCTTTTCACAACGTCAATTAGTTTAGTATGGTGGAGTAACTACAATGTTGTTGATCCATGTTCAGTTTTCTCCTATCACAGCCATTAAAGTCTAACTGTTTTAAAGTCACCATTGGCCTCATGGTGAAATCCTTGTGCGGTTTCCTTCCTCTCCGGCAACTGAGTTAGGAAGGACGCCTGTGTCTTTGTAGTGACTGGGTGTATTTATACACTATAGAAAGTGTAATGAATAACTTCCCAAGTGAACCAGACTAAAAAGTTAATTAAAGCAACAATACAGCACACAGCAGTAGCTTTAAATAAATGTCATCTCATCTCCTACATGGAGTTGGTTTTGAACACCTGTGCCTTTCTTTTTTTTTTGGTAAGATTTTATAAAATGTTTTGAAACAATACAAACATCAACTACATCACACCTGCCCAGACCAACATGCTCACACCTCCAGCATCACTCTCCGGCAACATGGCCTCCAACTGCACCATTTTGTTTCTTGCCGTCGACACGCCACTGTGTTGTTGAATTTGTAAAAATGTGTTAATACTGGATTGAGTGTACATTTTCATTTACTGTAATTTCATTAGCTATGTTCCAACATTCCCTCCATCTTGTGCCAATATTAGTTCCTTTTAAGTCTTGGTTCCAATAGTTTCTATTTTCTTCTAAGAGATTGTCAGTTGGATAGGCTCTCTGCAAGGTTTTATATAGCTTACCTATTATGTGAATATCCTTTTCTGACTCAAATAGGATTCCCTCAAGATTGCTCTGATGTAAAAAAGATTTCAAATTGAAATTTCGTGATATAACACTTTTAAGTTACATGTTCATGTACCAAAATTGCTTTTTAATGCTGTCATGGAAATACATGTATTTTCTATAACCAAGTCATTTACGGTTGCTATGCCTTTAGGTTTTCCATGTGGACCAATTTATTGGTGAATTCTGAAAAGCTATCCAAGGATTTTTCTATAGGGTTGTGTTTTTAGGGAGTGATATTGTTTCTTGTAGAATATGCTACATTTTCTTCCATGTTTTTTTTTCTTAACTATGAAGAGGTTAATGTTCTTAGCTTTGTCCTTTGAAAATAGATACATGCAAATATTCTGGGGATGAGCAGGTGCATCTTCAATATGCAGGTGCATCTTCCTCTTTAGCGCATTTAACTATATAAGGCAAGTAAAAGCCTCAGCGAGTTGATAGAATTCCAAGTCTGGAAGGTTAAAACCACCCTCAAGGAAGACTTTTGTTTATAATCTACAAGTTTTATTTGCCCATATAAAGTCTGTTGTGACCGAGTATACTTTCTGGGTGATTGGTATTACCTAGAATACGTACTACAACTTTGGGAGCCATGCCATTCTGAAGAGGTGTATTCTACACTCTTAGAAAAAAAGGTGCTAAAAGTACCTAAAAGGGTACTTCGGCTGTCCCCATAGGAGAACCCTTTGAAGAACCCTGTTTGGTTCCAGGTAAAACCCTTTTGGGTTCAATGTAGAACCCTTTCCACAGATGGTTCTAAATTGAACCCTAAGGGTTCTACCTGGAACCAAAAAGAGTTCTCCTATGGGGACAGCCGAAGCACCCATTTGAAACCTTTTTTTCTAAGAGTGTACTTGTTAGATGTACTGTATGATAAGATTGTTCCATTTAAAAAGGTCTGATTTCACAATGTTGAGTAATGGGATAAAGTTAACTTTATATATTTTTTGTCACTTATTAAGCATCCTAAGTATTTTCTATTTTTTGTAGTTCACTTACAGATAACATGTGTGCATTTCCAAGACTATCTCTAACCCTTTCCTATTACTCACCGGCTTTACAGGACAGATCATTTTCTGTCCATGTCAGCTTTCAATTATGCTATATCTACTTTCCAGTTGACTCTAAGCATAAACAAAAATATTCCTTCCAGTCATTTTCAAAGAGAGAACAGGTCAATTATTTTTCATCTAAATTAACACAGCAATTATATCCAGTTATTGTAATACTGTAACACATTTTACTGTCCTATGTACTCTAGATAAATTAATGTTTAGGCACATAGTTTATAATAATCATCATCAGATTAACAGTTGTCAAAATGTTGTCAAAGGCTGGTTTGTCAGTCACTCAGTTTTAAAACCTGAGTCTGTATCTAAACTGGATGTCTCTGGTTGGATGCATGGACCCAAAGCCCCAGCGCTTGGTGTCAATATCAGGTATCTTTTCATCTGGGTTCTTGAGCTCAAAATCAAAGTATGTGAGCATGAGGAAGACAAACTGCTTCAACTCGTTGGTGGCGAAGAAGCGTCCTGGGCACATAGTGATCCCAGCACCCCACGGCATGTTGTAGTATTTAATTTTTTTCCCACCTTTGTAAAAGTCAGTCTTTTTACCCCCATCTGCAGTCAGGAAGCGGTCATACTTGTAGGTGAGTGGGTCGGGGTGGACTTCCGGGTCCATCTGGACAGCAGTGTAAGGAAACAGGGCTACTCTGTCTCCTTCTCTGATGCGGTACTCGTTTCCGTCTGCCATCTTCAGGGACATGTCCTGGAGCACGGCCCTGGTTAGTACGGGGGCGGAGGTGAGGCGGAGTGTCTCCTCCACGGCACTGTCCAAGATGGGCGTCTTTTGCAGCATGTCCTGGGTCAGGTTGATGAAAGGGCCTTCGTGCTTCACCTCCTGGCCCGTCTCCTTAAGCACCTCCTCCACTTCCCCCTGCACGGCCCTCATGGCGTCTGGGTGCTTCATGAGGTAGAAGAGCAGCCAGAAGGCAGCAGGGCCTGTGTTGCCCTGTGAGGCCCAAAGGAGAAGAAACATGTACCTGTCCTGCATGAAGTCTTCCATACCGTGCTCCTCCCTATCCTGCTGCTGCTCGCGCACCCAGACACTGATGTTCTCCTTGGTCCTCACCTTCTGCACTGACAGCATGTTCCAGAACAGCCTCTTCAGCCTCTCCGCCTCTCTCTTCTCCCCTGGAGGCAAGACCCCATAGGCCAGATTGGGGAAGAGCTGGTCATACTTACGGAACTCAAGGAAGAGCTCCTGGGACTCCACTCTGTCGACCTCTCTGGCTTTCTCTATGCTCTCTGTGGGTTTTGGTGTCTCATTACCGAACAGAGCCAGGTAACCTGCCCTGAAGACAATGTTGTAGCTGTAGTTGAACAGACCGTCCTCATTCCAGGGCATATCGTTATTTTCCCCCGTCCCTACACTGTGCAGCATCAGATTCTGTAGGTTGCTCATCATAGCCTGTGTCATGACCACTAAACCGTCCCCCATCAGGTGCTTGTTGCTGGACATCTGAGGAAACCTGTGGTCAGAGTGGTAACCAAACACTTTCTGCACCAGATGCTGTGCAAACTTGCTGAAGTCCAGTTTGGTGCGGGCCTCCTTCACAATCGTCCCGAAGGACCGAGGGTCCATAAGGAATGTGAAGTAGAATCCTCCCAGCTGCACGGTGAAAATATCCCCATGCTTCCCCTTCATCCTCTCCAGGAACTTCGCTGTGTCCCTGCGGAACTCAAGGACATGGCCCAGCCAGGGGATGGGGCCCCGGTCCAGGGGGGGTTCCCCGGGTCGACGCTGCCTGACAGCCCCCAGGAGGTAGAAGCCCCCCAGGACAGAGGCTAGCAGAGCCAGAAGGATCAGCAGCAGAAAGCCCATGGTCCTTTATTCTTTGTTCTCACACAGACAATCTGAGCCCCGGCTAGAATTCGTTTTTTTTTTATGGCGTGATGAAACTATGGCATTCATGTCAGAAGTTAATGACTAACTCGATTGCACGATAACCAGAAACCACCCACAAACGGTACAGAACAGTCTTTGGTGTTTCCAGTTTAAACAAATGTTAATACATATAAAGGTCAGAAAATTTCTAATAATGAATTGCATATTACAGGAAGTGCAAAATATTTTGTCATTTAGAGTCTATATGTTTCATAATCTGGAGAAGACAGCCCAGAACAGAGCACAATGGAGAGGAATCGTCGATGGACTATACTCCCAAAGTAGAAACCGTAGCAAAGTAGAAAAGTAGCTTCACAGTACATTCCGATCTCTATTTTGGGTGTGATGAAAGTAAAAATATAGTATGTTCTTTTTTTCTCTCAACAATGTTAGGCCTAGTAACTATTTATGTCGTTCAGAGTGGATTAGACATAGCCACCAAATGATGTCATTCTAGCTACTTTCCCCCCTGAGCAGTCCATGTAGAGTGTGCATTTGAAAGCACCTTTAGTAACCTCAGACTGATTTCAACATTTGCCCTTTGTGTCCACAAGATGGCCTACGACATTTGTAGGAGTATACATTACCCTTTTATGTGCACAGTAGCATTGCATACCACAGAGCGTCCTTCTATTTAGCTTACTAGTTTAGCTTTTGGGGAGCTGCTGAATCTTTGGGAGGCCTCAACCCCAAATAACCACAGACAGTCTCTACCAAAGCATTGAATTGTCATTGAATTGACGTCTGTGCCCAGTTGAGATACACTAACTATATTGACAATAATACCTATTTCAGACAGATGATATGGTATAGTATGTGATTTTTGAATGACTACCACATCTCTGTACCCCAAACATACAACTATCTGTAAGGCCCCTTAACCAAGAAGTGAATTTCTAGCACAGATTTAACCACAAAGTCCAGAGACGTTTTCCAATGCCTAACAAACAAAGGCACTGATTGGTAGATTTGTAAAAAATTAAAAGTGAGTATGGTGAAGTTATTCATTAGGCTTTGGATGATGTATTCAAAGATACAGGCGTCATTCTTAACTCAGTTGCCTAGTTACAGACTTATCTGCTTGAAAATCTATGGCAAGACTTGAACATGTCTGTCTAGCATTGATCAACAACCAACTTGACAGAGCTTTAATCATTTTTTTTGTTTATTAATCACATTAAATAAATAATAATCTTCCGAAATGACTTTGGAAAAGCAACAAAAGAAATAGGGCTTTCAATTATATTTTATTTAGTCAAATATTACATCTTTTTGGATTTCTTGCAGTCTATAAATTATTATGTTCTCATTAGTTAAAAAAAAGTTTTAAAAAACATTTCCACTTTGACATTACAGAGTATGTTGTGTAGATTGTTGACAAAAAAAGACAATTATATCCACTTTAACCCCACTTTGTAATACAACAAAAAGTGGGAAAATTCAAGGGTTGTCAATACTTTCGAAAGATACTTTATATGGGTCGTTCCAAAAAAACAGTGTCTTTTGTGTCCCTTTGATGTGTTAAGTAGAAATTGTGCACCAAAATTGAATTTTAAAAGCCTGTTATATTACATGAAGTGCCCTTTAATATAGACCACATTGAGAATTCAATAAATCAGTTTTTTAATATGAAGAAGGACTTGCTAAAGTGCCAGATTTCCGCATGTCCCTCCGTGCACCCTCTGTGACTTCAAGGAAGATTTTGACCCACTTAACCCCCAAAACTTAAAAAAATACAATTATCAGCATTTTAAATCCCTAGTTATTTTGTTGTATTGACTAAGTCATTTCGGAATATTATTATTTATTTAATGTGATTAGTGAATAATTTACGTCTTTCGCTCATTTTGAGTTCAACCCTGTTACATGAACTGAACTCTATTTAACATGGTGAAACTATTTCTTGAAATATTTTTTTTGTCAAATAGTAGTGTAAAAGCTGGTGAGTTGGTAACTACTCTTTTTGACAATTTTCTGGTGTTTTGTGGTGGAAACTAAGTGGGTCTAGCTTAACACGTCAAACCTGTTATCTGTCGATTAACCTAACATAGCAGGTGTAAAAGAAACGTCTGAGTGGCGTTTCTTTCTTTCTGGTCCTGACAAGAAAAAAATACTGTCGGGGGAGGTTCTCGTCTGCACTGTTGAACCAATCCAGTAAATGTGGAGGAGGAGTTAAGATGGAGTGTCACCTTGTTAATGTTCGAAAGCGGGAAATCGCATCACAGGCTCTCTTTCTATTTCCCCTGAAAACCAAATGCATGAGGGTGCCCATAGACAAGCAAAACATTTTTATTAAAGGCCCAGTGCAGTTAAAAACATGATTTCCCTGTGTTGTACACATATTTCCACACTATGAGGTTGGAATAAGACCCGATACCTGTATTTTGGTTACAGGGTCTAAAAATGCAGGCTTCATGACTAGGACTCGATGTGGGATTTAATATACCATGTTTTCTTACCCCCTACCCCTTTCAGATATACAAAAATGCAGGTTTTTAAAAAAAAGGTGGGATGGTAAAAAAAAAAGTGGGATTTGTGTCTGTGTATGAAAGGGGTATATCACTTATACCACAACCACGACTTTATAAGGAAATTTTATTACATTTGACAGGAGGAAAAACACAAAGATTCAATGCTTGACATTACAATGTTATAAAAACAGCAATGATTATTATAGTACACATTTTTGGCACAATCATAGGCTGTCCTTGAGGGTCAAAATATGAGTGAACCAGACTAAAAAGATCATAAAAGCAAGAATACAGTACACACAGTAGCTTTAAATACATGTAAATTCATCTCCTACATGGAATTGGTTTTGAACATCTGTGTGTTTCTTTTTTTGTTGTTGTAAGATTTTATCAACCGCATCACACCTGCCCTGACACACAAGCTCACCCCCCAGCATCACTCTCCGGCAACATGGCCTCCAACTGCACCATTTTGTTTCTCTCCATTGCCCACACACTTTCAACATTTAGATAAGAAAGCATTTGACATTTCCATTGTGTTAAGGATGGAAGGTTGGTTGATTTCCAGTTAAGTATATATTTTTTCAAGAAGATTGACAAGAAAAGTATTGTCCAATGCATTGGGTATCTCTAGGGGTGGAAAAAGTACCCAATTGTCACACTTCAGTAAAAGTAAAGATACCTTAATAGAAAATGACTCAAGTAAAAGTGAAAGTTACCCAGGAACAAATACTGCTTGAGTAAAAGTCTAAAAGTATTTTGTTTTAAATATACTTAAGTATCAAAAGTAAATGTAATTGCTCAAATATACTTAAGTATCAAAAGTAAAAATATAAAATACTGTATTTCAAATTCCTTATATTAAGCCAACCAGATGGCACCATTTTCTTGTTTTTTTATTCACAGATAGCCAGGAGAACACTCCAACACTCAGACATCACACATGAAGCATGTGTGTTTAGTGAATGTGCCCGATCAGAGGCAATAGGAAGGACCAGGGATGTTGGACCATTTTCATGTGTGTGAATTGGACTATTTTCCTGTCCTGCTAAGCATTCAAAATGTAACAAGTACTTTTGGTTGTCAGTAGTACTTTAGAATATTTGTATTTAAGTACTTTACATCACTGGGTATCTCACTGCACTCTCATATGCCATGTCTTTAAATACGCGGACAGACAGATTTAAAGTAAATGTACATTGTAATACTTCCTATAACTTTTGGACGTTATAACATTCCCAGAAAGCATGGATCATTGAGTCATTGTTAGTTTTATAATTAAGACATGATTCTGCCATTGTGCTGTAGAATTCGTGAATTTTGTCTCCTGTATAATGCATTCTATACTTTAGTTTATACTGAATAAAGCGTACATTTTCATTAACTGTAATTTCATTAGCTATGTTCCAACATTCCCTCCATCTTGTGCCAATATCAGTTCCTTTTAAGTCTTGGATCCAATAGTTTAGATTTTTTTCTCAGAGATTGTCAGTTGGATAGGCTCTCTGCAAGGTTTTATATAGCTTACCTATAATATGAATATCCTTTTCTGACTCAAATAGGATTCCCTCAAGATTACTCTGATGCCCAAAATATTTGAAATATACATTTTGTGATGTATTTGAAAATATCTAACTTGGTCAATCTAAAATTGCTTTTTAATGTAGTCATGGAAATAAATGTATTTCCAATTATCAAGTCATTTACGGTTTCAATGCCTGAAATTTTCCATGCGGACCAATTTATCTGTGAATTCAGAAAAGCTACCAAGGATTGTGTTTGTAGGGAGTGATATTGTTTCTTGTAGAATACGTCTCCTACACGTCTCCTACATGTTTCTAATACTATCTGCAAACCATTTCCTCATGACTCATCACTCAAAAATATTATATAGTACCTGATTTCAAATTCAAAATGTAATATTTCCAGCTGAGTCTAAGCATAAACATTCCAGACATTTTCAAAGACAGAAAAAGAAGATCATTTTTCCTCTCTGAATAAACAAAACAATTATATGCAGTTATTTTAATACTGTACCACTTGTTGCTGTACTATGTACTCTAGACAAATTTTTGTTTAGGCACAAGATAGTTTATAATAATCAAAATTAGATTAACAGCTCGTGAGATGGAAGTTTACTCTCAAAGGCTGGTTTGTCAGTCACTCAGTTTTAAAACCTAAGTCTGTATCTAAACTGGATGTCTCTGGTTGGATGCATGGACCCAAAGCCCCAGCGCTTGGTGTCAATATCAGGTATCTTTTCATCTGGGTTCTTGAGCTCAAAATCAAAGTATGTGAGCATGAGGAAGACAAACTGCTTCAACTCGTTGGTGGCAAAGAAGCGTCCTGGGCACATAGTGATCCCAGCACCCCACGGCATGTTGTAGTATTTAATTTTTTTCCCACCTTTGTAAAAGTCAGTCTTTTTACCCCCATCTGCAGTCAGGAAGCGGTCATACTTGTAGGTGAGTGGGTCCGGGTGGACCTCCGGGTCCATCTGGACGGCAGTGTAAGGAAACAGGGCTACTCTGTCTCCTTCTCTGATGCGGTACTCGCTTCCGTCGGCCATCTTGAGGGACATGTCCTGGAGCACGGCCCTGGTGAGGACGGGGGCGGTGGTGAGGCGGAGGGTCTCCTCCACGGCGCTGTCCAGGATTGGCGTCTTTTGCAGCATGTCCCGGGTTAGATCGATAAAGGGACCTTCGTGCTTCCCCTCCTGGCCTGTCTCCTTCAGCACCTCCTCCACCTCTTTCTTCACGGCCCCCATTGCGTCTGGGTGCTTCATGAGGTAGAGGAGCAGCCAGAAGGCAGCAGGGCCTGTGTTGCCCTGTGAGGCCCAAAGGAGAAGAAACATGTACCTGTCCTGCATGAAGTCTTCCATACCGTGCTCCTCCCTATCCTGCTGCTGCTCGCGCACCCAGACACTGATGTTCTCCTTGGTCTTCACCTTCTGCACTGACAGCATGTTCCAGAACAGCCTCTTCAGCCTCTCCGCCTCTCTCTTCTCCCATGGAGGCAGGACCCCATAGGCCAGATTGGGGAAGAGCTGGTCATACTTACGGAACTCAAGGAAGAGCTCCTGGGACTCCACTCTGTCGACCTCTCTGGCTTTCTCTATGCTCTCTGTGGGTTTTGGTGTCTCATTACCGAACAGAGCCAGGTAACCTGCCCTGAAGACAATGTTGTAGCTGTACTTGAACAGACCGTCCTCATTCCAGGTCATATGGTTATTATCCTCTGTCCCTACATTGTGCAGCATCAGATTCTGTAGGTGGCTCATCATAGCCTGTGTCATGACCACTAAACCGTCCCCCATCAGGTGCTTGTTGCTGGACATCTGAGGAAACCTGTGGTCGGAGTGGTAACCAAACACTTTCTGAACCAGCTTTTGTGCAAACTTGCTGAAGTCCAGTTTGGTGCGGGCCTCCTTCACAATCGTCCCGAAGGACCGAGGGTCCATAAGGAATGTGAAGTAAAATCCTCCCAGCTGCACGGTGAAAATATCCCCATGCTTCCTCTTCATCCTCTCCAGGAACTTTGCTGTGTCCCTGCGGAACTCAAGGACATGGCCCAGCCAGGGGATGGGGCCCCGGTCCAGGGGGGGTTCCCCTGGTCGACACCACCTGAAGGCTCCCAGGAGGTAGAGTCCCCCCAAGACAGAGGCTAACAGAGCCAGAAGGATCGGCAGCAGAAAGCCCATTTTCCTTTCCTCTTCGTTCTTTCAGAGCACATCTGCGCCCTCGGCTGAAGTGTATTTTGTGTTTTCAATACCCATGACTCATGCTCCTCCCCCTTCCTTTCACAGTGAGAATGCCATTTGTATTCTAAGCACTAAGAACTTTTACAGACTCAGTAAGGATGTAAGCATTGTTGTTGTTTTTTGACACTTCATTTAATAGCACAGAATGCTCAGATATGTTGCACTTTCCCATGAAACTTTAATAGAACATTAATATCTTATATTGTATGTTTGGTGTGACGTTGATGGAATATTCTCCTAACCCTCTAAACAGGACACAGGAATGTTCTTGCAATGTTCCTATGAAACATGTCTAGAATATTATTATCAAGGAAAAGCATTGTTTATACATAGCTCTGCCTCAAGCATATGTATTTAGACGGCTCAGGGCCAGGACCATGCAGGTTTCAGCTGTTTTCAGTCAGGAGCCTACAGAGAGATTTTGAGATAGGAAAAACTTATTAGATCACATGTGTAGAGAGAACCTCTCTCAGATTTGTAATAGTGTTGCATTTTGGGTCTTTATGCTGTATCATACCATAAAGAGCAGTGGAGCCAGCCCCAAAACAAGATAATTGAGAAGAGAGGTAAGATTGAAGAAGACATGCACATACCCAAGATATACCCAATATATACCCAAGTCCTCCTGAATCCCTAACAAGGCATGAGTGCAAAAACAAAACAAGAACCCCAAAATTGTCATGCCATCTATTTGCAACTATTTAAAGCCTTTGAATAAATCTGATGATTTTATGGATAGAGGCATACAACTATAATGGCCATGCTCCTTTAAACCATCCATCATTGATATAGACTTTTGTTGTTTTTATGTTTCTTCATTGTGACTAGAAGTGACTTTTCGTAGCAGGTTAGGAGAGCATTTTAGCTAACTCTTCTCCTAACCTTAACCTAATTCTCCTAACCGGCTATATGAATTATTCTAACCTGCTGCGTAAGTTCTCCTAACCTGCTACATTAATTATTCTAACCTGCTGCGTAAGTTTTCCTAACCTGCTACATTAATTATTCTAACCTGCTGCGTACGTTTTCCTAACCTGCTACATTAATTATTCTAACCTGCTGCGTAAGTTCTCCTAACCTGCTACATTAATCATTCTAACCTGCTGCGTAAGTTCTCCTAACCTGCTACATTAATTATTCTAACCTGCTGCGTAAGTTCTCCTAACCTGCTACATTAATTATTCTAACCTGCTGCGTAAGTTCTCCTAACCTGCTACATTAATTATTCTAACCTGCTGCGTAAGTTTTCCTAACCTGCTACATTAATTATTCTAACCTGCTGCGTACGTTTTCCTAACCTGCTACATTAATTATTCTAACCTGCTGCGTAAGTTCTCCTAACCTGCTACATTAATTATTCTAACCTGCTGCGTAAGTTCTCCTAACCTGCTACATTAATTATTCTAACCTGCTGCGTAAGTTCTCCTAACCTGCTACATTAATTATTCTAACCTGCTGCGTAAGTTCTCCTAACTTGCTACATTAATTATTCTAACCTGCTGCGTAAGTTCTCCTAACCTGCTACATTAATTATTCTAACCTGCTGCGTAAGTTATCCTAACCTGCTACGTTAATTCTCCTAACCTGCTACGAAAAAGTCACTTCTGGTCTTAGTTGTATACTACCAAGTCAGAGCCATGTTTCTCAACCTACGACTTTTGTAACATTCAAACCTTGTGTAGGCTACAGATCTCTACATGTGTTGTTGTTTTACTCTCCCTTTGTATTCTCTTCCGACCTCGTTCCCAAACAAAGTTCAAAAGAAAACCACAGACATTCTGAGCTATGTGTAACTTGAGTCATTGACAAAACACACCAGCCTCGGCAACTAACCCCCTCCCCCTCCTCCTAAAATCAACAGGAATTCAGCAAAGAAAAAAATGTCTGCTTTCACCTTTTGTCTCAGGGATTACGGAACAGATCCTGCTTTGCAGAATTGTGGGTTTGCATCTTTTCTCAGTACGAGCTTGGCTGTGAATCCTTTGGCCGTTCCCATCTGATTACTGAAAACTGTCATATTTCTTCAGCAAGTGTTTCAGTGTTTGGTCTGTGCCTTTTTCTCTAAGCTGGGAAATGTTAATTATGCATTTTCAAGTCACACCATTTACATTTTATTTTGGACAGCCATTCTCTGACAAATAATGGGGGAATAGTTCCAGGCACTACATACTGCTGCACTTTTTGCTCTTCATAGCTCACTCTGATCTGCAAAACCCCCATTGGGATCAATCTCGCTCTTGAGTATGTCTTTAGCAACACATTTGTTTTCTTCAGCTTGATAACCTTGAAATGCTCATTGTAGACAGTTATAGACACTGCAGATCCTGTGTCAAGCTCCATTTTGAGGGTTGTGCCTTTGTTTTCTGGTGCCGCCCATATTATGCTACTGCTGGGAGAAGTCACTGGTCGTGTCCGAATACCCATACCTGCGTTTTAAATAGTAGGCCATTTGAGTATGTGAAAACATTATGTTTAATAATATGCAACATTTCAAAAATCGAGAATTGTAACGGCGTTCCTCCTCCTCTTCGTATGAAGAGGAGGAGTAGTGATTCGACCAACGTGCAGCGGGTTGTGCATACATAATGATTTATTAACACAAAGACGAAACACGAAAACAAACACTTGGAAGGATACAAAATAACAAACCGACCTAAACAGACTTAAACTTAAGAACTTACATGTAACACGAAGAACGCATGGACAGGGAAAAACAGACTACACAAAAACCGAACAAACATACCGAAACAGTCCCGTGTGGCGCAACATACACAGACACGGAAGACAACCACCCACAACGAACACTGTGAAACAACCTACCTTAATATGACTCTCAATTAGAGGAAACGCAAAACACCTGCCTCTAATTGAGAGCCATACCAGGCAACCCTTAAACCAACATAGAAAACAGAAAACATAGACTACCCACCCAAATTTACGCCCTGACCAATTAAACGCATACCAAAACAGAAAACAGGTCAGGAACGTGACAAGAAGACTTTAAATGCCCAGATGTCATACTAATTTTGGCAGACTTTTCCACAATGCATTGGAAGATGTGGACTTCGAGTGACAGACCCTAGATCTCTTGAAGTAGCTAAACAACAAAACTAAGGCTCCTTATTTGGGAAGATGCCCGAAGTTTCTGCAGTGCTGTTCAAATGTAGGCTAAGTAGTTTTTGTTCTTCTTAAAATTATCACATGAATTGCGTCGTAGGCCACATTTTTGAAAACAGAAGTATTTTAAATGTATTTTAATCTAAATTGGATTTCTGTTTTCTCACTGAAAAGTATTTATTGTTCTGTAGACCTTCGTAAGAGCTTATACAAGTTGAGTTTTAATGGGGTGGGCATTCTATGTTTTGTGTTTCTATGATTTTGTATTTCTATGTTTGGCCGGGTATGGTTCTCAATCAGGGACAGCTGTCTATCGTTGTCTCTGATTGGGAACCATACTTAGGTAGCCTTTTTTCCCACCTGTCTTGGTGAGAAGTTGACTTTGTTTAGGGCACATAGCCTTTGAGCTTCACGGTTTGTTTTTGTAGTGTTTAATGTTTAGTTCGGCATCATTTTGATTTAATAAAGAAAATGTATGCTCAGAACACTGCACTTTGGTCCTCTTTTTCCAACGGCTGTGACAGATGCGGTGCCTCGGCCAAAGAAGAAGCCTCCTGTATGTCTCCCCAGTCTGGTGAGTCCTGTGCCTGCTCCCAGAGCCAGGCCTCCTGTGTGTCTCTCCACTCCAGAGACGGTCTCCAGCCCGGAGCCTCCAGAGACGGTCTCCAGCCCGGAGCCTCCAGAGACGGTCTCCAGACCAGAGCCTCCAGAGACTGTCTCCAGCCCGGAGCCTCCAGAGACGGCCTCCAGTCCGGAGCCTCCAGTGACGTTCTCCAGTCCGGGCCCGCAGCGAGGGTGCCCAGTCCGGAGCCCGCAGCGAGGGTGCCCAGTCCGGAGCCCGCAGCGAGGGTGCCCAGTCCGGAGCCCGCAGCGAGGGTGCCCAGTCCGGAGCCCGCAGCGAGGGTGCCCAGTCCGGGGCACGCAGCGAGGGTGCCCAGTCCGGAGCCCGCAGCGAGGGTGCCCAGTCCGGAGCCCGCAGCGAGGGTGCCCAGTCCGGAGCCCGCAGCGAGGGTGCCCAGTCCGGAGCCCGCAGCGAGGGTGCCCAGTCCGGAGCCCGCAGCGAGGGTGCCCAGTCCGGAGCCCGCAGCGAGGGTGCCCAGTCCGGAGCCCGCAGCGAGGGTGCCCAGTCCGGAGCCCGCAGCGAGGGTGCCCAGTCCGGAGCCCGCAGCGAGGGTGCCCAGTCCGGAGCCCGCAGCGAGGGTGCCCAGTCCGGGGCCCGCAACGAGGGTCCCCAGTCCGGGGTCGGCGGCGAGGGTCCCCGCACCAGAGGTGCCACCAAAGTGGGCTGAGCCAGCGGTGGAGCGGGGTCTGCGTCGCGCACCTGAGCCGCCGCCGAGGATAGATGCCCACCCAGACCCTCCCCTATAGGTTTAGGTTTTGCGGCCGGAGTCCGCACCTTTAGGGAGGGGGGTACTGTCACGCCCTGACCTTAGAGATCCTTTTTATGTCTCTCTTTTGGTTTGGTCAGGGCGTGAGTTGGGGTGGGCATTCTATGTTTTGTATTTCTATGATTTTCTATGTTTTGGCCGGGTATGGTTCTCAATCAGGGACAGCTGTCTATCGTTGTCTCTGATTGGGAACCATACTTAGGTAGCTTTTTTTCCCACCTGTCTTGGTGGGTAGTTAATTTCTGTTTAGTGTTTTCACCTTATAGGACTGTTTCGGTTATTCTCTTGTTTATTTTTGTTATAGTGTTCAGTTTTAATAAAACAAGCATGAACACTTACCACGCTGCGCTTTGGTCCACACCTTCTTCAACAGATGACCGTTACAAGTTGACTTTGTTTAGGACACATAGCCTTTAACCTGTCTAGGATGAGGGTGCCGCTAGCGGCACTCCCCCCCCCACCCCCACTGAAAAGGCAGAGCCGCGAAATTCAAAAACAATATTTTTTTTAAATATTTAACTTTCACACATTAAAGTCCAATAAAGCTAATGAAAGACACAGATCTTGTGAATCCAGCCAACATGTCCAATTTTTAAAATGTTTTACAGGGAAGACACAATATGTAAAGATGTAAATCTATTACCTAAAAACACATTAGCATAATCCACCATCTTTTATTTGTCCACCAACACCAGTAGCTATCACCAATTCGGCTAAACTAAGATATTTATAGCCCCTAACCAAGAAAAAAACTCATCAGATGACAGTCTGATAACATATTTATGGTATGGGATAGGTTTTGTTAGAAAAATGTGCATATTTCAGGTAGATGGCATAGGTTACAATTGCACCCACCGTCACAAATGGACTAGAATAACTACATAGAGCAACGTGTTTACCTACTTACTAATCATCAAACATTTCGTAAAAATACACAGCATACACTAATCGAAAGACACAGATCCTGTGAATACAGACAATATTTCAGATTTTCTAAGTGTCTTACAGCGAAAACACAATAAATCGTTATATTAGCATAGCACATGTGCAAACATTACCCCAGCATTAATTCTAGCCAAAGTGAGCGATAACGTAAACATCGACAAAATATATTATTTTTTTCACTAACCTTCTCAGAATTCTTCAGATGACACCCCTGTAACATCACATTACAACATGCATGTACAGTTTGTTCGAAAATGTGCATATTTAGCCACCAAAATCATGGTTAGACAATGGGGAAAGTAGCCCAGCTGGTGAGAAAATGTCCGTGCGCCATATTAGACAGTGATCTACTCGTATACATAAATACTCATAAACGTGACTAAAAAATATAGGGTGGACAGCGATTGATAGACAATTTAATTCTTAATACAATCGCGGAATTACATTTTTTAAATTATCCTTACTTTTCAATACAGTTTGCGCCAAGCGAAGCTACGTCAAAAAACATGGCGTCCTAAGCCACTAACATTTTTCGACAGAAACACGATTTATCATAATAAAAATTTCCTACTTTGAGCTGTTCTTCCATCAGTATCTTGGGCAAAGGATCCTTTCTTGGGTCTAATCGTCTTTTGGTGGAAAGCTGTCCTCTTGCCATGTGGAAATGCCAACTGCGTTCAGCATGAACTGGAAGCGTGCCCAGCGATTCACAGCGTTTCAGAAATAAATGTCCCAAAATCGCACTAAACGGATATAAATTGCTATAAAACACTTTAACCTGTCTAGGATCAGCGTGGCGCTAGCGGCACACCCCCCCCCCCCCCACTGAAAAACCAGTGCCGCGAAATTCAAAAAAAATATTTTTTTTAAATATTTAACTTTCACACATTAAAGTCCAATACAGCTAATGAAAGACACAGATCTTGTGAATCCAGTCAACATTTCCGATTTTTAAAATGTTTTACAGGGAAGACACAATATGTAAAGATGTACATCTATTACCTAAAAACACATTAGCATAATCCACCATCTTTTATTTGTCCACCAACACCAGTAGCCATCACCAATTCGGCTAAACTAAGATATTTATAGCCCCTAACCAACAAAAAAACTCATTAGATGACAGTCTGATAACATATTTATGGTATGGGATAGGTTTTGTTAGAAAAAAGTGCATATTTCAGGTAGATGGCATAGTTTACAATTGCACCCACCATCACAAATGGACTAGAATAATTACAATGAGCAACGTGTTTACCTAACTACTAATCATCAAACATTTCGTAAAAATACACAGCATACACGAATCGAAAGACACAGATCCTGTGAATACAGACAATATTTCAGATTTTCTAAGTGTCTTACAGCGAAAACACAATAAATCGTTATATTAGCTTAGCACATAGCAATTAGCAGCCCAGCATTGATTCTAGCCAAAGTGAGCGATAAAAGTCAACATCGCCAAAAGATATTAATTTTTTCACTAACCTTCTCAGAATTCTTCCGATGACACTCCTGTAACATCACATTACAACATGCATATACAGTTTGATCGAAAATGTTTATATTTAGCCACCAAAATCATGGTTAGACAATGTGAAATGTAGCTCAGCTGGTCAGAAAATGTCCTTGCGCCACTTAGACAGTGATCTACTCTTATACATAAATACTCATAAACGTGACTAAAAAATATAGGGTGGACAGGGATTGATAGACAATTTAATTCTTAATACAATTGCGTTATTACATTTTTTAATTTATCCTTACTTTTCAATACAGTTTGCGCCAAGCGAAGCTACGTCAAAAAACATGGCGTCCTAAGCCACTAAAATGTTTCGACAGAAACACGATTTATCATAATAAAAATGTCCTACCTTGAGCTGTTCTTCCATCAGTATCTTGGGCAAAGGATCCTTTCTTGGGAGAAATCGTCTTTTGGTGGAAAGCTGTCCTCTTGCCATGTGGAAATGTCAACTGCGTTCGGGATGAACTGAAAAGCGTGCCCAACTTTTCACATCGTTGCAAAAATAAATGTCCCAAAATCGCACTAAACGGATATAAATTGCTATAAAACGCTTTAAATTAACTACTTTATGATGTTTGTAACTCCTATAACGAGTGAAAAGATGACCGGAGAAATATAACAGGCTAAACTAACGCTTGGAACAGGAGAGGGTCGGTGTCTTCCACGCGCGTTACGCAGCAAGAAAAGACTTGCTAGCTAAAGGTTTTTTTCATTTGTAGGGCCTGTGAACGCGCAATCGACCCCGTTGGAATCGTCATCACGTAAAGGCATCCAGGGGAAGACGTAAGAAGTGTCCGTATAGTCATAGCAACGACAGTGCCCTTTTAACTGACTTCAGAAAAGTGGCCAACATTTCTCAAATCTGACTCCATGTCAGGGAAATTGCTGTAGAATGGGCTCTGTTCCACTTAGAGACAAAATTTCAACTCCTATAGAAACTATAGACTGTTTTCTATCCAATAATAATAATAATATGCATATTGTACGATCAAGGATTTTGTGGGAAGCCGTTTAAAAAATTAGCCAAATTAGCATAAATAGTCTAAACAGCGCCCCCATCCCCAACAGGTTAAATTAACTACCTTATGATGTTTTTAACTCCTATAACGAGTCTTAACATGACCGGAGAAAGATTACTCCCAACACTAATGCTTGGAACAGGTGCGGGTCGGTGTCCTCCACGTGCATGACGCAGCTGCAAAAGACTTACTAGCTACAGGGTTTTTTAATTTATAGTGCCTGTGAACGCGCAATCGACCCCATTCAAATCGTCATCACGTAAAGGCATCCAGGGGAAGACGTAAGCAGTGTCCGTATACTCATAGGAATAACATTGGCTTTAAAACTGACTCCAGAACAGTGGCCAAAATTTCTGAAATCTGACTCCATGTCAGGGAAATTGCTGTAGAATGGGTTCTGTTCCACTTAGAGACAAAATTTCAACTCCTATAGAAACTATAGACTGTTTTCTATCCAATAATAATAATAATATGCATATTGTACGATCAAGAATTTTGTAGGAAGCCGTTTCAAAAATTACACGATTACCATAAATAGTGACAACAGCGCCCCCAGCCTCAACAGGTTAAGCTTCGCGGTTTGTTTTTGTAGTGTTTATTGTTTTGTTCGGCATCATTTTGATTTAATAAAGAATATGTACGCTCACAATGCTGCACCTTGGTCCTCTTCTTTAAACAGCCGTGACAGTACCGACCTCTTTGTCAAGCCTACTGGTCCACTGGGGCCCTTTTCTAAATATGCAAATTCATTTTTGTTCACATGCCTGCCTGTAAAATAAAAAATATATTCTGGTAATAGTTGACAGTTACTCCAAATGGATTGAAGCCTTCCCCACATCATATGAGGAAGCAAGGACTGTGGCTAAGACCCTGTTACAAGACAATGTTCCACAATTCGGTGTCCCACAAAGTTTAGATGGCGATAAGGGGACACATTTCACCTCAAAGATAAGAAAATTACTGTGTGACATGATGCAAGTTAGGAGGAATTGGTATGTACCGTTTCACCCGCAAAGTTCTAGACTTGTAGAACGCTATAGTGGCATTCTGAAAAATAAACAGGGAAAAATATGTTCTCATAGCCTTGTTTTCAATGCGTTCCACCCCAGTCTGGAAATCTGGCCTCAGTCCACATGAAGTACTTATGGCCTGTCCCATAAGTCAGTCCCTGATCTGCATCTGTTGGATGACACTATGATGAAGTACTGTATACCTCTGACTAACTGTATTCGAGCTGTTCACTCACAGGTCTCTGCTGCGCAAACTCCTCCAGACGACCGTCTCCATCACGATCTCTAGCCTGGAGATTGGGTAATGGTCAAGAGGCACGACAGAGGTAATAACCTTTTGAAACCCATGTGGAAAGGACCACATCAGATCGCTCTCATCACCCCAACGGCAGTAAAGTGCTAAGGGAAAGACACCTGGATCCACACCTCCCACTGTAAGCAGGTAGCAGAGCCAGAAGAAGATGTTACACCGTATACTCCTACAACCCAGTGGGGAAACTCTGCTTACCCTGGGTTCTCCTACAACCCAGTGGGGAAACTCTGCTTACCCTGGGACCTCCTACAACCCAGTAAGGGCACTCTGCTTATCCTGGGACTCGCAGTCATTGTGGCTGTGGGCATCGTCTGGGTGGTAGCAAGAGGAGGGGGAATGTGCGAGTAACCTCTCTGCTCCAATGAGGCCCGGCTTCCACAGGAGGAAGGCCAGATTTAGATGACACCGCCGACCTGAACCAGGACTCTGATGACCTGAAGAAGAGAAAAAGAGGGCATGAACATTATGGGGTTTTCCCCGGGTCAAACACTTTCTTACAATTAGCTAGTAATGTCTCTGTACTAAAGAATGTATCAGATTGTTGGGGTGGATTGTTACCAGACAGTGCTGAGACTATGCCATTATTAGCTATACCCCTTGGGGCTTATGGAATATTGATGTAGACCAAAGCTGGCAACCTTACAGACAGGAAGCTTGATTGGGTGGAGGATAGGGTGTTTTATATGAGAAGATTTTATTTTAAGAAATCCCAACTCACTACCCAAGCAACCCATCACCCTGTCCGACTCTCCCCCTGGTTATTTGTGTTATATAGCAAACATTACCCTGCTCTTACTGTTAAAAAATGTAACATTCCACCCTAACATGTCGTTGTGAATGGCATGACAACTGTTCTTGATTCCATTTGAGAAGTAGCCAATGTCGAAATAATGGAGAATGCTACTACCACTGCTTTGGAAGCGCTGACTGCTTAACTTTTTGCTACACATACCATGGTCTTACAAAATAGATTGGCTTTGGATATGCTCCTATCGGATAGGGGGGGGGGGGGGGGGGTTGTGCAGTGGTGGGGGCAGAGTGTTGCCACTGTTTCACCCTTTAATGGGGATCCAAATGACCCTAATGGATATGATAGTACCTGCTTCCCTCGAAATGACCCTGATCTCTATGAACCTCCCTTTTCCCTGGATTGTTATCATTAAATTACCTTTTCAGAGTTTCACGCAGACCACCCTTTTCTGTGTAAAATGCCAATTTCTCTGAAACCAAAAGGTTTTCAATTCTGTCTAACAACTCTCAGATATGTCATGTATGGTGATGCCCATAGTTTTCATGGCATCAAAGGGGGAATTGTGGTGGCAGAATTTGAGGTGAGCAGATGTAACTTCTCAAGGGATATGTTCTGTGTTGTACTGTGATGTTATGCCTTTCATAGACTCACGGTATGTGAGGGATATAAGGGACAAGTAACCATTTCTTCCTTTAGTTCTTCCCCGTGAAATCAGTGGTGGATCTCCCCTGCAGCTGCTCATATTAAAGATGTTTTTATTATATCATTAAATATTCTCTGCCTTAATCTTTGGATCGAATTATCCACAACAGACTGTAAACTACATCAAACCACATCCACTGCACACATGCCTGTTCACAAAACTATGTGAAGATATGGAATCAGAGCATGACAATGTTCTATTTCACACCGAGGCTTGGTGGTTATGGAGGGGGAGTGTAGGAAAGGTTTTTTGCATTGAGAGAGGAACTGTTGTCATTCACAATGGATATAAATACAACAGACTTGGTTGACTTTTTTTGTAATGAAAATAAAATGTGTCTCCTTGCCGATGTAACAGACATATTGGGAAACTGAACGAACTGAACGCAAGCATGCAGGGGAAATTCAAAAACATTCTACAGATGAGTGACCGAATCAGTCACTGATTCGGTCACAGATTCTGAGGAGATAATTCTTATTGGAGAGAGAAAGTATTTCAAAAGCGAACCATGCACCCCTTCCCTCAGCTGTGCATGTTTCTAACAGAAAACAGCATCAGTGTCTCACACGTGTGATGACTGTACTAGCTGGTTGCACACGGCACTGTGGCAGGATGACTGCTTCTACTCAAATGCAGTGGTGAAAGCATTGCTGAGAGCACATTGGCTATCAAACAGCCAATAGAGTAGGGCGTGGGTCTTGATGGCTTGGGATGATGGCTTGGTCAAAGTTGAATGTATCTTGTTCTATCCCAGCAAAAGCAATGGGGATATAAAAATCAAATGCCTTTCACGCAACATACCGCAATGAATTAGGTATACGTGGCTTTTATTTTTAAATGTTTTTTACCCTCTACCCATTTCTGATATACAACAAAATATTTTATTAAAATGCAGGCGTGGTCAATTAGTGGGATTTTGGTCTGTGTATGAAAGGGATATAAGTAAGTAGCTTTTGGGCTAGATTCAATCCGTAGTGCTGGAAGATCCGTGTTAAAATGTAAAGGGTTATTTACGATTTAGCTGACATTTGCATCATTTGCTGGTGAATGCAGTCTCCAGGAATGCCAGAATATTGCTTTTGCATTTCAATCCCCATATTGTGCTGATCTTCCACCCCCTGGATTCAACAGCCTGGTTTCATAAAGTAGTGGTAACATAGTAAATGTAAATCCGCTGAATCAGTCTAGGGTGCGTTCGTAAATTCACTTTGGCTATCTACTCCGATTTCAGAGCACTCTCATCTGAATGTGCCAGAGCGCAGAATAACTGATAAATTTACGAACACTCAACACCTGAATATGGCCGGTGTCAGTAAACGTTGGCAAAAAAGCGTAATTAAATTGTTGCCAGCAGCACAGCTCCAGTCACCAACGCTCTGGATAACATGAAAACAGCTCTGCTAGGGTGAGTAAAATGGGAGGTGTTCTCTTATTTGTGTCTGGAAGTAGCTAGCAAGCTAGCCAACGTTGGATTGGGTGCTCGAATGCCGTTGTGAGGTCAGGACGCTCTGAACAACCCTACTCCTCGGCCAGAGCGTCAGCGAAACACTATGAATTTACTAATGGTCAATCTGACAACGCTCTGAATTTCCGAACGACCAGAGCACACTCCAGACTGAATTTACATATACACCCTTAGGCCTTACAGTACATTAATATCTCTATTTTGGGTGTGACAAAGAGATCTTCTGTTAAATCTGACAATTAATCTTGATGGTTGTAAAGTCGTCTCAAATAAAACTGTGAAAGACCTCGGCGTTACTCTGGACCCTGATCTCTCTTTTGACGAACATATCAAGACTGTTTCAAGGACAGCTTTTTTCCATCTACGTAACATTGCTAAAATCAGAAATTTTCTGTCCAAAAATGATGCATAAAAATTAATCCATGCTTTTGTTACTTCTAGGTTAGACTAATGCAATGCTCTACTATCCGGCTACCCGGATAAAGCACTAAATAAACTTCAGTTAGTGCTAAATAGGGCTGCTAGAATCCTGACTAGAACCCCAAAATTTGATCATATTACTCCAGTGCTAGCCCCCCTACACTGGCTTTCTGTTAAGGCAAGGGCTGATTTCAAGGTTTTACTGTTAACCTACAAAACGTTACATGGGCTTGCTCCTACCTATCTTTCCGAGTTGGTCCTGCCGTACATACCTTCACATACGCTACGGTCACAAGACGCAGGCCTCCTAATTGTCCCTAGAATTTCTAAGCAAACAGCTGGAGGCAGGGCTTTCTCTTATAGATCTCAATTTTTATGGAATGGTCTGCCTACCCATGTGAGAGACGCAGACTCAGTCTCAACCTTTAAGTCTTTATTGAAGACTCATCTCTTCAGTAGGTCCTATGATTGAGTGTAGTCTGGCCCAGGAGTGTGAAGGTGAACGGAAAGGCTCTGGAGCAACGAACCGCCCTTGCTGTCTCTGCCTGGCCGGTTCCCCTCTCTCCGCTGGGATTCTCTGCCTCTAACCCTATTACAGGGGCTGAGTCAGTGGCTTACTGTTGCTCTTTCATGCCGTCCCTAGGTGGGGTGCGTCACTTGAGTGGGTTGAGTCACTGACGTGATCTTCCTGTCTGGGTTGGCGCCCCCCCTTGGGTTGTGCCGTGGCGGAGATCTTTGTGGGCTATACTCGGCCTTGTCTCAGGATGGTAAGTTGGTGGTTGAAGATATCCCTCTAGTGGTGTGGGAGCTGTGCCTTGGCAAAGTGGGTGGGGTTATATCCTTCTTGTTTGGCCCTGTCCGGGGGTATCATGGGAGGGGGCCACAGTGTCTCCTGACCCCTCCTGTCTCAGCCTCTAGTATTTATGCTGCATTAGTTTATGTGTCGGGGGGATAGGGTCAGTTTGTTATATCTGGAGTACTTCTCCTGTCTTATCCGGTGTCCTGTGTGAATTTAAGTATGCTCTCTCTAATTCTCTCTTTCTCTCTCTCGGAGGACCTGAGCCCGAGGACCATGCCTCAGGACAACCTGACATGATGACTCCTTGCTGTCCCCAGTCCACCTGGCCGTGTTGCTGCTCCAGTTTCAACTGTTCTGCCTGCGGCTATGGAACCCTGACCTGTTCACCGGACGTCCTACCTGTCCCAGACCTGCTGTTTTCAACTCTCTAGAGACTGCAGGAGCGGTAGAGATACTCTTAATGATCCGCTATGAAAAGCCAACTGACATTTACTCCTGAGGTGCTGACTTGTTGCACCCTCGACAACTACTGTGATTATTATTCTTTGACCATGCTGGTCCTTTATGAACATTTGAACATCTTGGCCATGTTCTGTTATTATTTCCACCCGGCACAGCCAGAAGAGGACTGGCCACCCCTCATAGCCTGGTTCCTCTCTAGGTTTCTTCCTAGGTTTTGGCCTTTCTAGGGAGTTTTTCCTAGCCACCGTGCTTCTACACCTGCATTGCTTGCTGTTTGGGGTTTTAGGCTGGGTTTCTGTACAGCACTTTGAGATATCAGCTGATGTACGAAGGGCTATATAAATACATTTGATTTGATAAAAGTAAAAATATAGTTTTGATTTTTATTTTACGTCAGAGGTCAGTGATAAAGATCTATTGATTCGAATATTGTGTATGATAAGTTGTTCTATTTCATCTTCTGAGCATTTAATTGGCCTGTAAAAGTGAACTCTTTAAGGCACGTGTCAAACTCATTCCATGGAGGGCAGAGTGTCTGCGGGTTTTCGCTCCACCCTTGTACTCGGTTGATGAATTAAGGTCACTAATTAGTAAGGAACTCCCCTCACATGGTTGTCTAGGTCTTAATTGAAAGGAAAAAACAAAGACCCGCAGACACCCTGCTCTCCGTGAAATGAGTTTGACGTCCCTGCTTTAAGGTATTCTATGTTTCATCTAAAAGATAAGAGTGTTGTGAAATACTGTCTGTTATCCTTCTAAAGGGCAACTAACTCTAGGCCATTGACATCAACTTTCAGGTGGTGCACAAGAATAAACAATTCATGGCGCATTGATGGATGTTCTGGATATTTGTAAATACCGTCTCTAATACCACAATGTCTTTCTGAACCACACAAACATCAGTGCGGTAACAATGTTGAGGATTTGATGTGGCGTTGAAATGTAGACACAGGAAAAGTACCAAAGTCTAAATATTTTGGATCTAAAAACAGTAATTTGGGAAATGTTGAAAACGTTTGGATGTGTGAAAGTCCATGGGCTTGATTACTGTAGGGCAGCAACCTACTACAATACTAAGCACATACTATCCCTTACCTTGTCACTGAGGAGCCTAGAAACACATGTATTCAATTATCTGTGTACACAAGGATAACGGTGTTAACTTCTCTTGCCTCATGCCGCCCCCATCTGGCCAATAATAGTAGTGTGCATTTGTTCTATATACCACCACTGACCATTAGTCAGTGGGCATTCCGAGTCTTTCCTTCAAAATGCTTAAAAGTCGGTCTAGAAACATTAATATTTTTTGCAAAGCCCAAAAGGTAGGCTACCATTATGACAGATTGTGAAGCGCACGTTCAAATACATTTTTACCTGGCCAAATTATTAGATGACGGGGTTTTTTACGCATTGAACTAGATTGATGTGCTTTTTTCACAATTTATTGTTTCTGCAGTGTGGATTTACCCTCTTTGAATAATAGTTTTGTAAGTAATAGCAGTATGCAAATAAGGGAGCCAAATGAATGGCTCTTTCACTGATGCATTTCAGTTCCCCACACCAAAAAGATCTATTCAAAAAGAGCCGTTCGTTCACAAACGACACATCACTACTGACCATACATTCTTCTTGACAAAGGGGTCACAGTAAAATGGTCCATGTTGTTTGTCTATTGCCAGTCTTCTAGGGGGTATTTTTAAGTAGTCCAATCTGTCTGAGTCTACTTATCAATGATTGTGTCCTGTCATGGCAAGAATTAGAGTGGAAATTTTGATCGGTCAAAGATGTTTCCTGTTTAATGGGGAAACAAACAAAAATGTTGACTACTTTAATACACAAGTGAATTTGTCCCAATACTTTAGTTCCCCTAAATTTGGGGGACTATGCATAAAAAGTGCTGTAATTTCTAAATGGTTCACCCGATATGGATGAAAATATGCACATTAACCTCATAGTCATTATATAATTTCAATTTTCCCCACAATTGTCATTGTTCCAATACTTTTGAAACTCACTGTATATGTTATCATCAAGAAGAATAAACAACTTTCCTGTATGATGTATTATGCATTAGAGTAGACTTAACTCTGGAAAAAAAGAGTTTCTGAAATCCTAAAACCCAGTATTAAATGTGCTATTCTAGCAAAGCAAACCTGCTTTTGAGTAAGCACTATGATAGTCAGCATTTAGTCTGTAGTTATTAGGCATTCCTCCGTTTCCTGGTATTTGTCATAATCTTTTCCTATTCTTATTCCCCTGTTTAAAGCAGCAAAGTAGCCTATTAGTATAATTCAAGTAAAATCATAACTGAGACTTTAACGGTTTAAATGGAAACACTATAGCATGCAGCTCACCGATATTACAGCATTTGTTGAACTGATGTTTTTTTTGCCATCATGTACACGTTGTAGGCTTTTACTGCTGAGGTAGGCTACCATCCCCCGCATCAGGCTGACCCAATTGTCCCTTGGCAGAGGCCATGTCACACCTCTGTGTTACGGACGAGATTGCCAGGGAACTCAGTCAGCTGAGCTGGTCAGCCAAGGAAAAGGAAAAGCTGAGGAAAAGCCTCCATCCTGGACTTCCTTAACGTGTGTTAGTGCTATCGCTGTGTGTGAGTGTGCCTGTCTATCTTGAGTGTGGAATAAAGCACGTTCGGCACATCTGTCTCCTAATGGTCATTATCTGCTTTCTAACAGAGGCGCTGGGACAGTTGCACCTATATATTAAACCAGCACCTCTATCGGAGTCCACCACCAGTTGGTGGCTCTCTTTTTCATTAGGCCTAGTGTCAATCTCATATCTGGTTGTAATTTTGGCCCTATATCCCTTAAAGCCACTCTAAATCTTCTTGCAAACATCTGAGTTAATCTGAATTAAAATTTTAGTTAGGTTTGAACTCAATAGACTTCACTCATATAGAGGCTTATGAAATGTTACCTCTATATACATATTCATAGGCTATAGCCTATCTATATAGACCTCTAATCGTAAATGTTATTTATGGATAGGAAACAGCCTAGAAATAGATATTTCAGAATATTATAGCATGAAATCAAATCAAATGTTATTTGTCACATGCTTCGTAGACAACAGGTATAGACTAACATTGAAATGCTTACTGTTAATGAACCAAGTGTGTCTGTCTGTTAGTCAGTTCCATCTATGTAGAATATATTGGTCTAGTATAGATAGGTGAGTTGTATAAAATAATCAGATTCATGAAAATCCTTTCATATCATGAGATCCAAATCGACTGACTCTGGTACATTCTGTTCGGTCCTTGCTAGCAGATATCCTTTGGACATCCAACTCTGACATCACTGAAGTTGACATTTAAAAAGGTTAAGGTTAGTTAAGGGTTATGGTTAAGGTTAGAGTTTAGGGTATGGACATCCCAAGGATCCCTTATAGCACTAACCCTTTATATTCCATCAAGCAGTGCATGCCCATAGAGATAGTTAGAGGACTCATATTTATATCTGTGCCATTATAGCACCTGTGACAGCATGGGGAGCTCTATTGAGACTAGAATCCATAGGAATCCTCACCCAATTCACTACTTTGACTACTTCGACATGGCGGAAGCATGGTGGAAACCCTCAATGGCGCTGCCCATGCTATAATAGTCATTTTGGCCACTAGAGGTCTCTATCATTCTCTGTGTGGATGCCGGACATTGGAGGAGCCAACCTGGAGCCAACTTGTTATAGAACTGCACGTCACCCGTCCCGCTCCCTCCGTGTATTGTTTTGCACTCTGGGAAATGGTGATCCAGTCAATATCTCCTGTGAAAGGCAGAATAAAGTGTTCGTAACAAAGACGCAGGGAGTCAGGAAGCAGGTGGTAAGTTTAATAAAAACAAACAAACGTAGCTACAGGAACAAGAGTAGCGTCTGAACATAAACCAGAAACAACACTGCCTGATGGGTGACAACAACAGAGTACTAGATAAAGGAGTGATGAAGTCCAGGTGTGCCTAATGAAGGTTGCCAGGTATGCATAAAGATTGGTTGCCAGGACCGGTGGTCAATAGACCAGTGATGTTGAGCACTGGAGGGAGCGGGAGTAGACATGACAGTGTTCCATAAACAAGGGATACAAATAAAAAATAGATTTAACAATTAATTTGAGATGTTTGAGGTTTTTCTTGGCTAAACGCGTGAGAGAATTATTTGGAAAAAGTTGAATGTTACTTACGTCACATGTTGGCTTACTGAGTTGCTCAATGAAAGGACAGTACGGTGTCTGCTCGCTGTGTAGACCTACACAAAATTAAACGGTAACAAAATATATTTATTTTAATTTCAGATATCCCTCTCTAATAATTATAAATTATTTTTCATAAGAAACAGTTGCCTTTGTTTGACCTTCACTCAAAAAGTGTCCGCAACTTATATTTTATAGGCTACTGGCCTTTCTATGGTTGAATGATGATATATATTTATTGCTACAAGCTCTGATAAGAATTGTTAAATTGCTACAATCTACGATATATTTTCTAATGTAAAGATGACGTCAAGGTTTCACTGTACTTTCCAATAGAACACCATGTCACTGACATTTGAACTTATACTTCAAGTCATTAATCATTCATTTAGTATTGTAGGTTTTACAAACTCAAATACTGAGACCTATATCCCAATATTTTCCAAGAATATGATTTGCAGCCTATTTAATGTCATTGATGTAGTGAGACAATCATTGTGAATAACGTATTTTCTAGATTTATGTTATAAAGTAACTCTCGGTAATTCTCTCCAAATTGTTCTGATTTCAGCCAAGATGTCTGCATTTGAATATGATAAAGGAGAGTCAAACTATGCGAAAGGCAAAGGAGGATCCTTTTGTTGCAATGAGTGATTAGTATACAACGCGCACACGCACACACACACACACACACACACACACACACACACACACACACACACACACACACATATACATCATAGTTTAGTTATCTCATGCACCTCTATGATTACATCACCAAATGAAAGCAAGATATGAACATGCACATACAGTAGCCTACCATACACGGTCAAAATGTGTTGTTATTTTGTACTGTTGTATTGATGTTGATAATGACTGTGTGTCTTCAAGTGTCATTGTCCTATAGGCCCAGTTGTCCTTTCATATTCTGTACTCTACTTTCTCTGTTGTTGTTTTTTGCATTCAAGGATGGCAGGATTCTTTACCATCGTGGGCTACAGACTGTTCAAGTTGAATATCTGTGGATGCATGAAGATGTCAGTGCACCTTATCCACATGGGTGTAATGGCTCAAGGATTTGTGGTGGGAGCTATGACCATTGGTATGTACAGGTTTACATGCCATTGGAACCCGTTGACACATGGGGGCTGTTTGAGGAAGCAAGATCAATGAGTTAGCTAGCTGTCCCGGAAAATCTGAAACAACTTAATGTTTTTGAGAAATATAGACATGAAATCGGCATGGTATAATTATCTCTTGTGGACAGACAAATGTAACTGGCATTTGTCAACCATTTGTCAACAGACGGTGGGATACGACAACTAACGACGGACTTTGCTCTGGTGCACAGATTTTCCACCACTGATCATTTGGACAAATCACAATTTTACAGGACACATTTGGCACATAGACTTGCCTATAACTTGGAAAGAGAGGAGGGTGGAGCTACCGCCTTGCTTCCGCTCCTTGTTCTAGTATCTTTTATTTATTTATTTTACCGTTATTTTACCAGGTAAGTTGACTGAGAACACGTTCTCATTTGCAGCAACGACCTGGGGAATAGTTACAGGGGAGAGGAGGGGGATGAATGAGCCAATTGTAAACTGGGGATTATTAGGTGACCATGATGGTTTGAGAGCCAGATTGGGAATTTAGCCAGGACACCGGGGTTAACACCCCTACTCTTACGATAAGTGCCATGGGATCTTTAATGACCTCAGAGAGTCAGGACACCCGTTTAACGTCCCATCCGAAAGACGGCACCCTACACAGGGCAGTGTCCCCAATCACTGCCCTGGGGCATTGGGATATATTTTTTTTAGACCAGAGGAAAGAGTGCCTCCTACTGGCCCTCCAACACCACTTCCAGCAGCATCTGGTCTCCCATCCAGGGACTGACCAGGACCAACCCTGCTTAGCTTCAGAAGCAAGCCAGCAGTGGTATGCAGGGTGGTATGCTGCTGGATAACACGTTTCATCACAGAAATTAATCGAGCACCTGACTCATTTACGCAATATTTTAGTTCTGGATTTCTGAGATTAGGTATAATTGACTCGACATCCTAACAACGCATTTGCAAGTTTAGCTTTCAAAATTAATCTGAAAATGAAGAGATATATTTGACTGCTTTCAAAGTTAACTGGCTAACATAATGATCCTGCTTTCTGGAACATCCCAATGGTATTAAAATTAAAACCTGTATATTTAGACAATGAAGAAAAATATAAACGCAATATGCAACAATTTCAAAGATTTCACTGAGTTACAGTTCAAATCCAGGCTGTATCACATCCGG
Source organism: Salvelinus fontinalis (assembly GCF_029448725.1). Lineage (NCBI taxonomy): Eukaryota > Metazoa > Chordata > Actinopteri > Salmoniformes > Salmonidae > Salvelinus > Salvelinus fontinalis. The sequence goes on from NC_074690.1 coordinate 34,815,402, forward strand.
ACGTGATTGGGAGTCCCATAGGGCGGCGCACAATTGACCCAGCATAGTCCTAGTTTGGCTAGGGTAGGCTGTCATTGTAAAAAATAATTTGTTCTGAACTGACTTGCCTACTTAAATGAAGGTTAAATTAAAAAAAATAAGGAAATCAGTCAATTGAAATAATTTCATTCGGCTCTAATCTATGGATTTCACGACTGGGCAGGGGTGCAGCAATGGTTGGGCCTGGGAGGGCAAAGGCTCACCCACTTGGGAGCCAGGCCCAGCCAATCAGAATTAGTTTTTCCCACAAAAGGGCTTCATTACAGAAATAAATACTCCTCAGTTTCATCAGCTGTCCGAGTGGCTGGTCTCAAACGATCCCGCAGGTGAAGAAGCCGATGTGGTGGTCTGTGGTTGTAAGGCCGGTTGGAATACTGCAAAATCCTCTAAAACGACATTGGAGGTGGCTTATGGTAGAGAAATTAACATTCAATTATCTGGCAACAGCTCGTGTACATTCCTGCAGTCAGTATGCCAATTGCACGCTCCTTCAAAACTTGAGACATCTGTGGCATTGTGTTGTGTGACAAAACCACACATTTTAGTGTCCTTTTATTGTCCCCAGCACAAGGTGCACCTGTGTAATGATCATGCTGTTTCATCAGCTTTTTGATATGCCACACCTGTAAGGTGGATGTATAATCTTGGCAAAGGAGAAATGCTCACTAACAGCGATATAATCAAATTTGAGTACAACATTTTAGAGAGATACGCTTTTTGTGCGTAAGGAACATTTCTGGGAGCTTTTATTTCAGCTCATGAAACATTGAACCAAAACTTTAAATGTTGAGTTTATATTTTTGGTCATTATATACAGTACCAATCAAAAGTTTGGACACACCTACTCATTCAAGTGTTTTTCTTGAATGAGTAGGTGTGTCTATCATTTGTTTTTCAACACGACAATGACCCAACACACCATCAGGCTGTGTAAGGGCTATTTGACCAAGATGGAGAGTGAAGGAATGCTGCATCAGATGACCTGGCCTCCACAACCACCCAACCTCAACCCAATGGAGATGGTTTGGGATGAGTTGGACCGCAGAGTGAAGGAAAAGCAGTCAACAAGTGCTCAGCATATGTGGGAACTCCTCCAGGTGAAGCTGGTTGAGAGAATTCCAAGAGTGTGCAAAGCTGTCATCAAGGCAAAGGGCTACTTTGAAGGATATAAAATATATTTAGATTTGTTTAACTATTTTTTGGTTACTACATGATTCCATATGTGTTATTTCATAGTGTTGATGTCTTCACTATTATTCTACAATGTAGAAAATAGTAAAAATAAAGAAAAACCCTTGAATGAGTAGGTGTGTCCAATCTTTGACTGGTACTGTATATACAGTGACTTCGGAAAGTAATCAGACCCCTTGACATTTTCTACATTTTGTTACGTTACATCCTTATTCTTTTATATATATATATATATAGCTCAGCAATCTACACACAATACACCATAATGACAAATCGAAACGTTTTAAAAATATAAAACAGATATTATTATTTCCATAAGTAGTCAGCCCCTTTTTTCGAGCTCAGGTGCATCCTGTTTCCATTGATCATCCTTGTTCCTACAACTTCATTGGAGTCTTCATTGGTAAATTCAATAAATTCAAAAAACTTCATTGGTAAATCCAATTGAATCGACATGATTTGGAAAGGCACACAGTTGACAGTGCATGTCAGGGCAAAAACCAATACATGAGGTTGAAGGAATTTGTCCAAAGAGCTCCGAGATAGGATTGTGTCGAAGGCACAGATCTGGGGAAGGGTATCAAAAGAATTCTGCAGCAATGGAGGTCCCCAAGAACACAGTGGCCTCCATCATTCTTAAATGGAAGATGTTTGAAACCATCAAGACTCTTCCTAGAGCTGGCCGCCTGGTCAAACTGAGCAATCGAGGAAGAAGGGCCTAGGTCAGGAAGGTGACCAAGAACCTGATGGTCACTCTGACAGAGCTCTAGAGTTCCTCTGTGGAGATGGGAGAACCTTCCAGAAGGAACAACCACTTCTGCAGCACTCCAACAATCAGGCCTTTATGGTAGAGTGGCCAGACAGAAGCCACTGCTCAGTTAAAAGCAAATGACAGCCTGCTTAGTGTTTGCCAAAAGGCACCTAAAGACTCTAAGACCATGAGAAACAAGATTCTCTGGTCTGATGAAATCAAGATTGAACTCTTTGGCCCGAATGCCAAGCGTCACAAAACCTATCACCATCCCTACGGTAAAGCAGAGTGGTGGCAGCATCCTGTTCCAGAGTGCTCAGGACCTCAGACTGGGGCGAAGGTTCATCTTCCAAAAGGACAACGACCCTAAGCACACAGCCAAGACATCGCAGGAGTGGCTTCGGAACAAGTCTCTGAATGTCTTTGAGTGGCCCAGTCAGAGACCGGACTTGAACACGGTCGAACATCTCTGGAGAGACCTGAAAATACCTGTATAGCAACACTCCCCATCCAACCTTAAAGAGCTTGAAAGAATCTGCAGAGAATAATATATTTTTGTGTCTACACACATTACCTTTTTTTGTGTAATGTATCTACATTTTGATCGGATGTGGTTGGCATGGTGTGTAACGTTACAACCACCAATGTACAGACACAAGCAAAATACTAATATTTTGGCACAGTGTTGCGGGGTTTGTAGCGAAATACACTATATATACAAAAGTATGTGGACACCACTTCAAATGAGTGGATTTGGCTATTTCAGCCACAGCTGTTGCTGAAAGGCACACAGCCATGCAATCTCCATAAACAAATATTGACAGCTCAGTGACTTTCAACGTGGCACCATTATAGGATGCCACCTTTCCAACAAGTCAGTTAGTCAAATTTCTGCCCTGCTAGAGCTGCTCAGTCAACTGAAAGTGATGTTATTGTCAAGAGGAAATGTCTAGGATCAACAATTGCTCAGCTGTGAAGTGGTAGGCCACACAAGCTCACAGAACGGGACTGCCGGGTGCTGAAGCACATAGCGTGTAAAAATCGTCTGTCCTCAGTTTTAACACTCACTACCCAGTTCCAAACTGCCTCTGGAAGTAACATTAGCACAACAACTGTTTGTCGGGAGCTTCATGGAATGGGTTCCCATGGCCAAGCACGATTGCCAAGCGTTGGCTGGAGTGGTGTAAATCTCACTGCCATTGGACTCTTGAGTAGTGGAAACGCGTTCTCTGGGGTGATGAATCATGCTTCACCATCTGGTAATCCGACGGACAAATCTGAGTTAGGCGGATGCCAGGAGAACGCTACCTGCCCTAATGCATAGTGTCAACTGTAAAGTTTGGTGGAGAAGGAATAATGGTCTGGGGCTGTTTTTCACGATTCGGGCTCGGCCCCTTAGTTTCAGTGAAGGACAATCTTAACGCTACAGCATACAATAACATTCTAGACAATTCTGTGCTTCCAACTTTGTGACAACAGTTTGGGGAAGGCCCTTTCCTGTTTTAGCATGACAATTCCCTGTGCACACAGTGAGGTCCATACAGAAATGGTTTGTCGAGATCAGTGTGGAAGAACTTGACTGGCCTGCACAGAGCCTTGACCTCAACCCCATCGAACACTTTTGGGATGAATTGGAACGCCGACTGCGAGCCAGACCTAGTCGCCCAACATGAGTGCCCAACCTTACTAATTTCTCTTGTGGCTTAATGGAAGCAAGTCCAAGTGTTTTAACATGTCATGGAATGCCTTCCCAGAAGAGTGGAGGCTGTATTGTCAGCAAAGGGGGAACAAACTCAATATTAATAACCATAATTGTGGAATGAGATGTTTGACGAGCAGGTGTCCACATACTTCTGGTCATGTAGTTTATGCCCTAAAACAGATTTGGCCACTCATCAAATCAGATTGTATTTCATAAGGTGAATGCACCAATTTGTAAGTCGCTCTGGATAAGAGCGTCTGCTAAATGACTTAAATGTAAATGTAAATGTATTTGCCACCGAATAGAACAGGTGCAGACCTTAACATGAAATGCTTTCTTACAAGCCCTTAACCAACAATGCAGTTTTAAGAAAGATAAGAGTTAAGAAAAATATTTACTAAACAAACTAAAGTTTAAAAAAAAGAGCAACAATAAAATAACAAGAACGAGGCAATATTCAGGGGGCACCGGTACCGAGTCAATGTGCGGAGGTACAGGTTAGTCGAGGTAATTAAGGTAATATGTAGGTAGGGGTAAAGTGAAAGGCCAAATCTCTACTGAAGTTGCTTACCAAGAAGACAGTGAGAGGCCGAGTTACAGTTTTGATTTAAATCTACTTCAAAATCTATGGCAAGACCTGCAAATGGTTGTCTAGCAATGATCAACAACTAATTTGACAGAGCTTGAATAACTATGAAAAGAATAATGGGCAAATGTTGCTCAATCCAGGTGTGGAAAGCTCTTGGAGATTTACCAAGAAAGACTCACAGCTGTAATGGCTGCCAAGGTGCTTCTACAAAGTATTGACTCAATGGTGTGAATGCTTATGTAAATTAGATATTTTTGTATTTCATTTTCAATAAATGTGCAAATATTTCTAAAAACATGTTTTCAATTACTCATTATGGTGTAGACTTGCATGTGCCACCGCTTGCGTTCTCCCCAGCTCCATGCTCCCCCCCACCTGTTGCGCGGTGCGTGCCTCCAAGGAGGAACACGTTGCCATGGATACATTAGCGTTCGATCGGACGAGGAAGTGTACCAATACCAAAACAGCTCTACACACGTTTCGTGAACTGTGAAATGTCAAGCTTATAACCACAGATATCTCAATTGTTCAGCAACCTGTGTATTGTTATGTTGTAGCTCAACGCAGAACGTTGTTTCAAAGGTGAGTTTAAACTATTCATTTACATCCCCTGCCTATAACAGCTAACGTTCGTTAGCTAAATTAGCTAAACTAGTTAGCTAACCTTAATAACGTCCTTAGCCAACGCCGGGCTATCTTAAAATATGATGCTAGTGAGGTTTAAAACCTCTGAGACTAGGCCTAAGCGTACTTTACACGAAGTAAATTGTTAATTACTAAAACATATTTTGTTTGGATGTAGGTCTAGTGTCTTGTAACCATAACCACCCCACCCCTCCTCTCTCCACCAAGTTACAGTTTATACAACCGTTGTAGACCGAGGTCAAATTTGTTTTAGGATATTCGGTGAATATTAGGTTCTCTCTCATCAATAACTATTGAACAAAGCATGCCATGGCTATAACGATGGTATATTCTGAATCGGCTGGATGGAGAAATATCCACACCTTTATTATTATTTTTGTAATAATACCATTTCTGATTTTAATCTTCAATAGCTCTTATACAAAGTGTGCCATGGCTATTAAAATGATATGTTCAGAATAAGGGAAGGATGGTGTAACGGCGGCCTTCCCTCTCTTCACTAGAAGAGTGGGTGAAACAGGGATAGGACCAACACGCAGCGTAGCCAGTGCTCAACATGTTTAATTAACAAAAAAACTACAGTGACCACTAAACAAAATAACAAAAGTGGCAAACCGATACAGACCTATCTGGTGCAGAATACATAGACAGGAAACAACCACCCACAATCCCCAACACAAAACAAGCCACCTATATATGATTCTCAATCAGGGACAACGATTGACAGCTGTCTCTGATTGAGAACCATATTAGGCTGAACACAGAAACAGACGAACTAGACACACAACATAGAATTCCCACCCAGCTCACGTCCTGACCAACACTAAACAAGCAAAACACATAAGAATTCTGGTCAGGACGTTACAGATGGACAAAAATCAAAAGTTTTATTTAGGTAGATTTATTTCTTCCTTTTTTTTGTTTTTAGCTTTCAATCTTCAATAGCTGTTACACAAATGGAGAGATTGTTATGTGCCAAGTGTATTTCATTTTTTTTATAATACATTTGCAAAAATCTCTAAAAACCTGTTTTCTCTTTGTCATTATGGGGTATTGTGTGTAAATTGATGAGGAAAACAGTCAATTTCAATTTCAGAATAAGGCTGTAACATAACAAAATGTTGAAAAAGGGAAGGGGTCTGAATAATTTACGAATGCACTGTATACTTTTCTTAGTCATTGCACGCTTTGTGTAAGAGCTATTGAACATAAAAAAATTAATACAAATGCAATTTCTAGAGAGAAAAAAGCAAGGGAGCTTTGTCCGTCCTCCCCTCATTCTGAATATGTCATTGTCATAGTCATGGCACGCTTTGTGTAAGAGCTAATGAAGATTGAAAGCTAAAAATAATAATACAAAAATACATTTAAACCAAAACAAAGCCATGGATTTTTGTCCAACCTCCCCGATTCTGAATATTTAATTTTCATAGTCATGGCACACTTTGTGTAAGAGCAATTGAAGATTGAAAGCTACAAATAATAATATAAAAATATAAAAATACATTTAAACCAAAACAAAGCTGTGGATTTTTCTCCATCCACCCCTGACTCAGAATCTACCATAGTCATGGCATGCTTGATTCAATAGCTATTGATGAGAGAAAACCAAATATCTACCGGATATCCAATATAAAACACATTTTACCTTGATCTGTTCTAGCTCCTGTTTGTGTTTCATGGAAATTAGCACGTAACTGTAACCTTACACATTGACATTTCAAATTCAGGTCTATCTGAACTGTACCTGCCTATGTAACTTCCATGTAAATACATATCATTAAGAATGCATTACATAATTTAAATGGCCTCCAAAATAACAGTGTTAGTTAGCTAACTACCCTTTTTTTGTTCTGTCAGCCAAATTAAGTGTTAACATTTATTTTCAACACCAAGGGACTGCAATTTCTGGGTTGGACATTTCTGTACAACATGGAAGAAGATGATGGACTAAAGGATAACCTTCGTCTACAGTTCCAGGCTCTGCAGGAGCAGCAAGAGAAGCGTCTCCAGAGAAGACTAGAGAAACAGAAGAAGGAGCAGAAGGTCACTGAGTTCCAGGACAATCTGAACCTGTCCCAGCTAGACATTCATCACACGGATGATTGTAGTAAAAAGTGAGCTCTATGAAATATTATTAGGTTAGGTCTATATTATTAAAGTTAGACAAAGTTTCCTCCCCCAATACAGCCTAACATTATGCTTACCATAGGCATTGTAGCATTATGAATTAGTTATATGTACCTATCTCATTATTACCCAAATGGATTAGTGTTTGGAGCAATTGTTTTGGACAAAGCTTTCATTAGCTTTGAAATAGCAATTGTAGCACAATGCAAGTTGTGGGTCTTTAGGGGAGAACTTTCATAAACCTAAATATGACTGTGTTGTTATTGTCGTTTGTAATTGGAGGGAATTTATCATCCTCCATATTAAAATGTTGACTTTAATTGGTTTTTAATCCCCACAGGCTGTTACAGAATGAAAATGAACAGTTACAGGACCAGGTGAGGGAGCTGAGGGATGAAAATGGCCGACTATTCAAACTAGTGAGCGAGAAAGACTTTGAGATTAAACATCTGAAGAAGAAGAGGGAGGAAGACAGGCTGGCTTTAGCAGGTATTGTACAGTATATGAAAAAACTTGAATGAACAAATCATATTTTGGGTTGATAAGATTTGGATTTGGCTACATTCAGAGTAAAATTATGATATCAATTTTTGTCAATGTTTTATTATTACTTTCAGAGCTCCATTTGACTTTGGGAATGTTGTCTAAAGTGGCATGTGTCCTTTTTTATTGATTTTATGACTATCTTGTCCAAGGCACATCTGGCTTGGCGGGTGATGCGGCAGCAACCAAGATTGTTGAGCTTTCTAAGAGGAATCGAGAGTTTGCTTCTGAAATGGAACGAGAAAAAGTTAAAGCAAAACAAACTAGCAACAGAGTGAAAGAGCTTGAGAAAGAGGTAAATGGGATGTTTAAAGAACTTATCATTTCACATTGCTATAACAAAGAATCAACAACTGTAACCAACCCAAATTCCATCTCATATCCAGTCTGTCAATTGACAATGACATTTGGATACAAAATCCCAATTTTATACATAAATGCCCGAGACTTTCCACTTCTTGACCCAATCGGCCATTTGTCAGCGGTATTGCTTTATAGACTGATGATGTAAGCTCTTGACTGGATGGGTAAGTAATTAAAATAATTGCAATTATGCTAAATCCTCTAGCTCCAGGCTGCTTTGTTGCTTAGACCTCCTGGGAAGAAGATGGATGTAAAGCCACAAGACTTGAGGTCATCCCAGGACTTCCAGGAGGTAATTAGTCTTAATGGCTGATCATCATTTTTAAGCCGTGAACAAATATGAGCCAATACTCAAGGGAACTCTGCCACATAGAAATGCTTATGTTGTTGTAGCAGTTCAGCAAAAACTTTTGTTCATGTTTATTCTAAGCAAACCTGGCAAACTGTATTTGTGTCAATATTGTGACTTTTCAATGACAGCTAGGACTGTGTTCCTCTCACCAATAGAACAGTCCAGTGGTAAAATCTCTACAGGAAAAACTATCTGCTGCCCAATTCAAGATGACAGAATATCGAAACCAGATTCAAGCTGTCAAGCAGGAATTGAAAATAGCTCAGAAGGTACGTATACAGCCGTTTGTTAAAGGTTCAAACATTTCAAAGGTTATGGCATACTATTCCAGGCATGTTTTTGTTCCTACTGTAGGTGTTATCCAGTGAGGTAGGAGAGGAAGTCAGCATCCAGCAGCTACTGACCAGCCCAGGGAACTGGAGAGGTCGCTCCCAGCAGATACTGGCTCTCCAGATTAGGGTGAGCTGACTGCCTGCTGTCATTGGAAGAACTTTCGAGGCACAGAATATTGATCACACAATAAGCTGGTAAATTACATAAATGGTGATTTGTAGACTGCAATGTAGCCATCTTAATGTTTCTCTGTTGTTTTTTTTGTCCCCAGGTTCGGGACCTGGAGCAGCAGCTGAGCCAATCAGCTCAGAGGAAGCAGCCGTCATTCGTCAGCGTGGAAGAGGAGCTACTGTGGGGCGGGGCCCTGCAGAAGACACCCCCCCAGGACAGGAACCTCAGCTACATCCGCAATATGGAGAGGGAGAAGAGAGAAACTCTGGAGGTAGGAAGAGCCAGACTTGATTGACAATTGTTTGACAGTTTTAATCAAACCTGCATTGTGGTATTCACACCGTAGCTCTTTTGCGATTTTGAGGTTTAATTGAACTCCAGCCTTAGTTCTGCTTCTCTCCTCCTGGCATGTGTGGTTAGAGGATGACGGGGGACTATGATTCCCTCATGAAGGACCACAAGGATGTGAAGAAGAAGCTGGAGGGCTCCAAGGCCAGAAACAAAAACCTGAGCACTGAGGTGAAATCACTGAAGGCCCAGATCTCCACCCTGCTGGACAAAGGAAAGCATGATGATGAGCTGGTGGATGCCTTACTGGTATGTTAGCAGACCTCGGTTCAAATAGTTTTCTTTGAACTGCTTAGAGCGTTTGATTGAGCCTGTCTCAAATGCCAGATGGGCATGGTTTGCACTTTTGTGACTTTTCCATTCTATAGATACGTTTCAAATACTAGTATGAACCCATGTACGGTATATCATATTAGAACTTTGAGGGCATCATGGGAAGAATTTCAACCTGAGTTAAGCTCTAAATGGAACATAATTGCCTTTTTATGCACTTTTCGCTCTACGCATATTCTGACCTTGAACTTAAACATGAGAATAGCATGCTATTCACCTGCTATTCGTTTGGTGTGAAGATCAAAGAAATGAAGGTGTGTCGGAGGTGTGTCTACTGATACGCCGTATTCCTACCTTGACTTAATTCCCTCATAATTCCACCACCTTTACGCGCGATGAAACAATGAATAAGGTTGAGCAACCTGTCGGTTCCAAGTGGAACAACATCTACTTTCTTTTTTTCTGTAAGAAATAACACCATCCTCCATGCATTGTAGTTTACAAATAGATAAAATGAGTAAGCCGTTTGGCTAAGGCGATTGTAAATATAAATGACAATTGTTTTAGATCCTTATGATCGCTGGAGACCAGTCATATGGCAGCAAACTGAAGCATATTAACATATCACCTTTTCATCAGTGAAGTTTATGAAATGCTGGCTTTATAACTTGCAAGGATGACATTTGGAGACCCAATCTATAGGCTTCTGTGGCCGTGCAGTATAGCGCCAAACCTACCTATTTGATTTCTAGAATGTTTTAATTATATGTCCAGACTGATTTCTAGAATGTTTTAATTATATGCCCAGACTGATTTCTAGAATGTTTTAATTATATGCCCAGACTGTTCACTGTATTGTTTACTTTTTGTATCATGTTAAAAATCACCCACTATCGGTAGCCACCATCAGTTATACCCAAATACTATTATTATATACATTTATAACTGTCACTTTGGTGTTAGTATCCTTACATTTTGCATCATTCCATTACATCGTTAGTTTACCTTTCTTTCCTCTTGTCATGTTCGTGTGGTTGCTCCTGAGGATCTCTAGCAATAGTGGGTCATTTGGCTAACGCATAACAAGCAATAATTTGGGACATGTAGCCTATTTGAGTAATTATGGAACGCACACCATGCGTAGCAGTTTAAACCTGGACCCTGGCGCACGGTTCACGACAACTGTACCATTGTCATCACAGGTCTCTGATTAGTGAGGATTACTATGGTAGATTTATAGGACTACTGTTCAACCCCTATTGTACACTTTTCTCACCTTCCAATATTTCATGTATTGAACAATTAAATATGGCAATTTCAGGGTGAATCAAACCACTGTATTTTTTATTCACCAACATATTTTGTGAGTAATGGCTCTCCAACCCTGTTTTTTTAGAAATGATTCATAAATACTTTCCTAACCCTAAATAATATACATGATCAGAGTATTTTTACATATAAAAAAGAGATATGTATTTTCATGGTTTTCTTTCATTGATCACTTATATTCTGAACCGTTCTCTCTTTATCTACTTCCCCAGAGTCAGGTGAACTCGTAGATACCATTTTTATGTCTCTGTGTGCAGTTTGAAGGGAGTTGCTGACCTGCGCTAGCGCAATTGCTAACTAGTGTTAGCACAATGACTGGAAGTCTATGGTATCTGACACTGGGGAAGTAGATATATTTGCCAAAATCCCAAGGATCCCATATTTTCAAGTTCTCATAACATTGTCTCAGATGGATTACATCTTCATTCATCGGATTGATCTATAATTGAACGAGTTCCTGCATACAAATACCTTGATATTTGGATTGACACTGAAATATCGTTTGAAAAACATATGAAGGACATTGTTAGATTGAAAAAAGTTTTTTTTTTTTTTTTTTTTTACAGAAACAGACCTTGTCTCTCACTAGTCAGCAAGAAGTAGTCAACCTTTCTACCTGTATTTGACTATGGTGATTCTATTTATCAAAGTGCAGTTGCCTTTTTCATAGCACCCATCGTTTTAATCACAGGAGCGTTTTATTACTCTTTACTGTATTCTTTACTAAAAGGTTGGCTGGACCTCTTTGAAGTCACGTAGATCACATCATTACTCTCTTTTTGTTTACAAAGCCCTGCTCCACAAGCCTCCAACTTACCTAACTTCACTATTAAGATTTAAAATGACAAGTTATCAAACCCGTTTACGGGGTTGGTTATGTCTGGAGACTCCTTTGGTGTCTGCAGAGTTAAAAGTCAGCTTTTAGGTTTCTTTATTCCACATGTTTGGAATGATCTCCAAAATACATTTCAAATAGATGCGTTAGTGTCCTAGGACAGTTCAGGCAGGGGACATAGGATTTTTATAATGAAGAATGCGTTTGTTTTAGTTGACTGTGTTTTATGTATATTGTTTAGATTTATGTTTGTCTGTGCAATAGGTGTTGTGCTGTATTTTATTTGTTTTATATTGTATTTTATTTTTGATGTATTTTATGAAATATATAGGGCTCCCTTGTAAAAGAGACACTGGTCTCAATGGTGACTCCCTGATTATTAAATATAGGTAAATAAATAATGCTGTAGACCTACTGCATTTGCCAACATCAAATACATATACATATCACAGAATAATCAGTTTGATGCATCAGTTACTCTTAGTTAGTAATATGCTGATGCTTCACTTCACTTACCAACACATACAGTAGTACACATACGTTTCTAGAGTGAAGTGTCCCTTGACTTTTACTCCCCTAACCCTGTCCCCTTAATCCTGTCCCCTGTCCCCCTAATCCTGTCTCCCTCTCCACCTGTCCCCTGCCCCCTCTCCTCCCCCTGTCTGTCCTGTCGTGAGTACTGTAGAAGCAGCAGAGCCAGCTGCAGGAGGTGCTGGGCAGGCTGAGCCAGCAGGACGCGCAGACCAAGGAAAGCCAGCAGAACCTGGGGCAGCAGCTGAGCAGCGAGGCCCAGAGACACACATCCCTCATTCAGCAGCTCAAACACATGGTCTCCGAGAGGGAGGCCAAAGTGAAAGAGCTGGAGGACGAGATACAGCAACTGTCCTTAAAGGTAAACTGACTGTGATTCTGCAAGGAGATAAAAATACTTTTAGTGATGTCAGTGCTGTTGACTGAGACTTTTGGCTTCAGCGTTTTGGGCTAGTTCCATTTATTTTCAGTTGCTTCCAATATAGAAAAATGTAGCAATAATGCTTTATGGTCGCATTTTTTAAAATGCAACTGACCTATGGAATTCAGGACTGGAATTTAAACAGAATGGATTTTGTAAATGTGTTGCAGAGAGAGGAAGGCGGTCAATCAGACCCCAAGACTACCACTGGCAGTTTCTGGCCTTTGACAGCAGGGGGAGACAGCAGTAAGAGGATTAGCTCAGCCCGGTATGTGTGCAAGTGGGAGTCATAAATATAAGATATTCTTGTGTCATAAATGTCAAATATTATAGTACATTCATGAATATATGACTCATCTACCTTGCCTACAAATTATTCAGTTATCAGTTGATAGTGTCATTGAATGTGCAATGACTATATTGATATATTATTTATCTAAATGTATGTTTTTTTCTCTCTCGTGTAGTTCAGTATCTAAACTTGGACATAAACTAGTGGAGTCAGCAGCTGGGGTCAGTTTAGAGGTCAGGTAAGTCTTAGCCTCCATAACATCTGGTACAAATCATCCAATCTTTTTAACTGTTATTCGATGTATAGTAAAACCTGTTTGTGGTGAACTACACCTACTGATACAATTTACCACTACTATCTCAGAGATCCAGGAGCTCCTTCGGGTTGTCAGAACTGTTCAGAGGAGGTGAGGTACCTGAAGGCAGAGTGTACAGAGTTTCGGACCCTTTGTGAGGCTGCCTGTGTGGAGAGAGATAGGCTCCTAGAGCTAGTCAAGCTCCAGCAATACAGGTATTACATATAGCAACTACCAATAGATTTCATTTCTGAAACACAAATTTCCGGGTGTATTATGTGCATTACATTAGTTTAGTTTATTTTCCTAGAGCTAGTCAAGCTCCAGCAATCCAGGTATTACATACAGCAACTACCATTACATATAGCAACTACCAATGGATTTCATTTCTGAAACACAAATTTCCGGGTGTATTGTGTGCATTACATTAGTTTAGTGTATTTTCCTGTCCTTTACTAAATCATATGGGTGGGTATTTAGATTGCTAATATTGGGTGTGTGCCTTTTGTAATTTTTTATTTATTACTGCTTTCAAACCATTGCATGAGTGTTTTCTCTCAACCTCTCTGTTAACCTTTGTGTTTACACATCTTTCCGGCATGGAAATGTAAGCCTCCTATATAAAAAGAACACAGCATTTTAAAATGGGCAGGTTTTTGTCTTGGTATGATTGGGATATGGTAGTAAGAGACTGGGCTGGTGTGTTTGATGTGACAGGGAGGAGGAAGGGAAGCAGAGGTGCCTAGGGGCAGAGCAAAAATTCCATGGAGAACGCAGAAGGGCCGTAGCCCTAGAGCAGCAGCTAGAAAAAGCAAAGCTGGATCTGGGCAAAGGATTGACTCCCAGACAAACTAGCAACAAGGGCACTGGAGGTAAGTCTCAGGGTAGGCACACTGATCTATGACAGTAACACAGTGACAAGACTGAGAATGGGATTTATATTGATCCATAACTGCTACTTCTGTCTTATTTTTGTTGTTATTTGTTTTCTACCATCCCAGGAGCCTCGTCTAGTGGGAGACAGAGGGAATCATCATCCCCTCGAAGCCCTCCTGACCTTTCCAGGGAGGCCCAAGTCATTGAACTAAGTACCCAGTGAGTCTGACTTAGTGTTTTTTTGTCTTCTGTTCTGTCTCTCCTCGAACTCCTGGGGGGTGACCCTGTCTGTCACAGTCTGGAGATACAAACTGTCAATCTATGTTCAATTCTAATAAGATTGAACGTCTTCAGTGAGATTACACCCAAGAATAGAGAATATAACATACTAGAAACTCACAAGAGTACGGAGTATGACGTACTAGAAATACTGTACATGTACTGTATGAGCCCAATTGGGAGTCAAATACATTGTACATGTATACATTGGAGTTTTACTTTCTATGAAGAATAAGAACAGCTCGAAAAACGCCGAGGGTATTCATACATTACAAACTCCTAAATGACTGAAGCACACAACCGTGTTGACGTGTTGTGTGTTTCTCTCCCTCTGTCCCCCAGGCTGGCGGTGCTGCAGGGGGAGAACGAGGCTCTGAGGGCTGAGCTGAGGAGCACTCTCCAGGCCAAGGCTGAGGACCTGCAGCTCTGCAGTGACATGATGAACCAAGTCAAGCACGTCTTTCTGCAGGCGCTGCGACAACACAAGCAGGACAGAGACACAAACCAGGAGAATTAGTTAGCTAGCTGTATTAAAGGCCCTGGCTGCTGAACCTGCTGGACTTTAACCACGTCCCCAAAAAAACTTAAGTTCCTCTTGTCCAGTCATATCAACTCTGAGGAAGGACAGAAATGGAGCAGACCTGTCTGCTTCAGCAATACAATGTAATTACTGGTTCCTGGTTTCCTGACTGCTTCCTGCTAACTCTGTTGACCACGAAAAGACAAGAACCTGCTTTGATTGCCCCCATGTAGTGAATATGAGCAAGCCAATCAAAGCCAACTTGGCACCTGCCGACCAAAAGGTTTATCAACTTTGACATGAAGATGTCACACAGTGGTTCCTACTGTTGATTGCATGACTGGTCAGTGCATATAGAATGTGTCTGCATTATTTGATGTGTATGCATGGACTTGTCCATAGGTGTTTTTCTTTTCTAAATGTCACTGTCATATCAAAATAGTGTCGTCGTCTTAGCACCTGTGTTTGTAAGATTTAGTACAGAGGGCCGCAGTCTGTTTGTAAGATTTAGTACAGAGGGCCACAGTGTGTTTGTAAGATATAGTATAGAGGGCCGCAGTCTGTTTGTAAGATTTAGTACAGAGGGCCACAATGTGTTTGTAAGATATAGTACAGAGGGCCGCAGTGTGTTTGTAAGATTTAGTATAGAGGGCCGCAGTGTGTTTGTAAGATTTAGTACAGAGGGCCGCAGTCTGTTTGTAAGATTTAGTACAGAGGGCCACAGTGTGTTTGTAAGATATAGTATAGAGGGCCGCAGTCTGTTTGTAAGATTTAGTACAGAGGGCCGCAGTCTGTTTGTAAGATTTAGTACAGAGGGCCACAGTGTGTTTGTAAGATATAGTATAGAGGGCCACAGTGTGTTTGTAAGATTTAGTACAGAGGGCCACAGTGTGTTTGTAAGATATAGTATAGAGGGCCACAGTGTGTTTGTAAGATATAGTATAGAGGGCCACAATGTGTTTGTAAGATATAGTACAGAGGGCCACAGTGTGTTTGTAAGATATAGTACAGAGGGCCGCAGTGTGTTTGTAAGATATAGTATAGAGGGCCAGAATGTGTTTGTAAGATATAGTACAGAGGGCCACAATGTGTTTGTAAGATATAGTACAGAGGGCCGCAGTGTGTTTGTAAGATATAGTATAGAGGGCCGCAGTGTGTTTGTAAGATATAGTATAGAGGGCCGCAGTGTGTTTGTAAGATATAGTATAGAGGGCCGCAGTGTGTTTGTAAGATATAGTATAGAGGGCCGCAGTGTGTAAGATATAGTATAGAGGGCCGCAGTGTGTTTGTAAGATATAGTATAGAGGGCCGCAGTGTGTAAGATATAGTATAGAGGGCTGCAGTGTGTAAGATATAGTACAGAGGGCCGCAGTGTGTTTGTAAGATATAGTATAGAGGGCCGCAGTGTGTAAGATATAGTATAGAGGGCCGCAGTGTGTAAGATATAGTACAGAGGGCCGCAGTGTGTTTGTAAGATATAGTATAGAGGGCCGCAGTGTGTTTGTAAGATATAGTACAGAGGGCCGCAGTGTGTTTGTAAGATATAGTACAGAGGGCCGCAGTGTGTTTGTAAAATATAGTATAGAGGGCCGCATTGTGTAAGATATAGTACAGAGGGCCGCAGTGTGTAAGATATAGTACAGAGGGCCGCAGTGTGTTTGCATGTGTTTGCAACATGTGAATGAAATATAACATTATTTTTCACCGTCACAGCTAAGATGCTAATGTTTAGTTAGGGCTCTATTCAATCCATATCGCTGAAGATCTGCTTCATAACACATTGACAATTAAAGGCAATGTTCCCTGCTGTCTCATAGACTGCATTCACGGTAAACGCTGCATATCAAATCACATTTTATTTGTCACATACGCCAAATACAACAGGTGTTCACCTTATAGTGAAATGCTTACTTACAAGCCCATAACCAACAATGCAGTTCAAGAAATAGATTTAAGAAAATATTTAGTAAATAAACTAAAGTTAAAAAAATAATAATAATAATCAAAAAGTAACAATAGAAAATTACATAACAATAACGACACTATATACAGGGGTACTGATACCGAATCAATGTGCGGGGGTACAGGTTAGTCGAGGTAATTTATAAAGTGACTATGCATAGATAATAAACAGCAAGTAGAGGCAGTATAAAAACAAAATGGGGGGGCGTCAATGTAAATAGTCCGGGTGGCCATTTAATTAATTGTTCAGCCGTCTTATGGCTTGGTGGTAGAAGATGTTCTTGGCGCTCCGGTACCGCTTGCCGTGCGGTAGCAGAGAGAACAGTCTATGACTTGGATAACTGGAGTCTTTGACTAATTTTTTTTTATGTCGGCTCAATCTGAAATTACCTTTAAGTTTCAACTTGGATCCTCCGAGATACTTGTATCCAGGCTACAGTATCACACATAAATATTTAACAGCCCCAAACCAAATAGTAAATCAAGTAAAGTCCCTCAATAGTTTAACATTATTCAAAGCTATCGCGGCTAATCACTTCTGACTTAAAACCAGATGTGGGGGAATAGTGGTTGAAAACGAATGTAGACTTTAAGCTACACAAACCCCCCACTCTGCCACTCTATACTGTCGGTTCCTTAGAGCATGTTCCCAATGCTTACTGTATATACAGTGATCCCCAAAACTACTGGGACAGTGACACATTTGTTGTTGTTTTGGATCTCCACTCCAGCACTTTGGATTTGAAATGATACAGTGACTATGAGGTTAAAGTGCAGACTCAGTATTAAATTGAGGGTATTTTCATCCATATCGGGTGAATCATTGGAAATTACACCACTTTTTGTACATAGTCCCCCCATTTTAGGGGACCAAAAATATTGGGACAAATTCAATTACATGTGTATTCAAGTAGTCAAAAGTTTAGTATTTGGTCCCATATTCCTAGCCCACAATGATTACAACAAGCCTGTGACTCTACAAACTTGTTGGATGCATTTGCTGTTTGTTTTGGTTGTGTTTCAGATTCTTTTGTGCCCAATAGAAATTAATGGTAAATAATGTATTGTGTCATTTTGGAGTCACATTTATTGTAAATAATAATAGAATATGGTTATAAACACTTCTACATTAATGTGGATGCTACCATGAAGTTCACCCGATAAACGGTTCACCCGATATGAATGAAAATACCCTCAAATTAAACCTAACAGTCTGCACTTTAACCTCATCGTCATTGTATCATTTCAAATCCAAAGTGCTGGAGTACAGAGACAAAACAACAAAAAATGTGTCACTGTCCCAATACTTTTGGAGCTCACTGTATATATAATATATGACCTGTGCATCTCATTCCACTAGTGGATTCCAAAAAGCTGTCTACTGGACTGTGTATCCTTGTGGGAGTTGCCCCTACCCCTAACCTAACATCCGAGTTATTTTCTTACTATGTTAGCCAAAAGGATTTCAGCAGAACCCCCTGCTCCCTCCCTCCACATCACGCTTAATTTAAACCCATGGCTGAGTTAGTGTGCTGCTTGAAATACCACACTATTTCTCCCAGAACCCTGTGGGAGATTGGCGGGTCCCGGCTGGACTGAGCGAAAGAGAGAAAAAGTGCCACAAGACAAAAATATCAGACTTTGGGACGTGATGAAGAAAGCCTTTATACTGCGAGAAACAAAAAACTGCTTGTGTTGCAATGCACACCTCCTAGGATTGAAGGTGAGGCACTCTCTCTATGTAGTGTTCTACTACCAGCGTTTTAGTTAGCTGTGACTATGACTAGGTAAGACAGCAAAGGGCTTTACTTGCTACTTTTGGCTCTCATTGCAACGGTGCTGGTTTTGTATAAAATAAACTTCACAGCTTTTGTTGATGGAGCAAATAGTTGTTATATCCAATAAATGCATCACAACAATACAGAAACATCTTCAAACGATGTGACTACTCAGTGGATGACGTGTGCATTCTCAGTATTCCTTAACAACCCATTTACATTTGACACTTGTGCTGTACCAAACATGCATGCTCATGATTGGAATCCCCTTTCAAGTCAATCTGCACAAATTAAACCATAATTTCCTCTAAAGGTTTTGCTCACTTCAGCTAGTGACTGGCAGCTCATATAAGTAGCTAAGGAATACAATGATATATGATATTAAATTGTATTCATATGCAACTTAAATGAGCTGTCAGTCACTCCTGTGTCACCAAGGAATCAACAAACCCCTATGTAGCCTTAGTATTAACATGCCTATTCCTGATGGCTTTAGAAATTAAAGGAGTGTCGTCACTTTCAAATAAATTACATTTAAACCAAACAGTTTTTATATTGTTGTATGAAAGTTGGATTACGCAGAAAGGTGTAGATTTATTCCAAAATGCCCAATAACCCACCAAGCCAAACACAAACTTGTGTAAACACAGCAGTACATCAACAGGCTGACCTATTTGTCATTCCAGGTTTCAATGACTCCTTTCTCCATCCTTCTCCTCAGAGGTATTCCCCCTCGTTCTGGACCAGTGCTACCTCCAGGCCATTGACTGCATCCAGAAACTAAAGTCAACAACCCAAGCTGTGAACGCAGAGGTTAAAGTTAGCCGTCAGTATTTGAGGGATACTGTGTATGTGTGTGTGTGAACATTTCTCTAGGCCCTGAAAACGAACGGACAGTATGTGTGCCCCTCTATGAGTCCATTCATTCCCACTGTAGCAACTTTCTCATTTACATGCAATGGAAAGAAAATAAACACGCTGCTTCAGCTGACTCCTAATCTGTTCATTTACAGTAAGTAGGGAGGAAAGCAAGCCAAGGCCGTGGTTTTACAACAAAGGTGTAGGCTACACTGTAACAGAAAACACATTTATATGGTAATGTTAGGTATTATCAACAGTGAAAATAACTAATGTTTTACTGCAGCATGCTGTAAATTATGGTGCATTGTGGGAAAATTGTTGTATTTCGAAATGTACTGCAATTCCACCCCACGGAATACAGTACTGTACCTTATCTTTGGAGTGGCAAAACCATTTTGACCACTAGTGGGTGCATGGTGTTGTTGATTCTGGCTCATTAATATATTTTAAGGTGTGCCTTGTAAGATAATACATTTGTTGCACCTGTGAGTGAGAATGTACCAATTTAACTTGTGTAGTTATAGTGCCCCTTCAATATAAAATGTATAGATGGGTTAGCTGACAATGTGCAGGGTCACAATTTACGTTCAGTGCATGTCACTAGATGGCAGTATGGTCAATTCTGTTTCCATTTTCGACCCCTGATGAAATGAGGTTGACAATGAATTATCACTTAATTGCCATTTCATCTGATTTCACTGCAGACAAAATATATTAATTTGTGCAGCTTTATTTTCTATACAATTAAAACAATTATCCCTTCAGTTGTCACTTTTTATTCATAGCCTCCAACTGGGCAAGATGTCAATTCAGCAACTATTCCACGTTGGTTCAATGTCATTTCATTGAAATTACGTGGAAACAACATTGATTCAACCAGTGTGTGCCCAGTGGGCTTTGTGTTCCAGACTAATCTTTTAACATGTACAGCATGTACTGCTTTAATTTCCAGGAAGAACACATTTCTCAAAAATAATCAAAGATTAGATGTTTTCTGAGCATTCACCGAATGGCAAATGTGCCAGCCTACAAATAAACACATTTATTCTGAAAATGAATGGAAGCACAACATTTTGTGGGATTTACCAATTTGGTCAAATTGTCAGTGGGTGCACACCTTGTCAGCTAAACCCAACTCTACCATAGTAGCCTGTGACAGAAGCTACTATCATAGTAATCTTTATGGAAAATGACCATTTAACCTATTTCACTGAGCAAACTCCACACAACCAATACTCTCACTCATGTTAAAGTGGCATGTACTTTTCATGGCTGAGGATTTAAGGACGATCAAGCTGCCTGGAAGTCTGAATCACTGACTTCTTTATGTCTGCCACAGGAATTGCCATAGCCACTGACGCAGAAGTCCTTTTTACCCCAGTTAATGTCTGAAAGCAGCCAAGAGTCATCTCTTATCAAGTTAGGCAGGGTAGATGGGAATCAGGCCTAGCAACCATTTTCGCTCAACTCCTCCGCACACTGCTCCATGGCACCACACCGACAGATGTCTGGCGGATATGACCTGTGTTGTGTTATATCACGGTGCCATGGCAAAACAGATACAGGGGGTATTGTTTATGACAGGAAGAGTACCATTTAGGGAATACTCTCTTTTACGTTTATATTTTAGTCATTTAGCAGAAGATATTATCCAGAGCAGTGGTTCGTTCCCAAACTTTTTATAGTTCCGTACCCCTTCAAACATTCAATCTCCAGCTGCATACCCCCTCTAGCACCAGGGTCAGCGCACTCTCAAATGTTGTTTTTTGCCATCGTTGTAAGCCTGCCACACACACACCTTATACGATACATTTTTGTCACAACCCGGCTCGTGGGAAGTGACAAGAGCTCTTATACGACCAGGGCACAAATAATAATATAATAATAATCAACAATTTTGCTCTTTATTTAGCTATCTTACATATGAAATCTTATTTGTATATCAAAAATGGTGAATAACTCACTACAGGTTAATGAGAAGGGTGTGCTTGAAAGAATGCACATAACTCTGCAGTGTTGGGTTGTATTAGAGAGAGTCTCAGTCTTAAATCATTTTCCACACACAGTCTGTGCCTGTATTTAGTTTTAATGCTAGTGAGGGCTGAGAATCCACTCTCAAATAGGTACGTGGTTGCAAAGGGCATCAGTGTCTTAACAGCGTGATTTGCCAAGGCAGGATACTCTAAGCGCAGCCCTATCCAGAAATCTGGCAGTGGCTTCTGATTAAATTCAATTTTCACAGAACTGCTTGTTGCAATTTCGATGAGGCTCTCTTGTTCAGATATCGGTAAGTGGACTGGAGACATGGCATGAAAGGGATAGCGAATCCAGTTGTTTCTGTCATCCGTTTCGGGAATGTATCTGCGTAATCACGCACCCAACTCACTCAGGTGCTTTGCTATATCACATTTGACATTGTCCATAAGCTTGAGTTCATTTGCACACAAAAAAATCATACAACGATGGAAAGACCAGTGTGTTGTCCTCGTTGACACAGACAGAAAAGAGCTCCAACTTCTTGATCATAGCCTCAATTTTGTCCCGCACATTGAATATAGTTGCGGAGAGTCCCTGTAATTCTAGATTCAGATCCTTCAGGCGACAAAAAACATCATCCAGATAGGCCAGTTGTGTGAGAAACTCATCTTGCAAGCAGTCAGACAAGTGAAAATGATGGTCAGTAAAGAAAAGTTTAAGCTCGTCTCTCAATGAAAAAAAACATGTCAATACTTTGCCCCTTGATTACCAGTGCACTTCTGTATGTTGTCAAAGCGTTACATGGTCGCTGCCCATATCATTGCATAATGCAGAAAATACACGAGAGTTCAGGGACCTTGTTTTAACAAAGTTAACCATTTTCGCTGTAGTGTCCAAAATGTCTTTCAAGCCACCAGGCATTCCCTTGGCAGCAAGAGCCTCTCGGTGGATGCTGCAGTGTACCCAAGTGGCTTCGGGAGCACCTGCATGCACACGCGTTTCCATTCCACTATGTTTCCCTGTCATGGCTTTTGCGCCATCAGTACAGATAACAACACATCTTGACCACCAAAGTCAATTTGATGTCACAAAGCTGTCCAGTACTGTAAAAATATCCTCTCATGTTGTCCTTGTTTCCAGTGGTTTGCAGAAGAGGATGTCGTCCTTAATTGACCCTCCATAAACATAACCAGCTGTAACGCATATAATTCACTGGCTTGTATGCGAAGCAGTATTGTTTCAAAACATCTCCTGCCATGTCACTGATGCGTTGTGAAACATTGTCTGTATAGTTCTTTTGGCCTTTTCCCCCAGCATTGTCAGCCATTTCCGCGGCAGCAGGAAGAATTAAGTCCTCCACAATAGTATGGGGCTTGCCTGTCCAAACCACTCCGTAGCATACCATATAAAACGCTTCTAGTCCCTTCTTATTAATGGTATCTGTCGCTTTTATACATGTCTTACTACTCGAAAGTCGTCTTTATTCTCGCTCAAAAAACTCTGTTGCTTATTTTTCTAATTGTCATGTTTCATTTCTAAATGTCTGCGCAAGAGTGAAGGTTTCCCACGAGAGAGTAACGGTTAATGTGATTGGATGTTAATTATTTGACTCAGCTACCTGTATTTGACATTGTGTTGTTATTTCGCTGAACACTAGATGGTTTAATTTTATTTTTGGCAGTAAAACGAGGCTACTCAGGCAAGAAAAAAACCTCACCCAAATGTATAGCCCCGTTGGAAAATATAAATGTACTGTTTGAAAATGTGAAGA